>NC_080456.1:3372837-3742213 GCF_028018845.1 Melospiza georgiana | reverse complement strand
CCCGAAGGAAATGATTTTTCATAAAAGATGTTTGTGACAGCCCTGCGCAAATTGCTCAGCCAAGGTCAGGGAGTCCCTGCAGGACTTGCTGTCCCACAGAATGAGCTCGTGGGTGTGTTCAGGGAGAAAAACAAAAAGCAAACAAAAATCAAACTCCCCTGTGGTGCCTGCACACCCCGCACTGCGCTGGGACCCGGTGTTGGGGTGTGGAGCAGCATCTCCATGTGCAGAGAGGCCCTGGCTCAGGCAGCATTCCCCTGCATTGCTGAGCTCTGCTTTCCAAGGCTCCCTGACTCTGGCAAACGCTGACAGAGATGTCAGAGAGTTTCCTGCTCCCCGAGCACTTGGTTTGTTTGGGTATTAAAATTACATGGTGACAAGAAAACATTTCCCTGGGCTTCCGTCCCTCTGATATTTCCTTGTCTCGGAGCCAAGGTCCTGAACTCGATCCTGCCCTCTGCTCCAGGAAGGAGCTCGGAAAGGGCAGCCCAGACCTCACATGTCACTGAGGGAGCCTGAAAAAATGGCTCCGAGCCTGCTGGGCCAAAGCCCCAGGCAGTTTAAAACCTGATCCTTAGCATGCAATTCCCTTTCAAGCTCCCTATCAGCTTGCAGGGATGCAGATATGCAGATATCAGTGTTATCTTTTTTGTATCCCTTTTTCTTTCTCTTCACCTATCTCCAGACCTGATAGCGCTGTCAGGAGCCAGCTCAGTACTGGTGAGATTCTCAAGACAAAGAGGGGCAGGGAGAAGTTCTGGATTTCAGGTCAGGGATTTCAGATATCCAGCATGTTTGAATGGAGCCTTGTTGGAATGAAATGCTGATTTTCCCTCCCCCTTGGGCAGTGTAAAGCCCTCGGAAAGTTCATCCCTGGATTATTGGTGCCACTTTTCTATGGAGCAGCCTGAGTTCAGAGGATGCTGCAGGGGCCCTGAGAGTGGCACAAGTCAGGGGGGGAATTCCATTGTTTGAAAGATCATGAGAAAAGGAAAGGAAAAGGGGAAAGGGAAAGGGAGAAAGGAGAAAGGGGAAAGGGAAAGGGGAAAGGGGAAAGGGAGGGGAAAGGGGAAAGGGGAAAGGGGAAAGGGGAAAGGGGAAAGGGGAAAGGGGAAAGGGAAGGAGGGGAAGGGAAGGGAAGGGAAGGGAAGGGAAGGGAAGGGAAGGGAAGGAAGGGAAGGGAAGGGAAGGGAAGGGAAGGGAAGGGAAGGGAAGGGAAGGAAGGGAAGGGAAGGGAAGGGAAGGGAAGGGAAGGGAAGGGAAGGGAAGGGAAGGGAAGGGAAGGGAAGGGAAGGGAAGGGAAGGAAAAAGAGAGGAAAGAGAGAGAAAGAGAGAAAGAGAGAAAGAGAGAAAGAGAGAAAGAGAGAGAAAGAGAGAAGAGAAGAGAGAAAGAGAGAAAGAGAGAAAGAGAGAGAAAGAGAGAAAGAGAGAAGAGAGAAGAGAGAAGAAAGAGAGAAAGAGAGAGAAGAGAGAAAGAAAGAAAGAAAGAAAGAAAGAAAGAAAGAAAGAAAGAAAGAAAGAAAGAAAGAGAGAAAGAGAGAAAGAAAGAAAGAAAGAAAGAAAGAAAGAAAGAAAGAAAGAAAGAAAGAAAGAAAGAAAGAAAGAAAGAAAGAAAGAAAGAAAGAAAGAAAGAAAGAGAAAGAAAGAAAGAAAAGAAAGAAGAAAGAAAGAAAGAAAGAAAGAAAGAAAGAAAGAAAGAAAGAAAGAAAGAAAGAAGAAGAAAGAAAGAAAGAAAGAAAGAAAGAAAGAAAGAAAGAAGAAAGAAGAAAGAAAAGAAAGAAAGATTTAAAAAACCCCTACAACCATGGTGCTTTTAAATATCAACTGCTAACCCTGCTGGCTCTTGAGGATGCTTTAGTGTTTTTAAGTCACTTTAGAAAGTGAATTTGGCTCTCAGAGTTGAAAACACCGCCCTGGGTTTTAACCAAGAGCTCATCGTGGATGCACAGCATGTGCAGTGCAACTGCAGGAAGAATAGAGACATCCGTGTGTGTGTCTGTGTGCACCAGCCTAATTATCCCCAACAAGCAGAGTCATCAAAGGAGCTGTGCCTCAGCAGCTGACAGAGATTTGGATTCCAGCTCCAAGGCTCTCTGCAGCCTTTGTGCTCCACAATGGGCCCCACTGCCACGCCAGGGCTCCCTCAGCCTGCTGCTGCCTCAGCTTTGGGATTTTCTGTTTTTCAGGTTCTGCTCTGCTTTAGTGTGTGGGGTCTGGGCTCACATCAGGGCATGGTGAGCTCTGTGCACAGAGCAGGGAGGACAAAACAATTCCTGCTCCAGCTGGGCACCAAGGACAAATGATCCAAATCTCAGCCCAGGAGCACAAACACCGTGGGCTGGAGAGAGAAAAACAAGCAGGGTGGGACTGCCTGGGCTAAAGCTGGAATGGGACAATGAACTGCAAGGTGCAAATGGAGCAGAACTGATCCCAGGGAGAGACCCCGGGAGCAATCGTGCATTTTGGGGGCCCATTTTGGGTCATCTTGGGTGCATTTTGGGGCCATTTTGGGTCCATCTTTGGTTCATTTTGGGGCCATTTTGGTTCACCTTGGGTTCATTTTGTGACCATTTTGGGTCCATCTTTGGTTCATTTTGGGACCATTTTGGTTCATCTTGGGTTCATTTTGAGACCATTTTGGTTCATCTTGGGTTCATTTTGGGACCATTTTGGTTCACCTTGGGTGCAGCCCTGGCTGGGCTCTTGTGCTGCCCAAGGTGCATCCATGGAGGCCTTTTAATAAATCCCTGCTTTATTCTTTAGTTCTACCCGGCCTCTGCTCTAGGGCAGCCTGCACAAAGCATCAAGCCCCTCTAGAAACATAGGAAAAGGAAAAGAAAGGAAAGAGGAAGAGGAAAAGGAAAAGGAAAAGGAAAAGGAACAAAAGAAAAAGATTCCTGGGTGTTTTTCTGTCCCCCACCACGTTCTGTGCTGGTGGGGACAGAAAGGCTGAGGCTGGGCTGCAGAAAAGTGGAGGGGGGAAAGAAACAGTGAGAAATTGAGGGAATTGCTGGAATTGCTGTAACAGAGCAGCTGACAGCCTGCATACATTGTATTTGAGACCCATTGGATCTCTTGTCTGTGTGCTTCCCTTCAGACCCACTCTGAACATTTCTCCTGAAGTTTAGCAAGTCCCAGCAGCCAAAGGTGGGGCTTGAGGGGCTCCTGAACCCACAACTCATGGTACAGAGCTCAGAGACACCAACCTCACACACCTGGGAGCTGGAGTGCTCCTCCATTCCCTGGGAAACCTCAGGATTCCCATTTCCCACAGAGATTCCCAAAAAACAGTGTTGCAGGTATGACAATAATCTGCCAGGTGTGGCCAGGATTGGAATAAAATTTAAATCAGTAATTATAAACTGAGCCTGGAATGAGGGAGGGGAGATGGGTTTGATGTCTGTGCATTGCCCAGACACCGAATCTGTGCCCTTGGGGCTGAGATCTGGCACTGGCAGCTCCTGGCAGGCCAGGCCCTGTCACAGCCATCTTTTATGGAAAATCCTTTCCTTGGGATTTTTCCTCCTGAGAAGCTGAGAAGCCTCAGGAACAAAATGTAAACAGTGGTTATCTGCTGCTGTGGAATGCAACAGGTGCATCTGTGATTGGTCTCATGTGGTTGTTTCTAATTAATGGCCAATCACAGCTGGCTCAGACAGAGAGTCTAAGACACAAACCTTTGTTATCATTCTTTCTTTTTCTATTCTTAGCCAGCCTTCTGATGAAATCTTTTATTTTTTTAGTTTTAATGTAATATATATACTAATAAATCAGCCTTCTGAAACATGGATCCTCGTCTCTTCCCTCACCCTCAGAGCCCTGTGAGTGCTGTCACCAGAACCCCTTGGGGATGCTGCTGGAAGGCTGGGGCTGAGCAAACCTTGGGATGTGAGCCCTTGTGCTAAACCCAGGGACCGGGAACTCTGACAGACACCACAGCCTGGCAGGGAAAGAGATTTGAACTGTGTTTCACTCCCACCTATCACCCCCGGCAATCTCAAACAGGGCAAGTGCCACTTTTCACCCTTCCATGAAGCTCTGGTGGTGCTCTGCTCCCCACGACTGTGCAGAATTAATCACTTGGGGCTGCTGACTGTGACATCACTTGCTGGGGGTGTTTGAGGGAGATTTCTCATCCCCTGATGTGTAAAAATGGCAATTTTCCTTCCCTTGTGCTCAATGAAACCCAGCAAGTTCTTCCACAATTCAGCCCATCAATGAGATGAGTACCCACTGGAATGGCTGAGACCAAGATGTCCCAAACATTTCCAGGCATTGAATGGCACTGGGCAGGCCTGAAACAGATGAGGTGGTGCTGTTTTCCCTCGGAGCAGTTCCCCATTTCACCCCTTTTTTTGAAATTTCATGATGCAAATTTCAAGCTGAGGTGAAACCGCCGCAATCATGTCCCCCCTGTGAGCAGAAATCTGATTTTTATGTAGCATAAGGAGGGAAGGCAAACATCCTCCCTGCTCTGGGAGCTGACAAAGCTGACACAAACAGGACCCAGAAAGAGCCTCTGGAGGGGAGGATGAGGAGAAGGAAGGGAGAAATCCCAGCACTGCCTCCAAAATCCTTATTTTTCCCATTGCTGGGTAAATCCACAGCTGCATGAGGAACAGCAACTCCCAGATAAACACCACTCCCACTTTCCAGACAAATAAATGCAGCTCGAGACAATCCACGGAGGGTTCTGATGCCAGAGAGGGCACCTGAATTAACATTTGCCATCCACAAAGGGCTGTCCGGAGCTGCAGCTCTGAGCGGTGTCAATGATGTCCTGCTCCCTTCTCCCACAATTATATTGGATTTCTGCCTCAAAATCGATAGTTCCTCCTGAGAGGAGCTGCCAAGCCCCAGGAAGTGTCAGCTCACAATTTATCAGCCAGGATAAGCCAGTTCCATTCAGAGAAATCTCCAGCTAACCCAGATTTGGGGCTGGTCCTTACTCACATGGGCAGCAGGAGCAAGCCTGGCAGCAAATGGAGTTTACAGCTGCCCCTTAAAAATCACATTTCTGTTCCTTTCACAGAGCTGTATCATAAATGCATTCGTTTCTGAGGGGCAAAGCCTTCCAGGAGTGTAAATCAGCCTGGCAGTGTTTCCTTTGTTGGAGCAATAATAACACCCAGCAGCTGAGCATCTTCCCCAGAAACAACCCAACTTTCTTTCCTTTGAGAAATGGGGATTTTGTGCCACTCAGGGAGTGCAGAAAAGCCTGGGCATAAAAAGAGTCAGCGCCAAAGCCTCTGGGAGGGAAAATACAAACCTCAGGTGTTTCACTGCACATTTATGTGTTGGAGAAATGGAGGATTTTATAAATAATGACTCCAGATTCCTGCCTGGAGCTCGGGCACAGAATCCTGCTTTTCCAGGCACATAATCCTGCTTTTCCAGGGACACAATCCTGCTTTTCCAGGCACATAATCCTGCTTTTCCAGGGACATCATCCTGCTTTTCCAGGCTCATAATCCTGCTTTTCCAGGCACATCATCCTGCTTTTCCAGGGACATAATTCTGCTTTTCCAAGCTCATAATCCTGCTTTTCCAGGCACATCATCCTGCTTTTCCACTCACATAACCCTGCTTTTCCAGGCACACATTCCTGCTTTTCCAGGCTCATAATCCTGCTTTTCCAAGGACATAATCCTGCTTTTTCCAAGGACATAATTTAAAAGTGTTGCTCAAATTTGGTGAAAAGAGTGTGATTTGCAGGGGGGGCAGGGAAATACCTGCTCCCCCCTGGTATTGCCTGTTTTCCCCCTGAGATAAAATTCTCAGCTTGCAAGGGAAGGTCAGCCTTTATGAGGATTCTTAATTTCATCACCCAGCTTCCCAGAGAAGCTATCACAGGGAGGATTTAACTCCCCGATTTTGGGGATCAATGTATTTTTCCCATCTTCCTCTGATTCTTGCCCCAAAGCTGCTCACAGAGAGGATTTATCTCCCTACAAACTCCCTGATTTTGGGGATCAATGCATTTTTCCCATCTTTCTTCCCCAAAGCTGCTCACAAAGAGGATTTAACTCCCTACAAACCCCCTGATTTTGGGGATCAATTCATCTTTCCCATCTTCCTTCCCCAAAGATGCTCACAAAGAGGATTTAACTCCCTACAAACCCCCTGATTTTGGGGATCAATCCATCTTTCCCATCTTCTTTTCCCAAAGCTGCTCACAGAGAGGATTTATCTCCCTACAAACCCCCTGATTTTGGGGATCAATGCATCTTTCCCATCTTTCCCATCTTCCTTCCCCAAAGCTGCTCACAAAGAGGATTTAACTCCCTACAAACCCCCTGATTTTGGGGATCAATTCATCTTTCCCATATTTCTGCCCCAAAGCTCCTCACAGAGAGGATTTAACTCCCTACAAATCCTCCCTACAAACTCCCTGATTCTGGAGAACATTGCATCTTTCCCATCTTCCTGCCCCAAAGCTCCTCATCCTCACTGAGGTCAGAGCACTTCCAGCACCTGGGGATTCCTGTGGAGAGGATGAGGCGCTGGAAACGCAGACTCTGCCTGGGATTCAGCTGGACTCACATATTCCTGCTGGAATCTGCCAGCTTTTCTGGCACTTTCTGGATTTACAGGAGTTTCTGGCACAGCCTGTGGCTCCTCTGCAAGTGCCTCCCACGTGGAGGAATTTTCTCCTCGCCCCAGCTGTGTCCTGCCAGGTTTCTGCTGTGACTCAGCCTGACCAAGGGCACGGGCACTGCTGAGATCCTTCTCCATCTCCTCGTGGGCAGCCCCAGGGAGCAGCTGCTGATTCCTTTGCTCCTTCTGGGTGTTCACACAGCCCCATCTGCTGCAAAGGGAGCGTTCAAAGGGCAGGGCCGAGGCTGCCCAGAGAAAATGTGACAGCAGGAGGGGGGGAAATGAGGAATTTTTCACAGAAAGCCCCAAAGAGCCTGAGGGAGGCTGGCAGGGCTGGGTTTGGCAGTAAATTCTGGGATCACAAAGCATGGGGACAGGATTGCCATGTCTTAATATTTCCTCCTTCTTCTCACCCCCACCAATCTCCATGACAAATGCAGATCGAATCCTCCTGGAGCTGCTGCTCCTCCAAGCAGAGGAGCTTTGCTGAGGTGCCATGGGATTTCCCTGCATGACAGCTCAGGAATTTTACAGATTTGCTGTCAGCAGCTTGTTCTGGGGGAGGAGGATGGCAGAGATGTCACCTCAGCCCCTCCTCACTGCCAGGGGGGCTCTGCAGGGGTCTTGGTTTGGAAAGCCAGGAATCTGCTAAGGAAGGCAGGAGCCTCCCCTGAAATGGAGAATGTGAACCCTCCCCACCCCTCCGAATTGTTATAAATTTGAAATTAAGGGGCTCTCAGGCAAAAATATGGGAGCAGGAATAACAGTTCTTTAATAGGGAAGGAAAAAAAAAGATAAAATAAACAATGCAGTACACTAGAACAACACTGCCAGAGTCAGAGCCCAACCTGACACCCTGTGGGTCAGGGTGTTGGCAGCAGTGCCATTGGAATTGTGGCTCAGCCCTCCTGCAGTGTCAGGGCTGGTTCTGCTGGAGCAGGGATCCTGGAGAAAGGTGCAGTCTCTCCTCTGAAGATCCAGGGGCAGAGGCAGCTGCTGTTCCTCTGGGGAATCCAGTGTTGAAGCCGTGCTGGTGTTCCAGAATCTCCAGATTATATCCAGGCAGGAATGCTTGGCTGGTGTTCCAGAATCTCCAGATTATATCCAGGTAGGAATGCTTGGCTGGTGTTCCAGAATCTCCAGATTATATCCAGGTAGCAATGCTTGGCTGGTGTTCCAGAATCTCCAGATTATATCCAGGTAGCAATGTTTGGCTCCTCCCCCTGGGCTCACATCTCCCAATGGGATGCTGTAGTTCTTATCAGCCATGCAGGGACATTCAATAGCTGTTATCAGCTGGTGTGCCCTCAGAGGGAGGAGTGATTGTGATCACTCAGAGAGAGAGATAAGGCAACTGCCCTCTTGACAAAGGTAATCTGCCATACAGATGGTAACAGAACACATCTTGCATTGCAATCTGGAACAGCAGGGTGGGGAGGGATGAGAGCAGGGAGTGCAGAGCACCCAACCCAAACCCAGCACCCAAAACCCTCTCATACCTCTGTGGGAGTGGGGAGGACACTCACGGGCTGTTTTATCCCTTCTGACAGCAAAAAGTCACTTGAAAACCTTCTCAGATCTCACAGGAAGCTGAAATGAGCAACACAACTGAGCCACCAGAGCAGAAAAAACATCTTGCCTGGTTCCTGGAGCTAGAGACAGCTCCAAGTGCAGGGTGCTGCCCTTTCTGGGCTTCAGGAGGGCAGTGACTCCCTGACTCATGGGTGTTCTGGAGGATAAACCCACCAAAGATGTGAGCTGTGACAGGGATGGGGCACAGGAGTTGTGTGTGGACCACAAAAAGGGCAGGATTCCACAAAAAGGGCAGGATTCCACAAAAAGGGCAGGATTCCACAAAAAGGACAGGATTCCACATAAAGGACAGGATTCCCCCTTGGATCACCAAAAGCCAAAAAAAAAAAATCCCCTAAAAATTTAACTCAGCAGTATATGGGAGGAAGTTGTGTTGCTGGGGTTTGGGCTTATTCACTGAAAGGAAATAAAAAATTCTGAAAGCTGAGGGCTTTGCTGTGTCTGGAAGCCAGGGTCTCTGTGGAAGTGCAGGAGGGATGAGCTGCAGCCAGCAGCCACTCTGGGGAGCCTTGGCTGAGGGAGGCTCAGTGTCTCTGCACATTAAGCACCTCCCTGAGCACAAAAGCATTTTAAGGTTTTTGCCTGAGGACACAAAGAGAGGCTCTGGCAGCACTGGGTGGTTTGGATTTGCCATCAGGCCATAAATAACCCCAAAATGTGCTCTTAGGTGGAAATGAGCTGCTGTTCCAGGCATCCACCTCAACCCTCCACCCACTGGATATTATTTCAGTTCTGCTGCAGCACATCCCCAAACCTTGCAGGACTTTTGATGTAACTTTCATTTCTGTAACAAACATGAAATTTTGTGGTTTTTCAGGCTGGATGTAAGTGATGGTGAGGAAGCAATCCTTTTTCCATGCTGCTTTATCTTCCCCTTGCTTGCAGCGCATTAGCTCTGAGTGTCAGGAGCATGCAGGGAGTTTATTTGTGGAATATCTCTCTAATCACTGAAGGATCTGAAGCAGCTGAACAATTTAGATGATCTTAGGAAAACGGGATTGAGTGTTGTGATTAGATAATTGTCCCTTTGCTTCAAGGTGTGAGTCAAAGCAGAGACAAGTTCTTGGTTGCAATGAAAATTCCTGAAAATTGTGATTTTTGTGGTGGTGGTGGTAAAACAAGCAGAGAATATCGACAGCATCCCAGCCAGGTTTGGGAGCTGCTGAGGGATGGTTAAGGGAAAAATATTCCTGTCATTTTTGCAGTTTGGGGCAAAGTCTTGGAGGTGTGAGTCAAAGCAGAGACAAGTTTTTGCCATGAAAATTCCTGAAGGCTGTGGCTTTTTGGTGGTGATGATAAAACAAGCAGAGAATATCAGCAGCATCCCAGCCAGGTTTGGGAACTGGGATGTTTAAGGGGTAAATATTCCTGTCATTTTTCCTGCATTAAACATCCTGCTGAGGGATGGTTAAGGGATAAATATTCCTGTGATTTTTGGAGTTTGGTACAAAGTTGGGCAAAGGGAATGCTCCCAGTTCCTCACATGTAGATTCCACCTCAGGGGAGGAACCCAGGATGGATTTTGGTGACAAAGGATCCAGAGGTGCTGCTCAAGCTCAAACACACGAGCAGCTCCAGGGTCACTCAGCACAGCCAAATTCCAAAATTTGGAACAATTTTGGTTTTTAATCCAGTGCAGGGTGGACTCTGGTGCTGGAGTTACCATGAGCTAAGGGCCATTCCACAGCAGAGCTGCTCGATTTTCTTATCTGGATCAGAGGCTCTCATTTCATTTCATTTCTTCCTGGGTGTTGACCAAGGTGTTGAGCTGCTAAGGGATGTTTAAGGGATAAATATTTCTGTTATTTTTGAAGTTTAAGGCAAAGTTGGGCAGAGGGAATGCTCCCAGCAGCCACACAGGCCCCCACATGTGATCCCACCTTGGTGGATGAACCCCGGATGGATTTTGGTGACAAAGGATTCTGAGGTGCTGCACAAGCTCTGAGGTCACTCAGCACAGCCTTGGAGCAATTTTGTTTTCAATCCAGCGCAGGGTGGGCTCTGCTGGGAGCCCTTTGGTGTTACTGTGAGCAGAGCTGCTCGATTCTCTTATCTGGATCAGCTCTCGTTTCATTTCCTGGGCGTTGATCAGGGAGGGTTTTTCTCTGCTGTCTCGGTGCATCCTGTTTTGGGCTGAAACGTGCAATTCCATGCCCTGGCTCTGCTCACTGCTGGGCCCTCATCTCCTGCTGGAGGAGCAGGGTTTGAGCACAGGCATTGCCCTGCAGGAGCTGGGGCTGCTCTGCCTTCGCGGCAGGGTGAGGAAGGCACAGAAATTTCCAGCAGCTTTTCTGCCATCAGCAGGGTGATAAGCGTTATCTCCTTCCCCCTCCACGGCGAGGGGAGTGCAAGGACAGAAGGATGAAGCTTCTGTTTTCCAGACTGGCTGTCAATTTTCTGGGTTTCCACGTGGCAAAGCAGGCGTGTGTGAGCTCTGCCAGGTGCACCCTGCCCTCCTCCAAAACCCTTCCGTGGCTGAAATGGGAGCATCCAAAATCTGCACCTGCTCCTGTCCCCTGTCCAAAGCCAAACCAGCAGTCCCATTTGAGCACACAGCCTGGGATGGGATGTCTGACAGAATCTAGGAATTCAGGAGTTGTTTTCAGGGGGGGTTTGGGGCTGGATTTTAAAAAGGATTCAGGTTTCAGACAACAATTCCCTCCCCTCCTTGGTGATTCTCTCAGCACTGTCTTGGCTGCTCCCACTTTCCTGCCTGCTGGATTTGGCTGCATATCTGAACTGGCTCCTCTTGTACCTGTGGTGTTATAATGTCGCAGACATATTTTATGGAAAATCCTTTCCTTAGGATTTTTCTTCCTGAGAAGCTGAGAAGCCTCAGGAACAAAATGTAAACAATGGTTATCTGCTGCTGTGGAGTGCAACTGTGATTGGTCTCGTGTGATTGTTTCTAATTAATGGCCAAACACAGCTCAGCTTGCTCAGACAGAGAGCCGAGCCACAAACCTTTGTTATCATTCCTTCCTATTCTATTCTTAGCCAGCCTTCTGATGAAATCCTTTCTTCTACTGTTTTAGTATAGTTTTAATATAATATATATAATACAATAATAAATCAAGCCTAATGAAACATGGAGTCAGATCCTTATCTCTTCCCCAATCCAAAAACCCCTGTGAACACGGTCACATTATAATGCATCTTATAATTCAGAAAAAAAAAAACCAAAAAGCTAGGTTTATATTCAACCTTGTTCAGGTTAACCTTTCTCTTTCAGTGCTGCTGCTTAAGATCTGGAGGAGGCAGGGGGATCTAACAACCAGCACAAGAGCTTGCTTTCAAGATGCAGATTGCATTATAGGAAATGAGAGGCAATAATCAAAGGAAGTTCTTCATTCTCGTTATCAGCTCTCCCCGTCTCGTTTCTCACGGCAGAGCACTTCTGTGTCTGCAGCACAGCCCCTCTCAATTCTCCTCGTCCACAGCACAATCACCTTCCCTGAGCCAGCAGGGATTTTTATTTTTTTGCCTTTACCTTTAAACAACTCATTTTCAAGCCGAGCCAAAGACGCAGCTCCTCTCCCTCGAAAATCAATGGCCATCAGAGCTTCCCTTTGTCTGGCCTCGCTGCCTGGGAGAGGAATCATTCCCTTGCATTCAGGGAATTGATTTTCCTGCCTGCCTTGTGTGCTGCTGATATCCCAGGCAGCTCTGGGAAGGCGATAAGCCTGGCCAGGAGATTGGCAGCTGCTCAGGAGGCCAGGCTGGGAAGGGAAGGTGGAAATGTTGGCAGCGATCGGTGACAATGGATGTCCTGTGCTGGTGGCTGAATGGGATCTGTTTGGCCTTGTGGGTTCTGATTTAAGAAAGCCTTAAACATACATTTACAGGGTCAGAAGGCCAGGCTGGGAAGGGAAGGTGGAAATGTTGGCAGTGATCGGTGACAATGGATGTCCTGTGCTGGTGGCTGAATGGGATCTGTTGGGCCTTGTAGGTTCTGATTTAAGGAAGCCCCAAACCTACATTTCCATGCCATTGATCCCAGTGAATGGCACAGACAGAGGTAAAGGAATATTTTGTTTCTGCCTCCCTGAGCAAGCTGGTTAAGAACAGAGTCATTTCCCCACTCTGCACGTGTGCACACAGCAAACAAACCCAGTGCTCAGGCCTCAGAGGGTGCTGTGCTTGGCTGGCACTGCTCAAAGTTAGCAGTGAGCACTGAATTAACTTTGGGGTTGACTTTCAGCAGGCTCCTGAATCCTGAATCTCCAGTGCTGGTGGCTGAATGGGATCTGTTGGGCCTTGTAGGTTCTGATTTAAGGAAACCCCAAACATACATTTACAGGGTCGGAAGGCCAGGCTGGGAAGGGAAGGTGGAAATGTTGGCAGTGATGGGTGACAATGAATGTCATTTACATGCCGTTGATCTCAGTGAATGGCACAGACTGAGGTAAAGAAATATTTTATTTCTGCCTCCCTGAGCAAGCTGGTTAAGAACAGAGTCATTTCCCCACTCTGCACGTGTGCACACAGCAAACAAACCCAGTGCCCAGGCCTCAGAGGGTGCTGTGCTTGGCTGGCACTGCTCAAAGCTTGCAGGGAGCACTGAATTAACTTTGGGGTTGACTTTCAGGAGGCTCCCGAGTCCCTGTGAGCTCCTCTGTCACCCCAGCAGGCTCCCAGTGCCAGGGGAACCTCTGCAGGGGTTTGGGGAACACAAAGAGCACAAGTGGAGGTGACCACGGGCACTGTGAGCTCCCAGGCAGAGCACAGCCCTCCCCAGGGCTGGTCCAGCACAATGGGATTTATTAATTCATTTTTTTTTTTTCATAATTTATTTATTATTATTCAGCACACGTGGTGATTTATTTAAAAAAATGGATATTGATATAGTACTGATATCCAACTGTGATGGACAAAAGCTCTCAAACAGTACAGAGTTAGAAAGTGTGTGTTTATTGTGGGATAACTGCCAAACACACACCGCGATTTACAGGTGATTACAGAGTACTTTCATCTATACAAGTATGGAATTTATCTATACAAGTATTGAACACCCAAAGTACAAATACATGTTCATAACTTTGGTACATCCCATTCCAACATGGATATTGATCTGGTACCAATATCCAAAAACTCTCTGACAGTTTAAAGTTACAAAGTGAATGTTTATTGTGGGATAACTCCCAAATACACACTGTGATTTACAGGTGATTACAGAGCCCTCTTATCTATACCAGTATTTAATACCCAAAATACAAATACAAATATTCATAACTTTGGTACATCCCATTCTCAGCTCTGTATGGTAATTAGTTCCAAAGCCATTAAGTATGCACAGTTTGTTCCTTGAAATGGGTCGGTGGTTCCTTTCATGGGGAGGGGTCCCAAAATGAGGAAGTCAATGAAGTCTTCCTCGTTCTGACCTCTCTATCTTTTCAATGCAAATCTGACAAATGAACCCTTGGTAGAACTCCCATTCCCATCTTCAATTGGTTTCAGAGCAGAGGAGCCACAATTGTCTTGTGTTCCTAAAAGCTCTTTATCAGTTTCTGTATTCTTCATTATAAACCCAGCTAACCAAACATTGTGTTGCCAAGCAATCAATTATTAGTTAGCTACTAACTCTTAATTGATTTTAATTAACTCCAATAAAGCCTACCTCTAACTAAAATCTTAGCTCCTCTAAAATCCCTAAATTCCTTTATTATTTATTTTTTAAAATTTTATTTTATTTAAGTGTATATAATTATTAATTATTTATTTTTATCATTAAGTTTATATAATTAATATTTATTTGTTTATTTATTTAAATTTATGTCTCTTTCCTCCCCACCCCATTAACACTTCCCAGCCCTGCTCCTCAGCTTTGCCAGGGCGTTTTGTGCAGATATTTTCCCTTTTTAGGGTCTCTGCTTTTGCAGAATCTCACATTCCCACGGAGTGGTGGCTCAGAGCACTGAACACACCCCAGGAACATTCCCTGGCTTGATTTCCATCCCTTCCCTGTCCCAGGAGCACAGCAGGAAAATGTTCCTGCTCGGGGCAGGAAACAAAGGTCAGATCAGAAAAGTGGAGCTGTAATTCTGCCAGCAGCGCTCATTCCAGGGGTCAGCTCTGTCACAGCTCTGCCCTGCTGACAGGTGACCTGGCTGCTGGCCCAGCCCAGGTGAAAAGAACTGTTGAAATACAGGATTTTTGTAGATTTTCGTGAATTTTTGTCAATTTTTTTGTGTCTTCCTGTCCCCCGCTCTTTGTGACGCACTCGAAGGAGAGGAACAACAATTCTCCTCCTCCTGAAGTGTGCAAGTTTTAGAGCTGCTCTGACTTGTGAAAGGTCAGAGCAGTTCCGAAACTTGCACACTGCTTCTTCTGTTTTTCTGGATCACTTCTGACTTTTAAGTACCTCCACAACCTGCACAAGCCATAAGAGAGGGGCAGAAAGCACTGGAGGTCCCTGCTCCCACCCCAGCACTGATATTCGGGTTTTCTCCCTGCTCTGCCTCCCCCCGGCCCCAGGGAAGCTGTCAGCACCCAGCACGGGGCAGTTTGGCTCCTCTGCACTCCTGAACGTGGGGAGAAAAAGGAAAATGCTCCTTCCACCCCTGCAGCACTTCTGCAACTCTCCAGCCCTCCCAAAACATTAAAAATCTATCCCAACACAACAGATCTGTAATGCTGAACATCCCTGAGTTTCCCTAGCTGTGAAAATACACAGAAAATTCCTTTTTTCTGTCTATATCCAGGTATATGCAGACATTTATCCACACAAACAATGTTCCCACAACAGATATTTGAAGTGAAGCAGCCATTTGTGGCCAGTGTGTGGTTTGCTTTCTTCTGTATTTTTTCCCCCCCTCCTCTACAGCACAAAGCATCAGAATTAGAAGTAGAAACCATGAGACTTTGTTGGTTTGGAAAAGAACATGAAGCGTGACAGCAAACATCACGCAACAAAACTGAAAAATTCATCTGAAACCCCGTGAATTGTGGTGGAGGGTCTGTGGGGGGAAATGATTCAGCCACCAGGAAATTGTGTGCAAAAAGCTGCCGCTGGAAACACAAACCTGTCCTCCAACACGTTTGTAGGTCTTGCTGACCACACTTGTAGGAGCTTGATGAATAAAATCTCACCTTTGCACGTTTATTAACGTTTCTGTTGGCCAATCCTAATTTTAATTTCCTTCTCTTAGTGCATTTGTGCTTTAACCACAATGTGTGCCAGTAAGTTCCACCACTCAGTGCATCATCTTCAAAGCACTCCAGAGGGTTTGCTGCTGCTTTTAAGCACAAAAACTCTTAAGCTCAGACCTCAGGCTGCCTGAATAAAGATCTGCATCAACTCCAGAGGATGCCCAAAGCTCCTGAGCTTTTATTTTAGGTGGCTTAAGCCACATCTAGAAGCATCCAAACCTGAGTTCTGGTGCAGCACAGAGGACTGAGTTTTACTGGTAAAACAGGACTGAGTTTTATTGGTAAAACAAAGTCAAACTTTCTGCTTTGCCTCTCTCCCCAAAGATAATCCAAATACTCAAACACTCGTGTGGGTGCTCTCTTATGTTTTTATTGAGAGACCTTGCAGACATGGCCTTAACTCTCCTAAATGCATTTGGAAGAGTTTAGTTATTAATCTTAGTGCAAGTTTTGACACTTGGGTCAGACTGATTTAAGCCCTGGCCTTGAGGAGGGATTAACAAAGCCATGGCTCATCTGGGCTGGGCATTTCCTTGCTGTGAGCCCAGGCTGGAGTGTAATTCAGATTTCAAGGATAATTTTGCAAAGACACACAAAATCAATGGGAGCAGAGATCTGGTTGCAATTAAATCATAGCAAGTACAGTTTAAAATCTACAGTTCAGTCTTGCTGATTTTTGAAGGGAAGGATCTGAGGACACAAGTTACCACAAGCAAGACCTGGGTGGGTATCATGGAGCTCAATTCCCTCTTGATGGCAGGCCAAAAGGCATTTAGCAGAAGTGGGAAATCCCCCTTCCCCCTTTGAGATAAAAAACTTATCTCAACATCTCAGTGTGAGAGTCTTATCTGCCTGGTATTCCCCTGCTCTCCTGGCTGCCAGCACTAAACCCTACACTCCCAACCATCCTGGCAATGCTCTCAGGAGGATGAATGGGTCTCAACTGACCACAAATCTGAAAAATCCTGGCCTTTTCTTCCATCTCCCACCTAGGCTGAATAGCAATCATCATCATCTACAGCCCCAAACTCACCCTCCTCAACTTCTATCTATACACCATAATAACTGCAACTGTTTTCCTCACCCTAAACACAATTAAAGTCTTAAAACTATCGACCCTTATGGCTGCATGTCAAAAACGCTCTGAGCTCAGCCTTGCTGGAACACCTCAGAAATTATTCAGGAGGAGCAGGAGGGATCCATTCCCAGGCAGAGCAGGGATGTGGCTCTGCCGAGGTGTGACCGCGCTCACAGGGGTCTGAGGGTGAGGGAAGAGACAAGGATCTGACTCCATGGTTCAGAAGGCTTGATTTATTGTTTTATGATCTATATTACATTAAAACTACACTAAGAGAATAGAAGGAAAAGTTTCATCTCAGAAGGCTGGCTAAGAATAGGAAAAAAATGATAACAAAGGTTTGTGGCTCGGACAGAGAGAGAGTCAGCTGGGCTCTCATTAATTCCAAACAACCACACGAGACCAATCCCAGATGCACCTGTTGCATTCCACAGCAGCAGATAACCATTGCTTACATTTTGTTCCTGAGGCCTTTCAGCCTCTCAGGAGGAAGAACCCTAAAGAAGGATTTTTCATGAAAAGATGTCTGTGACACTGAGGGATCCATTCCCAGGCGGAGCAGGGATGTGGCTCTGCTCAGGTACAGCAGAGCTCCAAACCAGCCACAGAGCCTTGGTGCAGTGGGACACAAACAAATCCCAGGGCCTGATTCCTTGGGTTCTGAGCTGAGCTTGTTCTCAGATGGCTGATAGTGAACTGGAAGTGGAAGGGAAGCAAAATAATCCTGACTCCTAAACCAAGCACCATTTGTGTCGCAGACATCTTTTATGGAAAATCCTTTCCTTGGGATTTTTTCCTCCTGAGAAGCTGAGAGGCCTCAGGAGCAAAATGCAAACAATGGTTATCTGCTGCTGTGGAATGCAACAGGTGCATCTGCTCCTGTGGGCAAGGATGGAGCAAACATCTGAACAAATATCAGGGCATCATCTCCCACCCTGCACATTTCAGCATTCCTGGCTGTGAGCAGCAGAGTTCAGCTTTTAAACTGACAAAAACCATGAGAAAATATAATAAATAACCCTGATTATTTGACAGGGGGTTGGGTAATGTAGGTGGTGTCATTTTTAATGGTTTTTGTTGGTTTTTATTTTTTAAATTACCAGTCACATTTCAGTCCCTTGACTGTTGGGTTGTGCCGTGGTTTAGTGAGGTGGATGGTTTGCTCCTGCAAACATCTGAACAAACTTCAGGGCATCTCCCATTGTGCTTGTTTCAGCATTTCTGGCTGTGAGCAGCAGAGTTCAGCTTTTAAACTGACAAAAACCATGAGAATTTACAGTAAAGAACCCTGATTATTTGAGAGGGGGTTGGATGATGTAGGTGGTATATTTTTATTTTTTTTTAGCCCCAGTCACATTTCAGTCCCTCGACTGTCGGGTTTTCAGTGAGGATGGATGGTTTGCTGCTATGGGGAAGGATGGAGCAAACATCTGAACAAAAGTCAGGGCATCATCTCCCACCCTGCACATTTCAGCATTCCTGGCTGTGACCAGCAGAGTTCAGCTCCTAAACTGACAAAAACCATGAGAAAATATAGTAAACAGCCCTGTTTATTTGACAGGAGGTTGAGGTGTGTAAGTGGTGTCATTTTTAATGTTTTTGGGGTTTTTTTTTAGCCCCAGTCACGTTTCAGTCCCTCGACTGTCGGGTTTTCAGTGAGGATGGATGGTTTGCTGCTGTGGGCAAGGATGGAGCAGTGCAAGAAACACCACCCTGTTGGCTGTGAGCAGATTTAACAGCCCTGCCAAGCTTCCATCTGCCGCCCAGGAGGGGAATGAGGCTGCCAGGGCTCCTCTGCCTCCCTGCTTTGTTCCAGGCGAGCTGCAGCGTGAGCTCACACCCTGCTCAGGTGTTGTGCCTTCAAAAGAGCGTTTCGGTGACTCCACAAAAACGAAAAGCTCTGGGGTTTGTCTGGGTGCTGGGGATTGTCAGCCTGGGGGGCTGGGATTTCATTTTTTATGTGCTGTAAACAGGGGGAAGTGGTGCTGGAAAGATCAGGAGATTCCTTCTGGTAACACGGCACGGTGCCACGTGCTGTTTGCTGTCTGCTGAGGCTTTCGGGGCTCAGAGAAAATGCAAAACTCTCATCAGCTCTCACCGTGCCCCACTGCCAGCGCAGGAAGTGGTTCTTTGAGTGTTTCCTACTCAGCTGCGCGGAGGAAACGCTCCCAGGGCAGGAGTCCCCAAATGTCACATCTCAGGTGCACAGCACGGGCTGAGGAGAATTATCATCACAGGGGGACACCCCCAGGGCACCCCAGAATCTTCTGAACCAGAATCATTTTGGCTGGGAAGAGCCTTAAAGATGATTTTTTTTCCAAGACCTGGATAGATGGCAAGCACTAAATCATGTTTTATTCCACTGGTGGAGGTGGAAATGTAAAAGAGAATTCCTGTAATATTTCGTGTCACTATAGGACACGAAATAACGCGGTGTGGACACACTGCTCTTTTCAAAGTAAAAAAAAAGTTTTTCATTTCTAATGCTAACATTTACAAATTTCTAAATTATAATGCTAACGTTTATAAATTTCTAAATTATAATTCTAACATTTCTAAATTTCTAAAAGTGACAGCAGATTGGAGGGTGACAGTGCCACCTCTCCAATAACACTTAGACATACCAACAGTCCGTCAATTTTCTCCTCCTCTGTAAAAGAATACAAAACAATAAGTTATTTACATAAAGTGTGCAAAAAAGTTTGTTCCAAAAAAAAAAAAAATCTTAAAAAAAATAAAAAAAAAATTCAAAACAACAAAAAGTCACCGTGGGTGTGGCACTTGGGGACACGGTCAGTGGCGGCCTGGCAGTGCAGGGGAACTCAGTGATCTCAACTTTCCAACCTGAATGATTCAGGGGGATGGGGAAAATGATGCCAGAAGTATGAGCTGAAATCCCCTCCTTTTTTTGGGGTGTCCTGTCCCCACCAAGCTGTGAGCACAGGAACCACCAAAGAAGTTTTGTTGGATCTTTCAGCTCATTTTCTCTCAAAATTCAGTCATGACGTGGTAGGAAAAACTTGGTTTTATCAGCTCTCCTGTGCATTTGCAAGGTCAAAATTAGCGAAGCCCATTAAAACAAAAAGCAAAACACATTCAAGGATTTTCCTCTGCTGATAAAAATGAAATTAATGCTGCTTTGTCCAAGCTGTGAGCACAGAAGCCACCAAAGTTTGTTGGGTCTTTCAGCCCCTGTTCTCTCTCAGAGTCGTGATGTGGTGGCAAAAACAGCAAAAACTCGGTTTTATCAGCTCTCCTGCTTTTGCAAGGTCAAAATGAGCAGAGCCCATTAAAACAAAAAGCAAAACACACTCAAGGATTTTCCTCTGCTGATAAAACCCAAATTAATGTTACAAAGGTGCTGATATGCTAAACGCATGAAAATCCGAATTTCCTGGGAGCAGCTGGAGCAGAGTGCGGCTGCAAAAGTCTTTGGATAAAAGGAGAGAAAATTCCAGGGATTTGAACCCTTCACCATGTTAATAACATTGAGAAAAGGAGACACAATTCCAGGGATTTGACCTCTTCATAATGTTAATAACATTGAGAAAAGGGGAGACAATTCCAGGGGTTTGAACTCTTCACCATTTTAAATAATATTCAGAAAAGGAGAGACAATTCCAGGGATTTGACTTCTTCACCATTTTAAATAATATTCAGAAAAGGAGGGACAATTCCAGGAGTTTGAACTCTTCATCATGTTAATAACATTGAGAAAAGGAGGGACTATTCCAGGGATTTGAACCCTTCACCATGTTAATAACATTGAGAAAAGAAGAGACAATTCCAGGGATTTGAACTCTTCACCATTTTAAATAATATTCAGAAAAGGAGGGACAATTCCAGAGACAATTCCAGGGATTTGACCTCTTCACTATTTTAAATAATATTCAGAAAAGGAGAGACAATTCCAGGGGTTTGAACTCTTCACCATGTTAACAACATTCAGAACGTGACTCAGTCAGATGCTTCCATCCCCAGTGAGCCTGGATAATTCCAACATGAAATTTTCCTGTGTGTGCTCTTCCTCCTCCTCCTCCTCCTCTTTCTCAGTGATGTCCTGCCACAAACATTTCTGCTCAACTCCTTGCCCTGAGTGTTCTATCCTCCACAAAAAGACGATGCCTGAGGCAGCAAACAACAGGAGCAGAAGGAAAATGAGATGTATTTTTATTTCCTCTAATATTCAGCAGGCAGGATGGGAGAATTGTCTCATTCCTTGTTTTCTCTCTGAATTACTGAGTGCTAAGTTTAGCTGCTGGGCCCGTTTGTGCTGTGGTTTTCTCTCTCTCTTAATGAGGGTAACGACAACCTGAGACAGCAGCCTGGAGTTCAATCCACCGAGAGCTGCAAAGCACTCAGGAAAACTCAGGAAATCGGGCGCAGGAGCTCTGCTTCCCCTCAAACCACGGAAAATCCACCTTTATTGCGGAGTGAAATGATCTCCCTTGAAGTCATTAAACACATAACTGCAACACAGACACGCTCAAAGGAATTATTTCGGGTTATTTCTGGTTGCTGTGTGGGAGGCGGATGGGGGATGAAGTCGATACTTGGTGGTTGGAGCAGCCTTGAGCCTTCGCATCTCCCCCTGCTCTGCACTTTGGGCTCTTTTCAGTCTCCCTGTGTGTGCACAGGAGTTTTGGGGTTCTTTTCAGCCTCTTTGCCTTTTCGCAGGAACTTTTTTGGGTCTTTTCAGCCCCTCTGTGCGCGAGAACTTTTGGGGTTTTTCAGCCTCTCTGCCTGAGCACAGGAACGTTTTTAGGTTTTTTCAGCTTTCTGTGCACAGGCATTTTTGGGGTCCTTTCAGCCCCTCTTCCTGTTCACAGGCACTTTTTGGGGTTTTTTCAGCCCCTCTGTCTGTGCACTTGGTGGTGGGAGCAGCCTTTAGCCCTTGCATCTCCCCCTGCTCTGCACAGGAACTTTTTGGGTCTTTTCAGCCTCTCTGTCTGTGCACAGGCACTTTTTTGGGTTTTTTTTTCAACTCCTCTGCCTGTGTACAAGAACTTTGGGGATTTTTCATTCCCTCTGTGCACAGGAACTTTTTTTTTTTGATATTTTTTCAGCCCCTCTGCCCATGCACAGGAGGTTTGGGGTCTTTTCAGCCTTTCTGTCTGTGCACAGGAACTTTTTGGGATTTTTCAGCCTCTCTGCCTGTGCACAGGCACTTTTTCAATTTTTTTTTTTTTCATGTCCTCTGTCTTTGCACAGGGATTTTTTGGGTCTTTTCAGCCCCTCTGTCTGTACACAAGAACTTCTGGGTTTTTTCAGCCCCTGTGTCTTTGCACAGGAACTTTTGGGGTCTTTTCAGCTTCTCTGCCTGTGCACAGGAGCCTTTTTGGGGTCTTTTCAGCCTTTTTGTCTGTGCACAGGCACTTTTTGGGGTTTTTTCAGCCCCTCTGTCTTTGCACAGGAACTTTTGGGTCTTTTCAGCCTCTCTGTGTGCGCACAGGAGCTTTTTTGGGGGATTTTTCTGCTCCTCTATGTTTGCGCAGGCACTTTTTGGTTATTTTCACCTCCTCTGCCTGTGCACAGGAGTTTTGGGGTCCTTTGTGGACTTTTTGTGGACACTTTTGTGTCCATTTTGTTGTGGCAGTTCCTGAGCTCCATTCCAGCAGGGATGTTCCAGACGAGCTCTGCCTCAGGGATTCTTTCAGGGTTTTCAGAGCTGAGCAAGGCTTGGCCAAGCCAGCTGGGTGGGATTCGGGAAGCTGAGGTGCTCAGGGAGAAAAGAATCACCAAGAATTCGCCGAGGCACCTCCGGGAGGGAGCTGAGGGCACAGCAGGGAAATGCAGAGCTGCCCTGAGGGAATAAAATGGGAATAAAATGGGAATTTTGAGTGGCAGGGCTGGGATCCCAGACCTGGGTGCTCCTCACGTGATGGGGATGATGATGATGATGATGATGGTCACTGCCAGACCTCCCTGCTCCCAGCACTCTGCCTCCAAACCCTGCTTTCAATCCATGCAAAAATGAAAAAAACAAAAATCCCTTCCCTGAGCAGGCAGAAGGGAATGCAATTAAGGTGGCCCCGTGAAGCTCATAAAGGCTAATGCATGGAAATTAAGCAGACAAATGAGGAGGGAGCATTAGGAAGAACATTTCTAATTGTGAGGTCGACTGGCCCTGTTCCTTCAGCTGGGCTGGAGAGGGAAATCAGAGGATCCTACTGGGAACAATTCTGGGCAGGATGAGGAAGATGGAAACTCCTCCTCCACAACATAATGCGCTTTTGCAGCCTTTCTCCAGAAACGCAGCCACGGTTTCTGGCTCTTATTTGTGGACCTGTGTCCTTCGGGAGTTAAAATCTCCTTTCGTTTTGGCTGAGCTGTTTTCTCTCTCCCCTCTGGATGTTTCCTTAGCAGATTTCGTGCAGGTTTCTGATTCAGGAGGAAACAGGAATATCTCCCATCCTGAAACTCTCAGGCGCTGCTGGGATTCCTCTCCAGCTCCTACTGACATATTTGGCTCTTCTTTTGGGTTTGTTTTCAGAGCTTGGCTGCTGCTGAATTACAGAAATACCACATGCACAGAGGAAAAAAAAAAAACCAAAACCAGCACCTTGTTCTCAGTGTTTCCTGCCACAAGTCAGATCTGCATGTCCTGACCTTCTTTCCAAGCAGTTCTTGGAGTGAAATCTGGGAATCCATCCCTTGGAATCCATCCCCACTCTTTGGGTTCTTAGGATCACCCAGCAGCTGCCTCTTTTCCAGGCTGTAAATCAGGAATATCCCATTGGCGACCCAGCAAAAATCCCAGTGAGATTTCCCATGGGAAAAAGTGTGGGAATTGGGGTGTTTGTCACAAATGGAGCAGAGATTAAATCTGGCCCAGGGTTTTCGTGCCTCGGTGGGGAATGTGAAATGAATATGAAAATATGAATATGGATACCAAAGTGCATTTTTATTCTGGATTTTGATTCTCATCTCTTCCAAGGCAGCTGCAGGGCAGAGGGATGGACAAATAGTAGCATTATTCTGGAGTGTGTGTGTGTGAGTACATCTCACACGCTCAGGCACAGGGAAGGAATCATGAGATGCTGCTTAAATAAGCCTTTGTGCAATTTTTATCTACGATTTTCCACTATGACTCACCATCATTTACATGTTATCTAACACTGAGAGTCGCAGGTTTAGGTTCCTTTCTGTTCTTCGTGGGGAAAGAAAAAAACTCAAAAAAAATTTTAAAAAACCCACTTTTTAATTGGAATAATTATTAATATAGTTGGATGGGATGTGCCTGAGCTTCTCTGGTTCTTGCTGCTGAACTAAATAGTGGCAATTGTGGTGTTTCACCCCAGAGACACTTTGGGCTGGTTGGATGTTGGTGTTTCACCCCACAGACACTTTGGGCTGGTTGGATGTTGGTGTTTCACCCCAGAGACACTTTGGGCTGGCTGGATGTTGGTGTTTCACCCCAAAGACACTTTGGGCTGGTTGGACGTTGGTGTTTTATCCCAAAGACATTTTTGCCTGGCTGGATGTTGGTGTTTCAATGAGGCAGAGTTGAAATTTTCCAGAGTAGAAATCCATTTTGATTTAGGGGGATTGTGCATCTTTAAGTGTGTAGCTTGCTGTGTAGTCTGACTGCAAAAGCCCAGGCTCAGAGAAACTGCTTCAGTGAAGGACAGAGATAAGGGAGAGAGAGATAGAAGGTGATAGGGAGAGACAGCGACTGCTGTGAGAGCAGCTCAACCTGACCTAGGAATTCTTCCTGATAACGAAGAACTAGCAGCAAATGTCACACAAAATTCATAAAAATTAATATATATGGACCTATTGTGAAGTTGTGTGCATATGTATTTGAGAGGGGGACTAAAAGGGACCCGAAGTTCCCAAAAGTACACGTGTCATTTTAGAGGAAGGATTCCCACATGCGTCCAGCGCTGTAATAAACACACCGGCTTTACAACTTCCACAAAAGTCGTGGAGTTTTGATTATCTCCACAAAACATCACCTCAGAGAAACTTTTGGCCAGCTGGATCACCCCAGAGACGCTTTTGGTTGGGTGGGTGTGTGGTGTTTCACCCCAGAGACACTTTTGCCTGGTTGGATGTCTTGTGGGGACAAGGCCAGGCCTGCAGGAGCTCTGGTGGTGCTGGGATGGAGCTTCCCCCCATAACAGGGGCTGCTCCTCAGGTTTCCCTCTGTGGAGAAGCTTTGAGGGGATGGTGAAGGAAAGGAGTCGGTTCTGATGGAGGGTTTGGATGCAGAGCTTTATTCTGGCCCACAGACCTCTGAATGCAGCACCAGCTCCAACAGAACTCCCTGAGCCCGTGGTTGCTGTTCCTTTAATCCAGGGGAGGAGGGAAGGGGTAGGGAGCCACCAACTGTGGAATTTTTCATCACTTGGGGTCACCAAGCGAGGGAGGAGATGAGAATCTTGACTCCATGTTTCAGAAGGCTGATTTATTATTTTATGATATATATTATGTCAAAAGAAAATGATATACTAAAATGATACCGAAAGAATTGAAGAAAATATTTCATCAGAAAGCTGGAATGGAATGGAATGGAATGGAATGGAATGGAATGGAATGGAATGGAATGGAATGGAATGGAATGATAATAAAATCTTGTGACTGACCAGAGAGTCTGAGCCAGCTGACTGTCATTGGCCATTAATTAGAAACAACCACATGAGACCAATCACAGCTGCATTCCACAGCAGCAGATAATCATTGATTTAATTTAATTTCTGAGGCCTCTCAGCTTCTCAGGAGAATGGATTTTCCATAAAATATATCTGTGGCAACCAACCAGGCACAGGAGGGGAGTTCTCAAGGAAGAAAGAACACCTGGATGTCCCAATGTCCCCCCAGGGGTTGAAAGCATCCTTTGAATCTGCCAAATCACTTTTCTGGAATTCCAGCATTGACAGGGGAAAGGAGGGGTGACTGACCCACCTGGCAGGGAATTGTCAATGGAGGGACCCGAGGTTCTGGGATAAACCCTGAAATCCCACCACAACCCTTTTTGGGAGAGGTTCCTGCAGCTGGAAGGAGTTAAAGCCGGGCTGGGATCGCTGTCAGCAGCCAGCGGTGTTGGGAAGAGCAGAGTTACCAAAATGCATTTCAGCCTGGGGCTGCACGAACAATGCCTGCATTGTGGCGCCGGCACAGCGCCTGGCACCCAGATAAGGCACAGAAAATCAGGTTCTGTTGGTCAGGAAGTGATGGAATCCACTCAGAGGTTATTGTTTGAGGGCCTTTTGAAGGCAATTCCAGCCCTTTGGGGCAGCGCTGTTACCTTTCCTATCCAAAGCCAACCTGGTGACCTCCCAGCAACCCATCCCAAAACCTGCCACTGATTTTTAATCATTCTGGGGAACTGCTGCAAAGTTTTAGGGTTGGAGTTTCTGTGCTTTTCTTCCTCTCCATCCTGCACCTACTCCAACAGAAATCTGCAAAACTCCGGGTCTGGTAAGGGCAGAAACTCCTGGGCCTGGCTTAAACATTGAGATTTAATTATTAGAACATTAAAACTTGAGATTTATTTTCGTTCCTGTAAGGATTTAGGACAGAACAGAAATCTGCAAAACTCAGGGTCTGATAAGGACAGAAACTCCTAGGCCTGGCTTAAAGACTGAGATTTAATTATTAGAACATTAAAATTTGAGGTTTATTTTCATTCCTATGAGAATTTAGGACACACTGAAGTTGTTTTCTTAAGATTTTCTTGCCAGGCAGGAAGGACATGGATTGACTTTTTCTTTTCTAATGAAACTCGTTGATTCTGAAATAATCACTTGATAACAGGAGCTGTGCCATTCAAACATCAACAACAGCAAAAAAGAGGTGAAATTACAGGAGTGAGGAGCTCGAATAATACAAATGTGAAAAGGCTTTTAAAATTCTTCAAAGGTGATTATGTCCTCCACACTTTGCTGATTTTTTTAAGTGCCTGATTTCATTTGAAGCACTTCCCTTATAAATTACAGACTTAAAAACCTGCTGATGTTGCCTCCAATACTTACAAAAACATCAATTTTTTGACATTTTTTCCCACCATTCCCCATTTTATCTCAGTTTTCCTTGGACAGATGATTTCAGGCAATAATTTCTTCTTTTTAACCTCAGGAGCAGCAGATTAACTGAGTTAAAATTTTAAATTCCTGGGGCACAATGCAGAGCCTGCAGAGATCTTCAGTTTGTTTTGCAACAGAATGTTTATTTTCTGTAATTTTAATTAACTTCCCACCTGGCATTTCTAATTTGAAGCCAGGTTCAGCAGGGAGCTGTGGCATTTCACCCACTTGTCCAAAATTCTCACACTTTTTATTGGAAATATTCAGGTCAGAGCCATTTGGAAGCCACTGGGAATTTATTTTATTTTTTTAAGAAATTCTATGGTAACCTAAAGGAAAGCAGCAACAGGCAAAGACCTCCCTACCTCTATTTTGAGCAGAGCATAAAATGCACCCAAAAATAAATAGATTTGTCAACATCAAGCAGCAGAATGGGAGATTGAGTTCCTCCAACCCCCTCAGGACTTTAATAATCCTGCTTTTCCTGGAGAGTGTTGCAAGGAAGAAACTTCTCCATTAGGAAAAAATCAAATTGATTTCATTTCTTTTTTTACCCCATCCATCCATCTGGGGATTTCAGGCTGCAGATGATGGGAAAACTCACCCTGATCTTGGCGAATCAGCCAACAATAGAAGTTCTGTGTTTGTGTCAACATCCCAGAGACAAAAATAGGGGGAAAACTCAGAGAAGCATAAATGTGTTCATATCCAGAAAGAAAGAATACTTTGTGCAGGCTTTTTATTGTTGTTGGAGCCTTTTATTTTTTTTTTCTCTCTTTCCCAGAAGCATCAGCAGTTCCTTAGGCATGTAATTTATGAGAGGCTAAAATCTAAATTATGCATCAAAAAAGGGAGAGATGCAACTTGAGGGTAATAACACATTGCAAAAATAACTTCAAATGCGTCGTTCAGCCTATAGCAGTGCCCAGTCAGAGAAGTAAAAATTCCTCTTCCTTACATAAAAAAAAAACTCTTGTGGAGATTTTTATTTTTAAATCTGACAGCAGCAGAGCTGGATCCTGAATCCACTGGGAGGGGTGATCCTTCAGAAATGCACTGAGCGTTATTAAATAATGCAGGAAATTGAAAAGTTTCTTTTTTTTTTTCGGTTTAACAGACAGAAAAACTCTGCCACAGCCCAGGGCTGGTGTTTGTACAAATAAACAAACAAAAATACAAAAATAAATGAGAAGTCTGAGATCCCTTTTTGGCCTCCTTGAGCTGCTCTACACCAGCCTAGAGCAGGGACGGACCTTTCCTGAATCTCACTGCACTTAGGGGTGGCTGATCTTTCCTTAATAATTTTGAATCGAAAAATGTATAAAATTATTATATTTTACATATAATTTTATATTATTCATTATAAAATAGCAAGTAATTCAAATTATTTAAATAAATAATAATATATATAACAATATATATTATAATAATAAATAATATAAATTATTTAAATTATAGAAATAAATATATATCAATAATAAATATAGATAATATATATTATATTATATTATATTATATTATATTATATTATATTATATTATATTATATTATATTATATTACAGTATATTATATTATATTATATTATATTATATTATATTATATTAATATAAAAATATAAAAATAAATGTATAAAATAGATATACATAAATATACATAAATAGATAAATATAAAATATATAAATATAAATAATAAATATGTAAATAATGTAATGTAATATAATATAATATAATATAATATAATGTAATGCAATGCAATATAATATAATATAATATAATATAATATAATATAATATAATATAATATAATATAATATAATATAATATAATATAATATAATATAATATATAATATATAGTATATAATATATATAATATATATAATATATATAATATATATAATATATAATACATAATATAATATAATATAATATAATGTAATATAATATAATAATATAGATTATTCTTATCAAAATTATTATCAATTAATTATTATAAAATTATTGTTCTAAAACCCTTATCTTCAGTTTTAAAACTTATTATTTAAAATTTATCAATAATAACTTAATTATTTAAAATTATTTCATAAAAAAATATTTTTTTTACAAAAGACATTCTGTTGAAAATCAAGAAATGGTGACTCAAACTCACCCTGGGGAGTGCAGGCACCAATCTGGGAATAATTGCCCTCTCACAATTATTTATTTTCTGCCTGTTTGGAGCAATTAGAGAGGTTTGCAATGTGAGTTTTGTGAAGGAGCCCTGGCATCACCCATGGCAGGAATTGGCAGTGCCAGGGGGAATCTGCGGGTCAAACATGCAGGCAAAAAAGGATGGGGCAGGGAAAAGGGATAAATTTCACACAAACTGAGGTGGCAGCAGGTGAAATTCATGTCTGGGTTGCATTTCATGCTTTTTTTACAGCCCATGAATCCTCTGAGCTTTACGAAAAGGTGTCCTGGGGACAAGGCTGGAGCAGCTCCCTGGTCAGAGGGGACAAGCAGGAACAATCCCTGGCTCCAGCGCTGGGCTCTGGGGTGGTTTCCTCTCAGAATTCCCTCCAGGAATAAAAATCTGGCCTTGCTGGAGCAGGAGGGTTTGGAGCTGTGCCAGAAAAGGAAGGGATTCGGCTTGAAATGGCACCAGGAGAGGGGAAATGGGGAAATCTGGGCATAAGCCAGATAAAAGGAGGGATCCAGCCTGAAATGGCATCAGAAGAGGGGAAAATGGGAAAATCTGGGCATAACCCAACTAAAAAGAAAGGGATTCAGCCTGAAATGCCATGAGGAAAAGGAAAGTGGGGAAATCTGGGCACAACTCTGATAAAAAGGAAGGGATCCAGACTGAAATGGCACCAGAAGAGGGGAAAAGTGGAGAGATCTGGGCATAACCGTGATAAAAGGAAAGGGATTCAGCCTGAAAAGGCACCAGAAAAGGGGGAAAATGGGGAAATCTGGGCATAAGCCACATAAAAAGGAAGGGATTCAGCCTGAAATGGCACCAAAAAAGGGAAAATCTGGGCACAGCCCAGGGGTGACACAAAGCCACCCTCGCTGTTGTCCCACTGTGAGCAGCTGGCACCCAAAATAAAAAGCAGATTCTGCTCTGGGGGCCCAGATGGAGCCAGCGCAGCTCGTGGGGATCCAGCAGAGCTCCTGGGGATGCTGCCAGCAGAAATGCAGAGCTCAGACTCTGCAGCTTCCCTCAGCTGTCCTGCTAGACACAAAATTAAAATCCTTTTTTAGTTTTTGGGAGTGCTGGGTACAGAAAAACAGCAATAAGGAGAGTGATAACTCTGGGAGATGACCTTGCACATGCAATTTCTTCTCTCAGCTTTTAGTTCCTCAGCAGGGCTGTGCTGGAAATGAAAGCCTTGACTGTCACAGCGAGCAAATTTTTATCTTTCACCAATATCAGGGTTCCTGGTAAATGTCAGGGCCAGGGAAATAAATTTTTCCTTCTCTCCTTCTCCTCCTGGGGGGATGTTTGCAGCTCCCAGTTGTTGAAATAGCACCAGAATATGTGATCACACTGTCAGGAGATCCAACAATAATCTCTGATTAAAAAGGAAGAATGAGGAGAGTAAGAGCTGGTGGCAGCATTGCTAAATGCTGATCAGCGCTGTAAGACAGCCTTTGATTTTTTAAATTAATTATACATTCCCTCATACTTTGTACTGCTGTAGATTTAATTGGACTCCTTATTTTTAGGCAACTCCAGCAGGAGGAAGATGGGATGCAGCTTTCAGCAGCTCAGCTCCAGCCTAATTCTGCCTCATTCAATGCCACTGGGAGCAAAATTAGGCTGATGCTGAGCTGCTGTGAAAGCCTCTGTGCAGCTCTGCACGTTCACCTGCCTGGGTGGAGGCAATTCTGCAGGAATCCAGGCAGGGCTGGGCCAAAAAAATCCCCAAAGCCCCGAATGGCACCGAGGTCTGTGTGCTACCCACAGAATTTGCCCTGATCGTTCACTTCAGCCTCACTCCATGGGATTTATCTGTGCCTTGTTTGCCAAACAAACTGCAGAACAAAGAGGATTGCACCGAGAAAAGAGAGGCCTCGCTGCACAGAAAAGGTTAAAAAGTGTCCAAGGCCAGGCTGGATGGGGCCTGGAGCACCCTGAGACAGTGCTCAGGGCAGGGGATGAATTAAATTATTTTTAAGGTCTTTCCGAAACCCAAACCATTCTGTGATTCCATGACTTAGGCATGCCTTGCTGTATCAGCCCCTGAGATTTTCTGCAAAGAATTCCTCTTTGAATCTGGGGGCACCAAAGCCCCAAATGGCACCGAGGTCTGTGTGCTACCCACAGAATTTGCCCTGATCGTTCACTTCAGCCTCACTCCATGGGATTTATTTGTGCCTTGTTTGCCAAGGTGCTTTGCTGAAAGCATGAAATGTTAAAATGCAGAATAAAGAGGACTGAATTGAAAAAACAGTGACCTCACTGCACAGGAAAGGTTGAAAGGTGTCCAAGGCCAGGCTGGAGCACCCTGGGATAGTGCAAGGTGTCCCTGCCATGGAGGAGATGAATTAAATTATTTTTATTAAATTATTTTTAAGGTCCTTCCCAACCCAAACCATTCTGTGATTCCATGACTCTGTCACTTACCAGTCCCTGAAATTTACAGCAAAGAATTCCTCTTTGAATTTGGGGGCACCAAACCCCCAAATGGCACCGAGGTCTGTGTGCTACCCACAGAATTTGCCCTGATGTTCACTTCAGCCTCACTCCACGGGGTTTATTTGCATTTGTTTGCCAAGGTGCTTTGCTGAAATAGGAAATGTTAAACACTGCAGAACAAAGAGGATTGCACTGAGGAAAGAGAGGCCTCACTGCACAGAAAGGGTTAAAAGGTGTCCAAGGCCAGGCTGGAGCACCCTGGGACAGTGCAAGGTGTCCCTGCCGTGGGAGGGGATGAATTAAATTATTTTTATTAATCCAAACCATTCTGTGATTCCATGACTCCATCACTCACCAGCCCCTGAGATTTACTGCCAAGAATTCCTCTCAACTGACAGATTCTCATTTCTTGCCTATTTTTCACGAGGCAGCTCTCAAACATTTACCCAAAGGGAACTCGCACGAGTCTGGGTCCTTCACCATGACCACAGGAGCCTGCAGAGCAAACCAACCTTTAAAAACCAAGAGAGCTTTGCAACCAACCTTTGCAAGCAGCTGCCACTCATTTTTTATTTAAACATTTTTCTTGTCCCAGCTCCCAGGGCCTCACTCTGACAGGTGGAGGGAGGGAAGCACAGATATTATTTTGAAGTAGTAGATATTTTATACTTTATTTTATTTTATTTTAGTTATTATTTTATTTTATTTTGTTTTATTTTTTATTGTACTTATTTTTTATTTTATTTTGGTTTATTTTTTTATTATTTTATTTTATTTTGTTTTAACTTATTTATTCATTATTTTCTATTATTTTCTTTTATTTCATTTTGTTTTGTTGTATTTTACTTATTTATTATTCTATTTTTAAATTTTGCTTTATTTTACTTAATTATTTATTTTTTATTTTTATTTTTTCTAATTTTTATTTATTTATTTATTTATTTATTTATTATTTTGAACACTGCCAGGTGTTCTCCTTCCTGATGCTGCCAGTGCCTGCAATTGCCCCTGGATCAGTGATTCCCTCCCAGGGCAGGCTGCCTCCTCAGCAGGATGGAAAGAGGGGCTGCACCAGATGGGAAAAGAGGCTCCTTGTGTGTTTAGGAAAGGAAATCTTCACTTCTCAGGTTGCTTTCTAGATCTCAGAAACCCAGAGGACATGGGGCTCAGCTCTCAGTTGTAAAAGGGATTTTTTTGGGTTTTTTTTTTTCCCCCATGAATAATTTTAGCAGCACACCCCCACAGCAGCAGCGCTGCTGAGGTGCGGGGGAGAGCTGAGCTCTGGAAATGAGGTGCTGCTCATGGGGGGGGGTGTGTCTGTCTGTCTGTCTGTCTGTCTGCCAGTACCTGCCTGCAGAGCTCAGCCTGCATATCGAGGGCTCCGAGGAGAGCATCCATCCCACACAGCCCTGGCATGGCAGGAAATGTGTCCCCAGTGCTGGGATGAGGTGTGACATGTGGGAAAGGAGGGAAAAAATAAAATAACGTGGGAAAAGCCACTTGATGCTCAGGCAGCACAGCTCAGCTCGTGGGCAAAGGTCTGGAGTGAAGGGAAACCCCAGATCTGTCACTATTTAGGGACCCAAGTGTAGCATGATATTTTCTGAAAAATCCTTTCCTTAGGATTTTTCCTCCTGAGAAGCTGACAGGCCTCAAGAACAAAATGTAAACATTGGTTATCTGCTGCTGTGGAATGCAACAGGTGGATCTTTGATTAGCCCACGTTGGTTGTTTCTAATTAAAGGCCAATCACAGTCAGCTGGCTTGGACTCTCTGTCTGAGCCACAAACCTTTGTTATCGTTCTTTCTTTTTCTATTCTTAGCCAGCCTTCTGATGAAATCCTTTCTTCTATTCTTTTAGTATAGTTTTAATGTAATATATATCATAAAATAATAAATCAAGCCTTCTGAAACATGGAGTCAGATCCTCCTCATCCTCAGGCCCCTGTGAACACCATCACACCCCAGCAATCCCAAAACACCCATGGAAATTTTGCCCTGAAGGGCAGGCCATGGGTCAAAATCAAAGGCACAGGGGTCTTGGGCTTTGTGCCAGGGTCTCTGAGCCCCCCGCCAGGGTCTCAAGTCCTCCAGAGCAGCCAGAGAAATTTCCCGGGTTCCCACATTTTGCCAGACTTTTGTTGCTTGAGGGGATTTTCGTGAGCAAACACACCAGCAAAAAAAACCACACCCCTGTGTTCGTGCCAGCACCAAATCCCCAGGTTTTCAGGCAGCTGAACAAAGTTCCTTTTATCACAGCAAACACTTGGTTTAAAATCCTTGGAAATTGTGCTGGAAGGAAGAAGAGCCCCAAAGCCTTGATGATTTTTAATAACCTTGCAGCACCTGCTTTGCATAAGAGCAGGGCTGGAGTCTGTAAGTACATGCTTGGAATTAAAGAGATGCATAAGTACTCTTTGGTGTAGGGATAATTACTAAATCCAGGTCTCATTAAAGTCTTCCTATTGCTTGTTTTTGTAATTCACTGACAGATTCTGCAGGATCAGATAGAGGAATAAAAAGGCTCCACACTTAGAGCTGACAGGCCTGAACAAAATCAGGAAAGTATGCAGGGAAATCTTCCCAGTCTGTGGTGAAGTTTTCACATTAAATTCTTAGATCCTTCTTTATCTCATTGTTTCTCACTTTATCACAATTCTTCATTTCCTGTTCCCTTTTAGGCTTCAAACATATTTTTTTTTAAAATGAGGAATTTTTTTTAACCCTTCCCTAGTGAGGATTGGAACTTTTTGGAGTCTCTTGGTTAGACTTCATGTAAAAAAAAAAATCCAGATTACTGAGCCAGACACTGCAGGGTCATTTTTAATATTTATTCTGGTATTAGAGTTTAAAGTCTGGCCACGAATTTACAAGTTATCATGATTATAACAGCAAAATAATTGTGTATTTTTATAGCTTTTTTAATCACCTGCGGGCTCCAAAGTGACCTGAAGGAGACCAAGTTCCGCTCCCCAAACTGAAATTCAGAGCAGAGCTCGCTGCCTCGCTTGTTTTCTCTTTCCCCTGGTGGAAACTTTGACTTCAGCTGCAGCTCAGTGCTGTAACCACACACTTCAAACCCTCTGAGGCCAGAGCCTGAGCCCTGGGAGTGTTTTCTCACCCCCACATGGGGACTCCCAGCCCCAGCTCTGTTCTGGGGGTGTTTTAGTCAGTGGCAAATGTCCCTCATCATCTGCTGATTAACCCCTTTTTGTCCTTTTCCTGCAGCATTTTGGGCTTCTTTGGCCAGATCTCCCATGTGGATATTGATATAATGAATATTGACATAATGAATATTGATATAATATTGATATAATGAATATTGGCATAATATTGATATAATAAATATTGACATAATTATTATTGACATATCGTTGATATAATGAATATTGACATAATGAGCATTGACACAATATTGACATATTGAATATTGACACAATATTGACATTGAATATTGACACAATATTGACATAATGAATATTGACATAATATTGACATAATGAATATTGACACAATATTGACATAATGAATATTGGCATAATCATTATTGAAATATTTAATATTGACATGATGAAGATTGACACAATATTGACATGATGAATATTGACACAATATTGACATGATGAATATTGGCATAATATTGATATACTGAATGTTGACATAATATTGACATAATATTGATATAATGAATGTCTTTAGATGACACACCAAAAAAAAAAAGTGAGGAATCCTAATTTGAAATATTGTGAATTTTGTGTATTACTGAAAGTAACAAGGCTTCCAAAATTTCCTGAACAGAGCTGTCTAGAGCACAAGGCTATTTTGAGTCTCTCTTTTTGCCTTTGACCCAACTATTTCAGCACCCCACCCTCCTTCTTCCTTCCACCTTCCTTAATTTCTTAGACTTCCTTCTTGCTGCTTTGCCTGAGTCTATTTTGGGTGTGAGAGCAGCCTGAGCTTCTTGCCAGGCCTCCACTTCCCATTTTCCCTCCCTGGGCTTTGCCTTTTCAGCAGAGCTGGGAGCCCACAAGCACGCAGGACCTCTGAGATGGGCACACACTGCTCCCAAAGAAGGAAAAAAATCAGCATTTGAGGGGAAAAATCAGCATTTGAGGGGGAAAATCAGCATTTGAGGGGGAAAATCAGCATTTGAGGGGAAAAGAAGGGCTGAGAATGAACAAAAAAATGATCAGGGCAAAGAACAATGAATAAAAAAAATTATCAGGGCAAAGAACATGAAATTAGGCTGAGTGCAAACGTTGGGGTGGGAGTGGCTGAGCTCCCCCAGTTTTGCATTTTTGGCAAGCACAGGATATTCCCTTCTTCACTGGGTAGAGAGAAAATGAAACAGTGAATGGATTTACGGGAGAAATTCTCAGCAGAGACTGAAATGATGGAGGAGAGACCTTCTGAGCTGATGTTTTATGATCCACACCATGGCTGTGTCCTGGTGAGGCCTCTGACACAGCTGCAGAATTATTTTGGTGTTAAACAGACATTTTGGGGCACGGGAAGGTGAAGATTTTACCCCAAAACCACGAGAATTGAGCCCTATAAAGAACACCAAATCAGGCTGAGTGCAGAGCTGGTATTTTATGATCCCCACCATGGCTGTGTCCTGTTGAGATCTCTATTTTGGTGTTAAACAGACATTTTGGGACACGGGAAGGTGAAGATTTTACCCCAAAACCACGAGAATTGAGCCCTATGAAGAACACCAAATCAGGCTGAGTGCAGATGTTGGGGTGGGAGTGGCTGAGCTCCCCCAGTTTGGGCAAGCACAGGATATTCCCTTCTTCACTGGACGAATGGATTTTTGGGAGAAATTCTTCCCCATCAGGGTGGTGAGGCTCTGGGAGAACTTTCCAGAAGCTGGGGCTGCTCCTGGTTCCCTGGAAGTGCCCAAGGCCAGGCTGGATGGGGCTTGGAGCATCCTGGGGTAGTGGAAGGTGTCCCTGGTGGAACCAGATGATCTCCAAGCCCCATCCAACCCAAACCATGCCAGGATTCCATCATTTGGTCATGCAGGACCCAAACTGACAAAGTTTTGACCAAAACCAATCCAAATCTCAAGCAGAGCCAGTTCATAGCAACTCTGCCTGTCCCTGTGAGGGTGTGCAGCACTCAAAGCCCTGGAGTCTCACCCTGGAGGGGTTTTACACCCCAAATTTCCTCACCAGATGCAAACCAAGCAGCTCAGGGCTCAGTTTGGGGTTTTGGGCTGTGTTATCTCTGCTCACTCCCCCTCTCAGCCTGGGAAAAGCCCCCCTGAGCACAGCTCTGTGCAGGACAAACCAGCTCTGCCCTGCAGCTCCCTCCAACCCAAACCATCCCAGGATTCCATCATTTGATCGTGCAGGACCCAAACTGACAAAGTTTTGACTAAAACCAATCCAAATCTCAAGCAGAGCCAGTTCATAGCAACTCTGCCTGTCCCTGTGAGGGTGTGCAGAACTCAAAGCCCTGGAATCTCATCTAGGACGGGTTTTACACCCCAGGTTTCCTCAGCAGATCCAAACCAAGCAGCTCAGGGCTCAGTTTGGGGTTTTGGGCTGTGTTATCTCTGCTCACTCCCTCTCTCAGCCTGGGAAAAGCCCCCCTGAGCACAGCTCTGTGCAGGACAAACCAGCTCCAGGAGAAGTCACACAGGGCTCCTCCAGCACATCCAAACCTGCTGGGGATCAGTCCCACAAGGTCACAGCCTTGGTGGCCACCAGGGCTGGGGTTCCTGGTACAGCCCCGTGTCACCAGCTTCACAGAACAGCAGCTTCTGGCAAATTGTGCAACTGCGCCGCCCCCAAACTTCCTGTTTTGAAACCCCAAGAAGCTGGAAAATGTTAACACTGGCACTTTAAAGTGCTACTTGTGGCTTTTTTTTTTTTTTTTTTTTTTTTTTTTTCTTTTTCTTCCTAAAGATCTACTGAAAAAATTCAGTGCACAGAGGGGTAAAGTGGGGCTGCTGGGGGCACAAAGGGGGCACAGGGAGCTGATCCCCCTCCCCAAATTAGGGTGGGTGGGGCCGTGCTGGGCATTGGGGACAGTGCAGAAGGGCTGTGACAGATGGACAGGCAGGAGGTGGCAGTGGGACATTGGTGACACTGCAGCAGCCACCTGGCCCTGCTCCTATTCCTCAGCAGCTCCACCAGCCCAAACCCCGTTCTGGTGGGAAAAAGAGGCTGTGGGAATAAGGAAAAAACAGCAGAGCTGTGGCAAATCTCATTCCGGGCAAATCCCATTCCTGGATACAGAGAGGAGCAGTCAGGGAGAGGAAAGTGCACAGGCAGGAGGTGGCAGTGGGACATTGGTGACGTTGCACCATCCATCTGGCCCCTTTCCCATTCCTCCAGAGCTCCACCAGCCCAAACCCCACTCCTGGTGGGAGAAAGGGGCTGCGGTGAAAAGGAAAAACCCCAGAGCTGTGGCAAATCTCATTCTAGATAGGGAGAGGAACAATTTGGGAGAGGAAAGTGCCGTTTTTGCCTTGATGGACAGGCAGGAGGTGGCAGTGGGACATTGGTGACACTGCAGCAGCCACCTGGCCCTGCTCCTATTCCTCAGCAGCTCCACCAGCCCAAACCCAGTTCTGGTGGGAAAAAGAGGCTGAAAAAGGAAAAATAAGCAGAGCTGTGGCAAATCTCATTCTGGATAGGGAGAGGAACAATTTGGGAGAGGAAAGTGCCGTGTTTGCCTCGATGGACAGGCAGGAGGTGGCAGTGGGACATTGGCGACACTGCAGCAGCCACCTGGCCCTGCTCCTATTCCTCAGCAGCTCCACCAGCCCAAACCCAGTTCTGGTGGGAAAAAGAGGCTGAAAAAGGAAAAATAAGCAGAGCTGTGGCAAATCTCATTCTGGAGAGGGAGGAGCAATTAGGGAGAGGAAAGTGCCGTGTTTGCCTCGATGGAGAGGCAGGAGGTGGCAGTGGGACATTGGCGACACTGCAGCAGCCACCTGGCCCTGCTCCTCCAGCCCAAGCTCACTCCTGGTAAGAAAAAGGGGCTATGGGAATAAGGAAAAACCCCAGAGCTGTGGCAAATCTCATTCCTGGAGAGGGAGAGGAGCAATTAGGGAGAGGAAAGCGCCGCGTTTGCCTCAAATGTGGGATTTCATTTCTCCCCAGTCAGCTGCCAACTGCTTCCTCTCCTGGCTATCACCGAGCCTCCAGATGGTGCCTTGGAGCATCCTTAAACCTCCAGCTTGGCTCCTTGCAAAGACATTGTCATCCTGGTTAGCTAAAAATGGATTAATGGCTTTGGGATGAAAGCTGCTGAGCTCGTGGTCAGTTCTGGCTCCTGTTAAAATCAGGTTTTGCAGGGGATGAGCCCCTGCTGAAGGAGCTCCAGTTGTGTGTGAGTTTATTTGTATTATTAACCCTGCCGGGCTGCTTTGCTGATGGCCACAGCTCTGCAGAAGCTTTAACAGCAGCAGATATTTCTCACCTTCCCTCCCCGAGCCCCCACGGCCCTGCAGCCACAGGTTTGAGGCTGAACCAGGCAGCTGAGGTGCTGTGGGTTTATTAGAGAATTAATTGTGAGACACCATTCTCTTCAATTCCTCCAGCCTCAGGCCTCCTGCTATTTTCAGAGCTTGTCTGAGCAGCACTTTTACATTAGCGCATGGGGAGAGGAGCTGAAGGAAGTGAACCAGGAAGCCAGACAGCAAATATCATCCAAAACAGAAATTAAAAACCAAACCAATAGTGGAATTATGAGCAGAACTGAGGACAGAGCTGAAGGGCAGAATGAAAGGATTTTAATGGGGTGTGACAGATTCAAATCAGCCCAAAAACCTGAGCCTTGCTCCTCCTGCATCCTGCAGGGCCCTGGAAGGGCTGGACAGCCAAGCCCACGCCTCATAAAGAGCACACAAAGCACAAAAAGCACAAAAAAAAGCACAAAAAGCACAAAAAGCTGCTGTGTTGTTGTTCTCAGGAAGGGAATATCCTGCTTCCTCTTTCAACCCCGTGCCTCTCTGGAAGCGGTGAATGGCTGCCACATTCCTGCCTTGATCCCCGCCACTTTTACAAGCCTGGACTTACCTCTGCTCGTGCTTTAACGAGCTGGCTGAGCAGGGGATTAGGGAGCGCCTTGGTGCACATGTGGGGAGAGAAATCCGCCTTCAAAACCTTACATAACTCCAAAAAGGAGCAGACACGTGCCCAGGCCTTCATTCTTTGCACATAAAAATCATCACTCGATCCCCCTTTGCACATAGAAATCATCACTCGATCCTCCTTTGCACATAGAAATCATCATTCCATCCTCCTTTGCGCATAGAAATCATCATTCCATCCTCTTTTGCACATAGAAATCATCATTCCATCCTCCTTTGCACATAAAAATCATCACTCGATCCTCCTTTGCACATAGAAATCATCACTCGATCCTCCTTTGCACATAGAAATCATCATTCCATCCCCCTTTGCACATAAAAATCATCATTTTGTTCTCCTTTGCACAAAGAAATCATCACTCGATCCTCCTTTGCACATAGAAATCATCATTTCATCCTCCTTTGCGCATAGAAATCATTTCATCCTCTTTTGCACATAGAAATCATCACTCGATCCTCCTTTGCACATAGAAATCATCACTTGATCCTCCTTTGCACATAGAAATCATCATTCCATCCTCCTTTGCACATAGAAATCATCATTTCATCCTCATCCTCCTCCTCCTCCTCTGGCCAGGCTGCAGTTTGCTTGTCCTCTGAAAAAAAGGAATATTTGAAACTGTGGATATACAAACAAATATATTATTATAGAAATATATATTTACATTACATTATATTACATTACATTACATTACATTACATTATATTATATTATATTACAAATATATTATTAGAGATATTTTCTGCCAGGTCGCAGTTTGCTTGTCCTCTGAAAAAAAGGAATCTCTGAAACTGTGGAGATACAAACAAATATATAGATACATATATTTATATATATAAAAATAGTATATATAAAAATAATATATATAAATTTATTATATAATATGATATATCATATATCATATATCATATATCATATATCATATATCATATATCATATATCATATATCATATATCATATATCATATATCATATATCATATATCATATCATATTATTAGTTATATTTTCTGCCAGGTTGCAGTTTGCTTGTCCTCTGAATAAAAGGAATATTTGAAACTGTGGAGACTACAAATGAATATATTATTATACTTATATTATATTATATTATATTATATTATATTATATTATATTATATTTCATTACATTACATTACATTACATTACATTATATATATTACAATATATAAATTTACTATTATATTATTATACAAATATATTATTAAATACATTTTCTGCCAGGCTGCAGTTTGCTTGTCTTCTGAAAAAAAGGAATCTCTGAAACTGTGGACATGCAAACACACATTATTATATATATTTCCCATTTCATCCTCCTTTGTACATAAAATTCATCATTTCATCCTCCTCCTCCTGTGGCAAGCCTGCAGTTTGCTTGTCTTCTGAAAAAAAGGAATATTTGAAACTGTGGAGACTACAAACACACTTTATTAAATATATTTTCTGCCAGGTTGCAGTTTGCTTGTCCTCTGAATAAGAGAAATATTTGAAACTGTGGATACACAAACACAAATTATTATATATATTTTCCTTTTCCCTCTGCTAGCAGAGGGGAAGAGAGGGAAAAGGGAAATATATATAATAATTTACTATTTACTCACTATTCCAGAGCTGGGGATAAGCAGGCAGCCCTTGGGAGAGCGAAAAAGGGAATTTACATCCCTTGGGAAGAGGGAAAAAAGGAATTTCTATCCCTTGGGAACAAAGAAAAAGGGAAATTCCAGCAATTGGGAAGTGGGGAAAAAGGGAATTTCTATACCTTGGGAAGAGGGAAAAAGGGAATTTCCAGCCCTTGGGAAAAAGGAAAAAGGGAATTTCTTTTTTAATTAATTAATTACCCTGCCACTCTCTCATATCAGAGCCGCTCTCCTCACAAAAACACCGCGGGGGTTTTGTTGTTTTTTATTTTCCTTCACAGATGCGGAAAAGGAACATCCCCAACCCCCTGGCCCAAACAGGAACTGCATCCCTGGTGACATCTTCCTGTCCTGGCCCTATTTATAGCACCAAGGTCACCCCAATAAGAACAGAAGCAGCATCATATGATATTTTTTGGGGGGTGGCTGAGTGAATTGTAAATGTTGAGGATTCAGAGGAGCACAGCGCATTTAGGAACACCACACTGTGACTGGTTTTGTGTGCAGAATAATTCAGAAATTTGTGGCACCCAGGAATTTGGGTGGTTTTTTCCTACTTCACTGTGGCCATTTTTGTGTGCAGAATAATTCAGAAATTTGTGGCACCCAAGAATTGGGGTGATTTTCTTCCTACTTCACATAACCAAGTCATTAAATGGATAATTTTGCAAATTTTCCTTGCAAAACCATTCCTCAGTATGCAGTTGTTTAGTGAAAGCACCAAGGTCACCCCGATAAGAACAGAAGCAGCATCATATGATATTTTTTGGGGGGGTAGCTGAGTGAATTGTAAATGTTGAGGATTCAGAGGAGCACAGCGCATTTAGGAACACCTCACCGTGGCTGGTTTTGTGTGCAGAATAATTCAGAAATTAGTGGCACCCAGGAATTTGGGTGGTTTTTTACTTCTTCACTGTGGCCATTTCTGTGTGCAGAATAATTCAGAAATTTGTGGCACCCAGGAATTTGGGGGGTTTTCTTCCTACTTCACATAACCAAGTCATTAAATGGATAATTTTGCAAATTTTCCTTGCAAAACCATTCCTCAATATGCAGTTGTTTAGTGAAAGCACCAAGGTCACCCCGATAAGAACAGAAGCAGCATCATATGATATTTTTGGGGGGCTGGCTGAGTGAATTGTGCACGTTGAGGATTCAGAGGAGCACAGCGCATTTAGGAACACCACACCGTGGCCATTTTTGTGTGCAGAATAATTCAGAAATTAATGGCACCCAGGAATTTGGGTGGTTTTTTCTACTTCGCAGTGGCCATTTCTGTGTGCAGAATCATTCAGAAATTTGTGGCACCCAGGAATGTGGCTCTTTAGCTGGGATGTTTCCTGGCCATATTTCACCTTGTTTAACCAAGGACTGAGTGGGGAAAGGTTTTCCTTGGGCCTTGAGACTCAAGAGTGTCGTGGGGAGGACTTTGAGGTGGAAGAATCAAACCCATTTAATTCTTCCTGCTGAATAAAATACCTGCTGTGCATTTGGAAGCCATTGCTGTTAGATTTTCTTTCCCTTTCCCCAGAGGAGGAATTTCTTTCCCCTTCCCAAATTCTCCAGATCTGCATTTGCACAGAACCTCTGTTCCAAATGATTATTCCATGTTGCTGGGTGCTTTTAAACGATTTCCCTGCACTTCATCTCAGTTCTGCTGGAATATTTTGGGGTCAGCTCTTTAGCTGGGATGTTTCCTGGCCATGTTTCATCGTTTAACCAAGGATTGAGTGGGGAAGAGTTTTCCTTGGGCCCTGACACTGAGGAGTGTCGTGGGGAGGACTTTGAGGTGGAAGAACCAAACCCATTTAATTCTTCAACACACTTTGGTGTCTCCCACCTCAAGTGGAAGAATCAAACCCATTTATTTCTTCCTGCTGTGCATTTGGAAGCCACTGCTGTTGGGATTTTCTTTCCTCTTCCCCTGAATTATCCAGATCTGCATTTGCACAGAACCTCTGTTCAAAAATGATTATTCCATGTTGCTGGGTGCTTTTAAACGATTTCCCTGCACTTCATCTCAGAAGCCAAGAGGAACTGGGTGCCCCGGGGGACCAGCAATGCTGCACAAATCTCCTGAACCCATTTTGATTCACCAGAAACGGTTACTCAGTGATACCATCCAGTAAATTCTGAAAAATAAGTCATCTTCTTACTTTTTCCTCTTTTCTGGTTCATCTGAGTCATAATTTTTATTTTTTTTCTACAATGCTGCAGCCAACATTTGCTGCCCAGCGTGAGGAAATGTGAGCACCTAAGCCATAATTTGTCACCTAATTAAGTGACCTGATTTTCTCAGGAGCAGGATGTGTCTTCCAGCTCCCACTGCACTCAGCAGTTGTGAAAATCAGGCCACTTTTGCACGGCTGGGACCAGTTTTGAGGAACTCAGCTTTCTAAAAAAGCTGATTTTGGCCTGGCAGCTGGAGGATGGGTCCTCTCCAGGGTGGGATTTTCAGAGACTTATCAGTCATCAGCACCATTCCTTGCACTAAATTAAAAAATAAGGGGGGGAAAAAAAAAAAACATAGAAATCTCTCAGTTGCAGGTCCTGGGATAAAAATATCCTCTGGCTTTGTTTGCTTTATGCAGCATTTCCTCCTCACACTGAAAATTAAATTGAAATTGGAAAGGGAGTTGCTTGTCCCTGTGGATGATGGAGGCAGCTCTGGAAATCGCAGGTGAACAAAGCTGTGGCTCCAGCCTGGTGTTTTCTCTGCCTCCCTTTGTTTCAATCCCAGTTAATCCCAGCAGAGCTCCTCTGTGCGGTTTGTTCCAGGCAATCGTCAGGTCATGAAGGAAAAGGGTCCCTGAGGGTGATGGTGGAACCTGGACAGATCCTCCAGAGCTCTGGGCTGGGATCTGGGCACAGCAAATCCCAGAAATTGCTCATTGCAGAGCCAGAGCTGCTCTGGGAGGGCAGGACTCACTGCCACCATCCAGGGGACAGCTCTGCACGGTCACATCTCCCTTTCAGAGAGCAGAAACAGCCCAGACAGGAGGGGAGGGGAGCTGAGCAAGGGCAGCACAACAAATGGTGGAAGCAGGGCAGGAGAAATCCTCAGGCATTGCTTCCAGAGAGGTGCCTTATCTGTTAGAGAAGTCCCCTTATCTGTTAGAGAAGTCCCCCTTATCTTTCAGAGAGGTCCTCCTTATAGAGTTCCCCCTTATCTTTTTGAAAGGTCCCCCTTGTCTTTTAGAGAGGGCCTCCTTATCTTTTAGACAGGTCCCCTACTATATTTTAGAGAGATCCCCCCTGTCTTTTAGGGAGGTCCCCCCTGTCTTTTAGAAAGTTTCCCCCTTATCTTTTAGAGAGGTCCCCCCTTATCTTTTAGAGAGGGCCTCCTTATCTTTTAGACAGGTTCCCCTCCTATATTTTAGAGAGATTCCCCCCTGTCTTATAGAGAGATCCCCCCCTTATCTTTTAGAGAGGTGTTCCTTATTTTTTAGAGAAGTCTCCCCTATCTTTTAGAGTTCCCCCTTATCCTTCAGAGAGTTTTCCCTTATCTTTTTGAGATGCCCCCCCTTCTCTTTTGGAGAGTTCCCCCTCTATCTTCTAGAGAGGTCCCCCCTATTTCTTAGAGAATTCCCCCCTTATCTTTTAGAGATTTCCCCCCTATCTTTTTAGAGTTCCCCCTTCTCCTTTAGAGAGTTCCCCTTTATCTTTCAGAGAGGCCCCCCCTATCTTTAAAGAGGTGCCCCATATCTTTTAGAGAGATTCCCTGTATTTTAGAGAGATTCTCCTTATCTTTTATACAGGTCCCCCCCTATCTTTTAGAGAGTTCCCCTCTATCTTATAGAGAGTTCTCCCCTCTATTTTAGAGAGCCCCCCCCCATCTTTTAGAGAGTTGTCCCCTCAGTCTTTTAGAAAGCTCCCCCTTATCTTTTAGAGACTTCACCCCTATCTTTTAGAGACTTCACCCCTATCTTTTAGAGAGTTTCCCCTTATCTTTTAGAGAGTTCCTCCCCCGGTTTCAGCTCCTTTGCCTGAGCTGCTTTCCAAACCAAAGCAGTTTCTGCTTTGCATAGAACATTTTCCAGAGCAGAGCAAGGTCAGCCGGGCAGGAGCCCCAACCCTCAGCGTCCACCACCCCAAACCCACCAAATCCATCTCCCAGAGGGCCCAGCCCTGCTGATCTCCAGGGAATTCTGGCAGCAAAACAGCTTGGGGAGGAAGTGTTTTCATCATCGCACATTTGCAACACAGCCCTTTAGCTTTTCTCTCCTTTTTTTTTTTTTTTTTTTTTTTTGGTTGTTTTTTTATCGTTATCAGCACTATCAGCATTATCTCTCTGCCTTCCTCTTACCCTCCAAACGAACCAAGCTGTGTGTGTGCTCAAGGGGTGGGGAGGGCTGAGCACAGCTGAGTCAACAGCACATGCCTGGGGCTGGGGGTGACGCTCAGGGGTGTCCTGAGGCTGGGGGTGACACTCAGGGTTGTCCTGGGGCTGGGGGTGACGCTCAGGGGTGTCCTGGGGCTGGGGGTGACGCTCAGGGGTGTCCTGGGGCTGTCAGGGCATTGGGAAAGGCGGCACTGCAGGCAGGAGGGGTGGCAAAGCACAGCCACAAGTGACAGAAGGGGTGACACGAGCACAGCCACAAGTCCTGGAGGCTCCCTGACCCCAAACCCACGGGCTGGAGCCTGGATCTGCTCCCTTTCCCTTGGGGAAATGGGGAATTCTTCACCGCCCTCAGCTGAGCTCCTGTCTCTGCCTCATAAATCCTAAAATTTCTGTCATTTTTCTGCTTTTTGCACTCATAGTTCTTGCTCCATTTGGGTTCTGGGTGGATCCCTCCCTTTGGCTGTCCCTGGTGCCACGGCTGCTTTCCCTGCCGGTGTCGAGCACTTGGAAAACACAATTCCATGTTTAAATCTGTAATTTGTGCTGGTCTGCTCAGAAAACTCACAGAACAGGAGAGCTGGGTGCTCCCAGCTGGAGGGAAAAGGGATTTAGAGGCATCCTGGAGGGAAAGAAGCAGAAGAGCTTTTTGGACTAAAGGGAACTTTTCTAAGCTGGAAAAAATCTCTGTTTGTGCCCTCTCGTGGCTGTTGAATTTTTCTTCTCCTCACTGCAACTTCTGCACTTTCAGACCCAAACTTTTAGGGTTTCATGCTGAAATTGCCAGCAAAGAGACCATTCAATGCTGGTGTTTCTCTACTAATTGCTAATTTTTAGGAATATTTCTAATTTGATTTGCAGTTGTCAGTGAAGGGCTGCATTGTTCTGCACAGGATTCTGTCTGAGCTTCATTTTTGTGAGTGAGCTTGTGGGGAAGGCATTGCATGCCTCCAGAATGGAATATTATTACAATGCAGATGGATTTATTATAGATTTATATTTAGATTTATATATAGATTTATATTTAGGTAAATAAAATATAAAAGAAAATAAAAAGAAACCCCAATTCCTCCATGCTTCTGTGCATGGAAGAAAAAGTGGGGAAGTGGGAAAACCCAGAGGTTCATAATTCATATTTTGTGCTGGTTGCCTGACTTTGCCCTTCAGTTTATTGGGATTTCACAGGTGACACATCCAAAAAAAACCAATAAAAATGCCTCAGGGGTTGGAGAATTGGAAAGGGCATCTCACAAATGTCCAAACACACAGCAATGGACCCAGCAGCACTGAAATTCTCTTTTTATTTTGCTCTCTCTGCAGACAAAAAGCGCTGGCATCGACAGGAGGAAGGAGTGTCCAAGCAGCATGCGACTGGTTGGTATGAAGTAATAAATGTTCAAAAGTAGCAGAAATGGTGAATTTAGGGTTTAACCATTAGAATGTGGGATGTTTAAACAGGGGTGTTGTCTGAAAAACACCTGCAAATAAAAACATCCTTCTTATGGGTTACTGAGGTGCTGTTTAAGTGCTGGAAATGAGCCTGGTCTGAGAGGGTTTGATCTGCAGCAAATGGGTTATAATAATGTTCTTTTTTTTTTGTTTTGTTTTAATGACTAAGCAGACATAACTGAGTCAGCAGAGGGTCGGGGCAGCTTCTGTAATTGCCTGTCACATTTTAGTCCCCAGGGTTTTGGCCAAAGTCCTTGAATATGTGGGAATGAGAGCTTTGTTCAGAGGGACCATCATTAGGCAGGGCCCTGCAGGGAGAGTGGGCTCTGTTAAATCCCTTTGGTGCCCTCAACAGGAGCCACTGGGGGGAATAAATAAATTCCCAAACAGGTGGGAAAGGGAATAGGGGAGAGAAGGATCCCCCACCCTCTGCAGCTGATTCCTGCGCTCTCCTCCCTGTGCTTTGCGCCCTGAAAGGCACAAAAGGCAGGAGCAGTGACCTGGCTTAGATCTTCAGAGCATCAGGCTGAAAGTAAAACCCAATTTTCTGTGTTACTGAGCGGTGCTAATGGGCTGCAAGTGAGACACATCAGCTCTGCCTGACCCGCCAGAGCCGCATTTGCCCATGGAGGGACAGTGAGTGGCAGCACAGGGGGAGCTGGTTTGGCTGGGGGAAGAGAATCCGTGATTATCTCTCAGAATCTCTGCTGGTCACAGTGACTCTGAGATACGTACAAGCTTCTTTTTCCCAGCCCAGCAGTCGAAGGAGGAGTCAGGATTTTTCAGTTCTCGTTCTCAAGGTTTTTTATTGTTTCTTATCTATAAAATTCTTTCTCTGACCCACCGAGGTCTGTCTGGCAGGTCGGGTTGAGGCACACTGACGTTATCTTTTTTACTAAAAACTACGTGTTCAATATTTACAATTACTTTCCAACACCTATCACCTATGTTAGACAGTGAGCTTCTACCTTAAACCAATCCCAAAGCGCCACCATCACAGCAGAAGATGGAGGCCAAGAAGGAGGAAGAAGGACAAGGCACACCCAAATTCCTCCATCTTGGTCAGGTCATGAAGGAAAAGAGTCCCTGAGGGTGATGGTGGAACCTGGACAGATCCTCCAGAGCTCTGGGCTTGGATCTGGGCAGAGGAAATCCCAGAAACTGCTCATTGCAGAGCCACAGCTGCTCTGGGAGGGCAGGACTCACTGCCACCATCCAGGGGACAGCTCTGCATGGTCACATCTCTCTTTTAGAGCGCAGAAACAACCCAGACAGAAAAATCTATTTTTCACCCCGTGACAAACTGACTACTATTCCACTTAAACTCTCTTGACTTGTAATTCTTCATATAAAGGTTGGTAATTTTTTCCATGGGTTAAAACCAAAGGCACAGGGGTCTGGGGCTCTGTGCCAGGGTCTCTGAGCCCCCTGGGCAGGGCCTCGAGCCCTCCAGGGCAGCCAGAGGCATTTCCTGGGTTCCAGTGATTATTTATTGATTCAGGAGCTCTTTCTGCCCGCCAGGCTCTTCTCCCACGTGGGTGACCCGTTCCTGGATGACTCGCTGCCCCGCGAGTACGTGCTGTACCTGCGCCCCACCGGGCCCCTGGCGCAGAAGCTCTCCGAGTTCTGGCAGCAGTCCAAGCAGATCTGTGGCAAGAACAAAGCCCACAACATCTTCCCCCACATCACCCTCTGCCAGTTCTTCATGGTAAGGCACAGCTCCTCTCCCCTCTCTCCCTCAGCCATTCCTTGCCGGGCTCGGCCTGGAGATTTCATGCTGGTTTAGGGGGTGCTGGAGGGGTTTTGTGGACACCTGGGCTGCTGGAGGAGGGAATTGGTTTTTTAAGCTGTTGTTTTCAGGGAAGAGCAGCAGCAGAAGACAGAATTCTCATCCTCTGCAGTGATCCTCAGTGTGAGAATGGGTGGGGAGAGCTTGGGGAGGTTACTTGGGGATAGCTGATCCTGCTTTGAGGACAAGGGAGGGGCCGAGATTTCTAAACATAGATTTCTTTTTTGTTGTTGGTTTTTTTTTTTGTTGTCGTTGTTGTTTTCCATGCCCCTGTGCTTTTTCTCACTGCATGAGGGGAAAGGTAGGCCACTGCCACCCACCCTCATGCCCTCCTGTCCTGCTTCCTTGGCAGTGTGAGGACAGCAAGGTGGACGCCCTCACGGAAGCCCTGCAGGCCACGGTGATGCGCTGGAAATGCAAATTCCCCGCGCCCCTGCCCCTGGAGCTCTACACGTCCTCCAACTTCATCGGGCTCTTCGTCAAGGAGGACAGTGCTGAGGTGCTCAAGAAGTTTGCTGCAGACTTCGCTGCAGAGGCGGCTTCCAAAGCAGGTGAGGAAAAAACAAAGCTTGGATGCCATAAGAGCGCAGCCTGGGCATCGTCAGAAAAAACAAAGTTTGGTGTCATGGAAAAGCCCAGTTTGGGCATTGATAGAAAACCAAAAGGTTGATGCCATGAGAGCCCAGTTTGGGAATTGTCAGAAAAACAAAATTTGGTGTCCTGAAGGAGCCCAGCCTGGGCATTGTCAGAAAAACAAAACTTTGAAGCCATGAAGGAGCCCAGTTTGGGCATTGATAAAAAATCAAAACTTTGGTGTCATGAAGTGTATCACCCTGGGCATTGTCAGAAAACCAAAGTTTGGACACCAAAAGAGCTCAGCCTGGGCACTGATAGAAAACTGAATTTGATGCCATGAGAACCCAGCTTGGTCATTGTCAGAAAACCAAAACTTTGAAGCGTGAAGGGCATTAGAACACCAAAACTTTGATTCTATGAAGGAGCCCATTTTGGGCAGTGTCAGAAAAACCAGAACTTTGGTGTCATGAAGAAGCAAAGCAGCTTCCAAAGCTCACAGTTTGGGCCTTTTCAGCACCCCAAAGCTCTGCTGCCACCAAGAAGCAAAGCTCGAAAGCAAATGCCCGATTTTTAAGTGAAAACTCAAACACCCCAGCACTGATGGAAAACTGTGCTTTGCCTTTTCAGCTGGGAGATGTCTCACGCTGAGTTTGCAGCGCTGTTTTGGAGGGGAAGCTGACATTTGGTGGTTCTTTACCCTTTGACAGCTGCTCTGAGCCGTTTCCTGCCCCTCTCGCCGCCTCCAGCCACCACCACAGAACTTTCCTCGGCCATTTCAAGGCTGTGGTTGTTTTTTCACTGCATTTTTCACTGCATGTCTGAGGTGTGAGGAGGGCCGTGAGAGAAGACCCTGAGTTGGTTGGTTGGTTGGTTGGTTGGTTGGTTGGTTGCTCTTTCCAACCTCAGAGCTCACAGGTGCTCCATGATCCTCTCCTGCTTCTGGAGGGGGAATAACCAGAACCTCGTCCTCTGCACTGCTGAACAACCTCTGAATGTCCTCCAGTCACCCACAAAATGGGAAATCACAACACCCTGGGAGCACTGGGACACCTCCCTGGAGAATCCTCCCACCCTCCATCACTGCTTGGCCTGGTTTAGTCCTCCCCAATTTAATCCCAGGTTTATCCTGGAGTTTAAATGCACAACTGGTTTAGTCCTCCCCAATTTAATCCCAGGTTTATCCTGGAGTTTAAATGCACAACTGGTTTAGTCCTTCCCCATTTAATCCCAGGTTTATCCTGGAGTTTAAATGCACAACTGGTTTAGTCCTTCCCCATTTAATCCCAAATTTATCCTGGAGTTTAAATGCACATCTGGATTAGTCCTTCCCCATTTAGTCCCGGATTTATCCTGGAGTTTAAATGCACATCTGGTTTACTCCTTCCACATTTAGTCCCAGGTTTATCCTGGAGTTTAAATGCACCAAAATGCAGCAAATTCTGCATTCCTGGGCAGCTCCCATGCTGGGCAGGCACCCAGAGCCCTGCAGGGATGCTGAGTCTGTCCCTGCTCCAGAGCAGGGAGCCAGGAGGGTCCAGAACCTCTGGAAAATGTTGCTTTCACCTGATCTAGAACATCCCTTCCCTTTAGAAAAGGAATTTTATCTTTAAAAAGAAAGTTTTGGAAGGCAGACATTGGGTGGGTCCAAGAACACTGCAGCCAGTGAGAGTGGGATCAGTGTTTCCCTCCAGCACAGCCAAAAATGCGATTTTTATCCAAAAAAACCCCACTGACCCAGAATAAAAAAACATTGGTGGTTTCCAACAGTCTTCTGCCCTGAGCCTGCTCCAATTCAGGCCAAATTGGGGTTTTTAGGGGAAGGCAATTGGTGCATTGCAGCCACAGCTTGGTCGGGTTATCACATTAAGATCTCTGGGGTTTTTATTTAACTTTTCTTTTTATCGCTGATGAAAAACAACAACAACAAAAAAGATAGATGAGCTTGCAAAGCTACCCTGGCTGGCAATTGGAGCCAAGCCTCTGAATAGCTGCAATTGTGATTGAATAATCAGTCAAATCTAATTGCAATTTTTGGTTGAATGAGCATGAATAAATTATGTGCAAACAATGCATCCTGTGATTTCCACATCGACTGGAAGAGCCCAAATATTTCACGTCTTTTCACCTGGAATGATCTCCTGATGCAGATTCTTTTTTTCTGCAGGATCATTTTGAATCATTATTGCATTTCCACATTTTGGGAATACCTCACCCTCAGTGGCTAAACTGATAATCCAACCAATGTCCAGGGAAAAGATTTAATCACGTTGCACAAGCCTGCAAATTCCATGGACTTGTAATTCAGTGCAGCAGAGAGAACAATGGAGGGAGAGTGAAAATCATCCTTTTTAACCTGATTATTTTGGAAAGATCTTCAGCTGCTCATGAAAGCTTCCTGGATTTCCTACCTAGGAAAAAATCTCTTTTTTTTTTTGGCAGGACATCCTGCATTTCCAGAGTTGCAATAAGGATTGTCACATCTCTGATAATTTTCAATATTAGAGACCTCCTGTGGATGCTGGCAGCCTGGTCAGAGAGAAAGTCAGATAAACTTTCAGAGAGAAAGATAAATTTTCAGAGAGAAAGTCAGGTAAACTTTCCCAGGCATTTTTCAGGGGGAGCTTTGAGAAAGCTCAGAGAAAGAATTAAAATAATCTTTAATCTGTTCAGCTGATGTTTTGAGCTTGCTGTTTACTCATTTGATGTTTACAAGAGAGGTGTTGTTCCTAATTAGCCACTGAGGTGAGGGGTGTTGATTGAGGACCCACCAGGTCCAGCTTTCTCAGAGCAGTCTATAAAAGAATGGGATGTCCAATAAACTTTGCTGTTGCCTTCTGAGAAGACCTTGGGGTCTGTGTTGCTTTGTTCAGCTGTCCCTAACACAACAGCAACAGCCTCACACTCCCAGATTTCCAGCTGAGCTCTGGTTTGTCCCACTTGAGCATCTTTGCACGTCCAGCTCTGTTAGAGGCCACAGTCACCAACCTGGCACGAAGGGGTTTTCAACCCTCATCTCTGCAGGACTCCAGGCAGCTCTTCAAAATGCAGCTTATTGGACCCAAAATGCAGTTTATTGTACCCAAAATGCAGTTTATTGTATCCAAAATGCAGTTTATTGTACCCAAAATGCAGTTTATTGTAACCAAAATGCAGTTTATTACATCTAAGATGTTACAGGAGCCCAGGGTTGTGGGTGACAGAGCCTGTGCCCACAGCTGTCAGCTCCAGCTGCAGGCAGGCCTGGACACCCTTTGGTTTTGGTTACAATGCATTCTATACTTTTGGTTACAATGCATTATATATTTTTCTTTTGGTTACAATGCATTTTATACTTTTCTTTTGGTTAATTGCATTATATACTTTTCTTTGCTGAGCATTTTAACACAGCAGAACCAATCTATACCTTAACTTTTGTCTCTAGCCCATCATAACTGCTGTAATTACCATATTCCTTTTACTGTTCTCCAATCACTAAAAGTCAGTACATTACAGTTTAAGCTAGAAGTTGTTTTTCAGTTTTCTTGCACTGGAAAATTCTGAGACCTTTTTTGCAGCTTTGCTGCCTTGTTTGCCTGTGCTCTCTTTCTGCTTGGTAAAAACATCTTCCTGTTTGGGGTGGGTTTATCCTTTGCTCTAAGCCATACAAACCCCTTCTAACTAACACACCCTTTGCCTCCTTGGTTATCCAGTGAGACTGGCTCAGCAATTCTTTTCTTCCATATCAAAACTTGCTTTCATTTCTATTTCATCTTCTGGTTCTATAGTCAAAAACCTTTCTGCTAAGCGTCGATATCTTTCTTGCCGAACTTTCATCCTTCCCAACACCTCTCCCCATTGCAGATGTGCACGTGGAGCCCCACAAGAAGCAGCTCCACGTGACCCTGGCCTATCACTTCCAGAGCAGCCACCTGCCCACGCTGGAGAAGCTGGCCCAGAGCATCGACGTCAAGCTGGGCTGCGACTGGGTGGCCGCCATCTTCTCCCGCGACATTCGCTTCGTCAACCACGAGGTAAAGCCCGGCAGCTCCTCCCACTGACATGCAAACTTGGAGGAATTTATAAGGGTTTTAGAGGAGCTAGGATTTTATTTAGAGATAAGCTTTATTTGGAGTTAATTAAAATCAATGGGTAGGCCTTGATGAAGTTAAGAGTTAGTAGTTAAGTAATAATTGATTGCTTGGCAACACAATGTTGGGTTAGCTGGGTTTATAATGAAGAATACAGAAACTCATAAATGGCTTTTAGGAGCATGAGACATTTGTGGCCTCCTCTGTTCTGAAACCAATTGAAGATGGGAATGGGAGTTCTACCAAGGGTTCATTTGTCAGATTTGCATTGAAAAGGTAGAAAGGTCAGAACGAGGAAGACTTCATTTACTTCCTCATTTTGGGATCCCTCCCCATGAAAGGAACCACCGACCCATTTCAAGGAACAAACTGTGCATGCTTAATGGCTTTTGAATTAATTACCATGCTTAATAGCTTTTGAACTAATTACCATAGGAGAGGGGAATGGGATGTACCAAAGTGATGAATATGGATTTGTATTTTGGGTATTCAATGTTTGTAGAGATAAAAGGGCTCTGTAATCACCTGTAAATCACAGTGTGTATTTGGGAGCTATCCCACAATAAACACACACTTTCTAACTCTAAACTGTCAGAGAGTTTTTGGATATCGGTACCAGATCAATATCCATATTGGGAATGGGATGTACCAAAGTCATAAATATGTATTTGCATTTTGGGTATTCAATACTTGTATAGATAAAAGGACTCTGTAATCATCTGTAAATTGTGGTGTGTATTTGGGAGCTATCCCACAATAAACACACACTTTCTAACTCTAAACTGTTAGAGAGTTTTTGTCTGTCACAGTTGGATACAGTTGGATATCGGTACTAGATCAATATCCATATTTTAATAAATCATCACCCCAAAAAATTGCCCCTCTGCTGAAGGGTGGCATTGCAGCAGCTTTACACAACTTTTCCAAGCTTTGTCCTGGGAAAGGCTGTGAGGTCAGAGAAAAGAATGAGAAAGAATTCTTATCTCGACTTGCTGCACCTGGTGTTGTGCACATGTGGAATGCGTTATGGGGATTTGTTCACCAAAGAGTGGTTTCTTAATTAGCCAATGGTGATGGTGTTTTAACTAAAGCGCCAATCAATTCCACATGTAGCCAACTAGAATATCACAGAATCACAGAATTTCTAGATTGGAAGAGACCTCTATGATCATCGAGTCCAACCCATGTTCTAACACCTCAACTAGATCACGGCACCAGTTGAGGTGCAAATATATATATAAATATGTATAAAAGACCAATGGGTTTGTTAATAAAGATTATTACTTATTGGAGTCTGTGCTAATTATTACACAGCTGGGGGCCCGTTTGATGTGACATTAACAACATTTTGTGCTTTTTCTCCCCCAGACTCTGCAAGTGATCTACCCCTACACCCCCCAGAACGACGACGAGCTGGAGCTGGTCCCAGGGGATTTCATTTTCATGTCCCCAGTGGAGCAGAGCAGCACGAGCGAGGGCTGGATTTATGGCATTTCCCTGGCCACTGGCTGCTCGGGGCTGCTGCCCGAGAACTACATCACCAAGGCGGATGAATGTGGCACCTGGGTGTTCCATGGGTAGGTCAGGCTGCTCCTCTCTTTTCCATGGCTGAAAAATGGGCTCAGGGATGGCTTAGGAGGTCCCTGGAACAGAGTTAAAGAATAAAATAGGGATTTATTAAAAGGGTTTTAAAGATACACCTTGGGTAGTACAGGAGCCTGGCCAAGCCTACACCCAGGATGGACACTGAGTCACGAGATTTCACACTTTTATAAGTTTTGGTCCATTTCCATATTGGGTTAATTGTCCAATTCCAACTCCAGGTGATGCAGTCCCAGCCTCCCAGTTTGCTCTCTGTTGTTCAATTTTCTGGTTTTTGTTGCTCCATTCCCTGTAGTTTGCAATTTTTTTGGGGCTGAAGCTGCAGCAGTGTCCTTGGTTTTGGGGCTGGAAAAGGATTGTTCTGGACTGTTCAAGGATTGTTCAAGGGCTGTTCTGTGAGCTGTGACGAGAGCTTGCTGACACTTTGTATGAAGTTCAGAGTCACGCACAAAGGCAAAATCCAGAAAATATGTGGGTTTTATATTTTTCAGAATCTGGAAAATATAAACTTATAATATAAATATAATATATATAATATAATATAATATAATATAATATAATATAATATAATATAATATAATATAATATAATATAATATAATATAATATAATATAATATAATATAATATAATATAATATAATATAATATAATGCAATATAATATAATACAATATGATATAATTAACATAATATAATGCAATGCAATACAATACAATACAATATAATGCAATGCAATGCAATACAATACAATACAATACAATATAATATAATATAATATAATATAATGCAATGCAATACAATACAATACAATACAATATAATGCAATGCAATGCAATACAATACAATACAATATAATTATACTCAAACTAAGGCATCAGCAGCAGCTGGGATTTCAGCTGGGGCAGCGAGCAGGGATGCTGAGAAGGGCACTGAGGGGAAGGAGCTGGCACACAGAGCCTCATCTCAGCCGAGCAGCAGCAGATGCTCTCCCTTAGCATGGGGCTGGAGGACAAGGTGAATTTCGCAGATTTTTGCAGCAGCTCTTTGCGGCTGATGGAGCTGCAGCAGATGGCTGCTGGAGGCACTGCTGTGCAGGCACCTCTGGCTGGGCCCGCCATCAGCAAGGTGTAAATCTGAGAGTTAATTTGGGAGGAGACATCTTCCCCCTGCATCGTTCCCTGCTGGGAAGGACTTTGGATCAGGAATATTCTTTAGGATATTTAGGAAGATTTTTAGGATCTTGTTAATAGCTTCAGTGAGAATGCAGCCCTCATCTTTTAAATAAGGTTATGCCTCTTGATTTTGGTGGGGATTCATGAAACAGAATGCTGGTCCTGAAATCATTAATTCACCCCTCATTTATCCCTGCCAGAGGAGGGGAGACAAGGCACCATCTGGAAGGCAGGAGATGGATTTTTTTCCCCAAAAATCCCAGAATTTTGAGGAAAAGCCTCCAAACAATGAGCTGTCCTCAGGAGATGACTCAGCTGGAGCAGCCTCAGCAGTTTGTGTTTTCCAGCAGCCCTGGGGACAGGCTGGTGGCTCTTCTCCAGCGCACTGAGAGTTTGCCTCTGCCTCAGCACCATTCCCAGCAAATCCTGCCTCTATAAATAGATGGTGAAGCCTTTGTGGCCTTTATTAAAACAGAAAGAAAGGCTCAGAAATTGTGTGGCAGCTCCTGGGGGCAAAGGGGAGTGGGGTAACCAAAAAATCCTTGGCATTCTCCAGATCAGTGTCCTTAAAAAATGTCATATGGGCAAAGGCAGGAAAGGGATGGAATGGGAGGAAGGGCTGACAGCTGGGAGAAATTCACTTTGCACAGAAATAGGGATGGGTCCTAAGTGAGAACTGAGATTCTGTTCACACAAATATTCAAGTTGTGGGGTCACTGAGGATGGATCAGTGCTGACCCCAATGCTCCACCTGCATTTGGGCAACGAGGGGAACAATTCAACAGTGCCAGCCCCTGTTGGGAGCTCAGGAATAATCCAGCAGCTCAGTGTCATCCTTACACCCTGATTCAGCAGATAATAGATCAGGACCAACATCACAATGGGTTTTTCCCTTCTTTAAACCATGCAACTCACGCAGGTGACCTATTTTTGTCCCACTGGCAGAGTCACTCGGGGCTATTTTACCAGCTGTGACACCCCTGGGAGATTTTATCCCAACTGCTGCTATCAGGAAGCAGCTCCTGCTGCATTTAAGGCACTGAAAAGTGCCAACTCTGGCAACTCTTTCTGTCAAAGTAAATGACCACATCCATTACCTGATAATGTTATTTTTTTAATGACTAAGCAGAGGTAACTGAGTCAGCAGAGGGTCGGGGCAGCTTCTGTGATTGCCTGTCACATTTTAGTCCCCAGGGTTTTGGTGAAAGTCCTTGAATATGTGGGAATAAGAGCTTTGTTCAGAGGGACCATCATTAGGCAGGGCCCTGCAGGGAGAGTGGGCTCTGTTAAATCCCTTTGGTGCCCTCAACAGGAGCCACTGGGGGGAATAAATAAATTCCCAAACAGGTGGGAAAGGGAATAGGCAGCACTGAAAACTGCAGGAGCAACAGGGGGAGAAGCTGTTTTGGGCACAGAAACCCTGAAAACTGCCCAGGTAAGGGAATAGGCAGCACTGAAAACTGCAGGATAGGGGGAGAAGATGTTTTGGGCACAGAAACCCTGAAAACTGAACAGGAAGGGGAATAGGCATTACTGAAAACTGCAGGAGAAATAGGGGGAGAAGCTGTTTTGGGCACTGAAACCCCGAAAACTGAACAGGAAGGGGAATAGGCAGCACTGAAAACTGCAGGAGCAACAGGGGGAGAAGCTGTTTTGGGCGCAGAAACCCTGAAAACAGCCCAGGTAAGGGAATAGGCAGCACTGAAAACTGCAGGAGCAACAGGGGGAGAAGCTGTTTTGGGCACAGAAACCCTGAAAACTGCCCAGGGAGAGGCCCCAGCTTCCTGCTGAAGCCACAGCTTGTGCTAGAAATGAGTGCAAACTCCCTGCAGCCATTAATTCCCAAATTTGGGATCACAAATCCACGGTCAGTGGCATGGAAAGGTCCCCAGGTGATGTTAGTGAGCATCCTGTGGTCATCAGGAGGGTCCTGGCGTTTTCCATGAGGACATTCCAGGGTGGAGAGAATCTCCCAGGGCAAAGTTTGGGAATTGTTCTGTGAATTGTTCCTAAGGAAACGGCCCACGGAGATGGAATTGTCTCCTCACGTGTGTGCACCGCCTGGCAAGGTGCTCTCAGAGCAGCACTAAACCCCAAATAATAATAAAATAATTTCAACAATAATTACCACCGGCTCCTGGAGGCTACAGAAACAACCTGAGAGCACAAAGACCATTCCCAAAGACAATGTTTTTCTATTTTTGGCAGGTCCTACTCCATCCTGAACACCTCATCCTGCCCATCCCTCCAAGCCTTTGCTGATGGAGCTCTGGAGAGAAGGCAGCAGGAAGACCAAGGGCCAGGGGACGCTGGGCCTCTCACCATCATCTGCCAGAACGTGCAGGTAGGGACCCACAGCCAGAAATCATTAGGGACAACCTTCCACTGAATGGATTTTCCTAAAAAAAATTTATCTTTTCACTCCCTGCAGCACAAGTTACAGAGTTTTTAATGACACAGCCCTGTCCCCATGATAGTGGAACCCTGGAAAAAGTTCAAGATAGAATCTAAAATGTTGGGCTTTGTGCTTTCCCAGATCAACTGCACCTGCCTAAGCAGTGTGATAAATTCTATAATTGTTAGATGTGATGATTGTTTAGTAATTAAATGTAATTATTATATAACCATAAGAAGAATAGTGAGAAACTATGTTGGAAATTCAGAGAGGGGCTAAATTTATGTATAAAATAGAACAATATAAGTTTAATAATTAACATGAAAGTTATGTAACGATAGAGTATAAAACCTGATCATTTTGGATGTATGGTGGGAGTCAGATTTGGGTTGAATCTACCCCGATTCCCAGAGCTCTTAATAAAAAGCACCGCATATAATCCCCCGTGATTATGTGGTTTTGAACGCTAACACCCAAACTGCCTCTTCAGCTGGGGTGGCAGGACCCCCTCCTCTGCCCCCCTCAGCAGCTTTATAGCACAAAAAATAAATGTCAATGCACCAGTGTTATATGGATAGATAAATGATTATATGTGTAGATAAATAATTATATGTATAGATAAGTGTAGCAGGATTATAAATTCCCAAAGAGCCCCACAAACCCATTAAGGCAACAAATCCTGCAGCATTCCCTGGGATGTTTGCACAAGGGCAAAGCAAAAAAAAAAATCCAAATCTTGTGGTTTTCTGAGGTCTGTGCACTCTGCTGAAAGTCAAACCTGCTGCCACTTTCATGCTTGGAGAGGCTGGACAGTTAGAGGAATAAAATGGGCATTTTTTAAAAGGATATAATTAATTTATTTTTTAAAGGACACAGCTTGGGCTGTACAAGAGCCCAGTCATGGCTACACCCAAGATGGATGGCAGGTCACGAGTTTTCACACTTTTATAAATTTTGATCGATTTCCACATGGGGTTAGTTGTCCAATTCCAGCTCCAGGTTCTGCAGTCCCAGCCTCCCAGTTTGCTCTCTGTTGTTCAGTTTTCTGTTGTTTGTTGCTCAGTTCTCTGTTGTTTGCACTTTTTGGGCTGGAGCTGCAGCGGCGTCCTTGGTTCTGGGGCTGGACAAGGATTGTTCTGTGGGACTGAGCTGTGAGGAGAACTTGGTGACAATTTATATGTGTTGAAGTTCAGAGCTCTACACCAATGCAGGGCAGAATGTGGAAAATATAAAAGCTCCAACTGAAGGCATCAATTCCCTTGCAGCCTGTAGGAGTATCAGGGGGTAGGATGGTTGGGATGGATGGAGACGAGAGAGCTCTGGAGCCAGGGCTGGGAATTTGGGGTTTATTGCAAAGGGCCTGGGTGCAGGGCCCTGCTGGGAGCTGCCAGGCACAGCTCAGAGCAGCCCCAAAGAGGGAGAGAGAGGTAAAGAGAGAGAAGGTAAGAGTGTGGTAAAGAGGATGAGAGAGAGAGGTTCCTGTTACAATACAATAAATCTTCTTCTGGTCATGGAACTTGTGGGTTATTGCAAAGGGCCTGGGTGCAGGGCCCTGCTGGAGCTGCCAGCCACAGCTCAGAGCAGGGCTGAGAGGAGAGAGGGGGAGAGAGGATGAGAGGGTAAGAGAGCGAAGTTCCTGTTAAAATACCATAAATCTTCTTCTGTGTTGAATATTCTGTTTCTCACTAACCAATCTAGTACAAGATACAAATCCTACAGCATTTCCATACAACCTATAAGAATCATTACATCACCATCCTGTGTTACATTTTAAACACTAAAATCTCCTCTTTGGCCCCTTCTGCCAAGCTGGCAGGGTCTGCTCTGACCCTTGGGCCTGTCTGCAAGCAGAGGGTGTTGTTCCATCAAAAGGGGATCACCTTCAGCCAGCCACACCATCGTTTTCCAGTTGTTCAGTAACTGAGGGATCTCAAAGCTTGCTTTCATTTCAATCTCCCTCATAGTTTCCAAACTCTCAAAATCTTGTGCCAGACAATCATATTGATAAGGCTTTCCTGTTTCATCTCCCCCAACATCAGCCCCTGAGGATAAGCAGCCAGCCGGGCCCTCAGAAGCGCTGCCTGTTCGTGTGCAGGCATGGAGAGAGGATGGATGTGGTGTTTGGCAAGTACTGGCTGTCCCAGTGCTTCGATGCCAAAGGTGAGCCCAGCGTGTCGCATGTGGGGTAAAAACTTATTCAAAAAATGCCTTAAAATGTCATAGTTGAGATGGTCACAACACAAAGCTACACTCTGTTTTCAGAAGGTTTCAAACCTGTTTTTATTGCAGCATGCATGCTCTTTATGCATTCTTACAAAACTCTTCAGTTTACTTATTGGTGACAAGACAAACAAAGTGCTTATGGAATAAAGAGTTGCAGGCTTCTCTTATTTATCCTTCTTTTTTCTTGGTTTCTGTGTCAATGACCTTGGTAGAGAATTCTTTCCGGGGTAAACGTGGATCCTCCTATCAAACATGGATCCTCTTATCAAATATGCATCCTCTTATCAAATATGGATCCTCTTATCAAACTCCTCTCTGGCTCACAGAAGTCACTGTAAAACTCTCCCACATTATAAAATCAGGCCTTTCTACTTCAGCTCAATTAACAGGTAGCCTGTTACATTCCCATGGAAAAGAACCATGAGAATGAGTTCACATAACAATGTTCTTGTCAAAAGGCAGTTTGAATCTGTGAAAATGAAGAAATCCACAAAGAAAAAGTGTAAACACCTGTGTAAAGATAGAGTCTTAGCACATACACACACAGGCGCCTTCTAACCAATGAATTGAGTGGCAGAGAGTTAGAATTTCTTCTAAGGATTTAGTTAGTTTTATTCTAGCCAATTTAGAATAAAACACAATAACTTGCGAAATTGAATATAAAATATCCTGTAACATGAAAGTGGAGCCTTTGCTGCTGGAACTTTGAGGTGTTCTGCCCTTTGTTGTTCACCTTTATTGTTATCTGGGGGTATCCCAGGATTTCATGGAGAAAGAAGTGGCCACTGTCTGGTAGAAGCTGTGGGTTTTAAGACAAAATTTTGATTTTTGTGCAGCCAGCAGCAGCAAGGAGGAAATGCTCCATTTGGCAATATTTGGGAATATATCACAGGAGTGATTACAGTTCCATCACCACAGAGAAAATGCAGTCATGGTGTTGGCAGTCTGTGTTCAATGAAAACATTTGCTGCCATCAAAGAAAAATTTTGCACTGCTGGCTCTCATGAAATGGAGCCATTCACTTGTTGTTAAATGAAAATAACACTGCTCAGAGTGGTTTCTGGGGTATAAACTGGTGTTTTAAACCAAATGTTATGCTCTGGTTTCAGACTAGTGAATAAATTATAACTTCAGGCTCTGTTGGCCTTAGAGCTGGTCACAAATCCGTCCTAAAAGATTCCTCTATTCAAAACCTTGTGGTGAAAGGATGATTTCACAACTCCCTTCTTTCTAAACTCTGATATTCCAACCTCCTGTAAAAGTGGAATGTTTGTTGATAGAAATGACATTCCCTTGGGGAAATCAGTCCTAAAAAAAATAAATAAATTTGAGAACCTTAGCAACATTCTGTGCCGATTTTGAGCTGGTGAGAGGTGTTTAATTTAATTTTGTGCGATCCCTGTAAATTTATATGGGAAAAAAAACCTGATCACGAGCCAGGCTTAGGCAGGACAGCACAGCTGAGGTGGTGGGAGAGGAGAAAATCAGGTCTTGATGTTCCTGCTTTTGTCTGGGGGAATAATTGCAGCTCGGCACCTCTCCCTGCAGGCAGGTACATGCGCAGCAACCTGAACATGCCTCACAACTTACCTCAGAGGAGTGGTGGTTTCAGGGATTATGAAAAGGATGCTCCCATCACCGTGCTGGGCTGCACCCAGGCCAGGCTCGTGGGTAAGTGCTGCTCAGCAGGCAAAGTTGGAGCTGGGCTGGGGGGATTTTGGGGAAGGAATTGTTCCCCATGAGTGTGGCCCATTCATGGAAGTGTCCAAGGCCATGTTGGACAGGGTTTGGAGCAACTTGGAGTGGTGAAAAGTGTCCCTGGTCAGGGGGTTTTTGGTTTTTTCCAACCCAAATAATTCCATGGTTCCATGAAGACCTTGCTCAGGAAACTTTGTTTTCTTCCTCCCACTTCCTCCCATTATCTTCCCCCCATCAGAGAAAGGAAATGTTCAAGGAAGAAAAAAATGGATTGGATGCCCTGAGCTAACAGGATTTAAATCTTTCAAGGATTTAAAGGAATTGTTCCCATGAGTGTGGCCCATTCATGGAAGTGTCCAAGGCCAGGTTGGACAGGGTTTGGAGCAACCTGGGGTGGTGAAAAGTGTCCCTGCCCAGGGGGGGTTTTGGTTTTTTCCAACCCAAACCATTCCCTGGTTCCATGAAGACCTTGCCCAGGAAGGTTTGTTTTCTTCCTCCCACTTCCTCCCATTATTTCCCCCATCAGAGAATGGAAACGTTCAAAGCAGGAAAAATGGATTGGATGCCCTGAGCTAACGGGATTTAAATCTTTCAAGGAGCTTTTCAAAGTCCCTTCACCTTCCCCAGCAATTTTCCTCTTCCAAAGGAAACCTCATCTCCCTCAGCTGCTGCAGCTGAGAAGGCAAAGCAGAAATGTGGGACATGGGGGGAATCAGAGCCATCAAAGGATGAATGAACTGGGAAAATTTTGTTATTATCCACCTTGTGGGGCACTGCAGCAGTGTGGCTGTCACCTCCTCCAAAATCTGCTTTTTTCCCCCCAGTTTGCCACACCAGCATCCTTTTATCAGCCCGCCTGGCTTTATAATGTCACCAATCATCTCCAGCGCTCTCCCACCCTCCCCATCCTCATCCCTGAGCCTGCTGCTTTGTGCACAGATAAAATCCTTTGTCGGTGAAGCAGCACATCTTGGGAGCTGTGATGGGAGAGCCCAGCCCTCAAACACGCAGCTCTGAGCATTTCCAACTCAAATCCTTCCAGCACTCCTTGCTGGGCACAGCCAAACTGGGGCAGCTAAAATTATCCTGCCTTGTTTGAGCACAAATAAATCACAGGGCAGCAGGAGAATGCTCAGGCTCCACATGGCAGCAGGGACAGAAGGGACCCTGTGAGTGTCACAGCTCTTTGCTGGTGGCACTCAGGGACAAGGACACACTTTGGATGGCATTACGAGCTCCAAGCACACTTTGCTGGTAGCATTTGGGGGACAAAGACACACTTTGGGTGGCATTAAGAGCTCCAAGGACACTTTGCTGGTGTTATTTGGGGGACAAAGACACACTTTGGGTGGCATTAAGAGCTCCAAGGACACTTTGCAAAGCGTTACATTTTAAACACATTTTAAATTGGTGGCATTCGGGGCACAAGGACACACTTTGGGTGGCATAACGAGCTCCAAGGACACTTTACTGGTGGCAGTCAGAGGACAAGGACACACTGGGTGGCATTAACAGCTCCAAGGACACTTTGCTGGTGGCATTTGGGGGACAAGGGCACACTTTGGGTGGCATTGAAGAGCTCCAAGGAAGAGCTCCTTGTCCCCTCAGTGTCATTTTGCTGGTGGCACTCGGGAGACAAGGACAACTTTGGGTGGCATTAAGAGCTCCAAGGACACTTTGCTGGTGGCTTTGGAGAGGTCTGTGCACACCCTTTCCTGGAGGCACTCAAGGGGTGTGAGGACACTTTGCTGGTGGCTTTGGAGAGGTCCAAGGACAGTTTGTTGGTGGCATTCAGGGGTTCAAGGAGACACTTTGCTAATGGGGTCCAAGGACACACAATTTGTGACATTAAAGGGGTCCAAGGTCACTTTACTGGTGGCACTTTACTGAGGACACTTTTCTGGTGACATTAAAAGGGTTTGAGGACACACTTTGGGTGGCATTAACAGCTCCCAGGACGCTTTGCTGGTGGGACTAATGAGGTTTGAGGACACTTTATTGGTGGCATTAAAATGGTTTGAGGACACACTCTGCTGGTGGCAGTAAAGGTGTCCAGAGACACATTTTTGTGGAGAATTAAAGAGGTTTGAGGGCACACTTTTCTGGTGGTAATAAATGGTTCCAAGGACACTCAACTGGTGGCATTCAGGGGACAAGGACACACTTTGAGTAGCATTGAAGAGCTCCAAGGACACTTTGCTGGTGGCATTAATGAGGTCTGAGGACACTTTGCTGGTGGCATTAAAAGGGTTTGAGGACACACTTTGCTGGTGGCAGTAAAGGGATCCAAGGACACATTTTGTGGAGAACTAAAGGGGTTTGAGGACACACTTTGCTGGTGGCAGTAAAGGGGTCCAAGGACACTTTGCTGGTGGCATTGAGAGGGTTTGAGGGCACACTTCACTAATGGGGTGCAAGGACACACAATTTGTGACATTAAAGGGGTCCAAGGACACTTTCCTGGTGGCAATGAACGGGTCCAAGGACACTTTGCTGGTGGCATTGAACGGGGTCCCAGGACACATTTTGTGGAGAATTAAAGGGATTTGGGGACACACCTTCCTGGTGGCAATGAACGAGCCCAAGGACACTTTGCTGGTGGCATTAAAGGTGTCCAAGGACACATTTTGTGGAAAATTAAAGGGATTTGGGGGCACACCTTCCTGGTGGCAATGAATGGGCCCAAGGACACTTTGCTGGTGGCATCTGAGGCTCTGAGGGGACCCTGTCTTGCAGGTGAAGCCTTGCTAGAAACCAACACCATTGTAGACTACATCTACAGCTCGCCCTCGCTGCGCTGCGTGCAGACAGCCCACAACATCCTGAAAGGTGAGGGACACAGGGACGGGCTGGGGTGTCCTCATGTGCTGCAAAACATCTGACAAACAGGGAAAAAACACGGACCTAAGTCCATGGGGAGTGGTAATTAGTATTAATTTTATTGTTGAATTAATTTTTATATTATTATATTATATATTGGTATGTTATTATATCATTTTTATTTAATTATTTAAATAAATTTAATTTCTTTAAATGCATTATTTATTCATTAAAATTTATTTATTAATATATAGGTTATTATTAATTTATTGATTACTAAAATTATTATTACATTTATTCATTATTTTATTTAATCATTCTATTATATATTCTCTTCTATTATTCTATTATTATATTCTATTTTATTATAGATAATATTATTACTATATATATTATTCTATTCTATTATTCTATTCTAATTAAATTAATTACTATTATCTATTAAGTGAATGGCAATCATTATTTCCATAGCAATATATTTTCTATCAGCACAATCTATAAGGAGCCCTTTTCTAATTGCACCAGCTGCCAGCCAGAGTTTGACATTCCCTACAATACATTGTATACAATGTATGTATTGTAGGGAATACATTAAATTAAATTTTTTTATTTTTATAATTAATTTTTATATAAAATAATTTTTATAATTTTTTTATTTTTGTTTCAATAATTATTTGATTATTTACAAATCAGTTGTAGGGCATACATTAAATAATTTAAATTTTTTTTAATACCTAATTTCCTATAGAGAACAGGAATAAGCAATGCTTAACAATAGGAAAATAGGAATAGTAATACTTAATTTCCCATAGAAAACCAATAAATTAACAGATACCTGAAGCATTAAGTCTTCTCTCTTCCTTCTCACTGCTACCTGGCCTCATCTCCCTGTTTTCCAGGTATGCAACAGGCGAACAACCTGAAAATCTGGGTAGAGCCCGCCTTGTTTGAGTGAACCATATACATGACATAAATTAAATTAATTTTATTTATTTAATAATAACTCCAATTAAATTTATTTTTTAATGAATAAATACCTGAAGCAATAAAGCTGCTCTGTTCCTCCCCTGCGCTGTGTGCCTCCTGTCCGTGTGTCGCAGGCATGCAGCAGGAGAACAGCCTGAAGATCCGTGTGGAGCCCGGCCTGTTCGAGTGGACCAAGTGGGTGTCGGGGAGCTCGCTGCCCGCCTGGATCCCGCCCGCAGACCTGGCTGCAGCCACGCTCAGCGTGGACACAACCTACAGGTACCGAGGGCAGGGCTGCTCGGGGCGCCCAGCACCCAAACCTGCTCGGGGCACCCAGCACCCAAACCTGCTCGGGGCACCCAGCACCCAAACCTGCTCGGGGCGCCCAGCACCCAAACCTGCACAAACTGGGGCTCTCGGGGCACCCAGCACCCAAACCTGCTCTGGGCACCCAGCACCCAAACCTGCACAAACTGGGGCTCTCGGGGCACCCAGCACCTAAACCTGCACAGACTGGGGCTGCTCAGGGCACCCAGCACCCAAACCTGCACAAACTGGGGCTGCTCTGGGCACCAGCACCTAAACCTGCTCAGGACACCGAGCACCCAAACCTGCTCAGGGCACCCAGCACCCAAACCTGCTCAGGGCACCCAGCACCTAAACCTGCTCAGGGTGAGGCTGCTCTGGGCACCCAGCACCTAAGCCTGCACAAACTGGGGCTGCTCTGGGCACCAGCACCTAAACCTGCTCTGGGCACCCAGCACCCAAACCTGCTTGGGGCACCCAGCACCTAAACCTGCTCGGGGCACCCAGCACCCAAACCTGCTCTGGGCACCCAGCACCCAAACCTGCTCTGGGCACCCAGCACCTGAACCTGCTCTGGGCACCCAGCACTCAAACCTGCTTGGGGCACCCAGCACCCAAACCTGCTCAGGGCACCCAGCACCTAAACCTGCTTGGGGCACCCAGCACCCAAACATGCTCTGGGCACCAGCACCTAAACCCACTCAGGGTGAATGTCACCACAGGCTGGGAGAGCTGCTGAGGGTGTCCAGAGAAACTCAGAGCAGGCTCCGGCCTGCTGTGCTGAACACGACCTGAAAATTATATATTTTTATATTTTTTTATATTTTTTAATTTATGTATATATATGTATATATATATATATATATGTGTACATAGATATGTTAAATAATTGATATAAATATACATATAATATATATGACCTGGAAATTATATGTATATATATATATTTTTTTTATATATATATATAATTATTATTATTATTTATTTATTTATTTATATATGTATATATACATGTATGTGTCTAAATATATATGTGTATATATATGTATGTAGGTATATTAAGTAATATATAAAATATACATATATTTTATATATATATGTATATATGACCTGAAAATGATATATAAATATATATAAATTATATATAAATTTATATATGTATATACATATGTATATGTATATATATTAAATAATATCTATAAATATATATATGTTAAATATATATTAAATATATATATGACCTGAAAATTCTATACAATATATGTAGAATATATATATGTGACCTGAGATTATATAACATATAAGAAATTCAAAGATAAATATATTATATATTAGATATTATTTTTATATATTTATATATAAATTATATAAATATAATTCTATATAAAATAGATACGTATAAAATAAATTTTGCCTTATTATCAACCAAATTTCCCACATCACTGGCACTTCCTCCTGATCACAGAGGGTTAGGGTTAGAATTCTTTATTTTTACCATTCCCTGGCTGTGTTTTTCTCCTCCCAGACCTTGCAGTCAGTTAGAATTCTTTATTTTTGCCATTCCCTGGCTCTGTTTCTCTCCTCCCAGTCCTTGCAGTCAGTTAGAATTCTTTATTTTTGCCATTCCCTGGCTGTGTTTTTCTCCCCTCAGACCTTGCAGTCAGTTAGAATTCTTTATTTTTGCCATTCCCTGACTCTGTTTCTCTCCCCCCAGACCTCATATTCCTGTCAGCAAGTTGGTGGTTTCTGAGTCTTACGACTCCTACATCAGCAGAAGCTACCAAGTGACGAAGGAAATCATCAGTGAATGTAAAGGCAAAGGTGAGTGAATGATGCAGAGGGGGTGGCAATTCCAATATTCCTGAATTATTTCTCTCTTAGAGGATAAATTCCCAGCCCTGAATCTCCCATCCTCTCTCCCAGAACCATTGGAAAGTCCTGAGCTATAATTTCAGATAAACTCCTCTTACAGGAGAGGGCCAGAAAGTCAAATGGCAGAATTATTTTAGGGATCCCGACTCATTGGAATGATAGGAATTTATTCCCAAGGGAATAAACGGAAATTCCCAAGAGAATTCACTTATTCCCTTCGGAATTATTTTGCAGATACATCACCTTAAGAGAGGGCCAGAAAGTCAAATGGCAGAATTACTTTAGAGATCCTGAATCATTGAAGTGATAGGAATTTATTCCCAAGGGAATAAATGAATTATTTTCCAGATACATCACCCTACAAGAGAGGGCCATAAAGTTAAACAGCAGAATTATTTTAGGAATCCTGACCCATTGGAATGATAGGAATTTATTCCCAAAGGAATAAATGAATTGTTTTTTAGATACATCACCTTACAAGAGAGGTCCACAAAGTTAAATAGCAGAATTATTTTAGGGATCCCATTGCAATGTTGGGAATTTATTCTCAAGGGAGTAAATGAATTAATTTTCAGATATATCGCCTTACAAGAGAGGTCCAGAAAGTTAAAAAATTGAATTATTTTAGGGATCCTTACCCACTGGAGTGATAGGAATTTATTCCCAAGGGAATAAATGAATTATTTTCCAGATACATCACTTTACAAGTCAAGGCCAGAAAGTTAAATAGCAGAATTATTTTAGGGATCCCATTGGAATGATGGGAATTTATTCCCAAGGGATTAGATGAATTATTTTTCAGATATGCTCCTCTTACAAGACAGATCCCTAAAGTTAAATAGCAGAATTATTTTAGGGATCCCATTGGAATGGTGGGAATTTATTCCCAAGGGAATAAATGAATTATTTGCCCTCTGCTGTGTGTTCCCACTACTAAATGGGACATTTTCCCTCCCCTATCCGAGCCCCTCCTCCAACTTATATTTCCATAAAAACCTTAGAACATTTCTCCAAACACAATATTGATTTTTTTAAAAAACCTCTAACTGTTATTGTTGATTCTGAGAATCCCTAAATTCCGTCGTTTTCACAGATTTCATCTCGCTGACCTGACTCTGCATTCTAAGCTTTGATTTTAATGGTTTGCACGCAAAAATTCAAAAGCACAGTGGGGCATTGCTTGTGAAGGATCTCAGAAATGGAAATGCAGAGCTGCCACTGTGCAAAGCCAGCAAGTGAAATTAAAGTGTTTGTTGTAACAGGAATTAATTTTTGCGTAGGCAAAAAGCATCTGCTTCCCAACACAGCTGAAACCTCACTGGAATTCTTGTTTTCTCCAGAAAACATTTTCAAACCAAGTAGGAATGAGTTAAGCACTACCCTGAAAATTGAGAAATGCTGTAAACATGTTAACAAATCTCATTTTCCCCTTCATTCTCTCTTGTATTTGTGGGGTGCCCCGTGGCAGGGAGGAATGATGAATGTGACTCTGTGTTCTCAGAAGGCTGATATTTATATTATATTATATTATATTATATTATATTATATTATATTATATTATATTATATTATATTATATTATATTTATTATATTATATTTATTGTATTATATTTATTGTATTATATTTATTATATTATACTAAAGAATACAGAAAGGATACAGACAAAAGGCTAAAAAGATAATAATGCAAATTCGTGACTCTTTCCAGAGTCCCTACACAGCTTGGCCCTGATTGGCCAAAGAGTCAAAATAATTCCCATCAAACCAATGAAACAATCTCCAAACACATTCCAAAGCAGCAAAACACAGGAGAAGCAAATCAGATAATTGTTGTTTTCCTTTTTCTCTGAGGCTTCTCAGCTTCCCAGGAGAGAAATCCTGGGCAAAAGGGATTTTTCAGAAAATGTGACAGCGACAATTCACAGCTTGATGTGTTGTTGTAGGATAAAGTGTTTTAAAAGGCTGCTTGATCTGGGGCACCAGCCCCTAAACCTGGCTTTGGGTCCCTCCTCAGGCTGTGTTTGGTAGGAGTGACAGGGGTAGGACTGTGGGGACAGAAAGAGATGGGAGATCTCTGCAGCCAGGGCTGGGAATTTGGGGTTTATTGCAAAGGGCCTGGGTGCAGAGCCCTGCTGGGAGCTGCCAGGCACAGCTCAGAGCAGCCCCAAAGAGGGAGAGAGAGATAAAGAGAGTGGTAAAGAGGATGAGAGAGTGAGGAAAAGAGAGAAAGGTTCCCGTTCCAATACAATAAATTATCTTCTGTTTTGGATATTCTAATCCTCACTAACCAATCTAGTACAATACACAAATCCTACAGCATTTACATACAGTCTATAAGAATCATTACATTGCCATCCTGTGTTACATTTTAAACCCTAAAAACTCCTCTTTGGGCCCCTTCTGCCAAGCTGTAGGGTCTGCTCTGACCTTTGGGCCTGTCTGCAAGCAGAGGGTGTTGTTCCATCAAAAGGGGATCACCTTCAGCCAGCCACACCATTGTTTTCCAGTTGTTCAGTGACTGAGGTATCTCAAAGCTTGCTTTCATTTCAATCTCACTTATAGTTTCCATATTCTCAAAATCTTTTGCCAGGCAATGATATTGATAAGGCTTTCCTGTTTCACCTTCCCCAACAGTGTTTCTCATTTTATTTCAGGAAATAACATCCTGATCGTGGCTCACGCCTCCTCCCTGGAGGCCTGCACCTGCCAGCTCCAGGGGCTGTCCCCCCAGAACTCCAAGGATTTTGTACAGATGGTCCGAAAGGTGAGGGCCAGCAGGGACAAAACCAAGTGGAGATCTGCTGGAGCAGGGCTTGGTCTGAGATGGACTCATTTCAGGAGTCAGGAGGGTGAGGGAGAAGGGTTTGAGAGGCTGGGGCAGAGTGTGGGGTCAGGGACCCTCCTGAGATGGGTGTGCAGGGACAGTTTGGTCTTTGTGGGGTCAGGTGCCCGCCTGAGAAGGGTTTGCAGGGAGCCTTTTGGGTTTGTGGGGTCAGATGCCCACCTGAGCTGCAGGAACATCCACATCCACCCAAAGTTCAAACAAAACAGGAACAAAAATGTTCCTGAGCTTCAGGAACATCCACATTTCCCCCAAAGCTGTGCTGGTTTGGGACCACACTTGCTTTGAGCTGGTCCCTGTTTAAACCTACATCCCATTTAAACCTACATCCCATTTAAACCTACATCCCATTCAAAACTACATTCTTAAACCTACATTTCATTCAAACCTACATTCTTAAAAGTACATTCTTAAACTTACATTCTTAAAGCTACATTTCATTCAAAACTACCTTTTTAAAACTACATTTTTAAAACTACATTTCATTCGTAACTACATTCTTGAAACTACAATTCCTTTCAAAACTACATTTTTAGAACAACATTTTTAAAACTACATTCCATTCAACACTACACTTTTAAAACTACATTCTTAAAACTACATTCCTTTCAAAACTACATTCTTAAACATACACTTTTAAAACTGCATTTCATTCAAAACTACATTCTCAAACCTACATTTTTGAAACTACATTGCATTCAAACCAACATTCTTAAAAGTACATTCTTAAACTTCATTCTTAAAGCCACGTTTCATTCAAAACTACCTTTTTAAAACTACATTTTTAAAACTGCATTCCATTCAAAACTACATTCTTAAACCTACATTCTTAAACCTACATTCTTAAACCTACATTTTTAAAACTACATTTTTAAAACTACATTCTTAAACCTACATTCTTAAACCTACATTTTTGAAACTACATTCCATTCAAAACTACATTCTTAAACCTACATTTTTGAAACTACATTCCGTTCAAAACTACATTCTTAAAGCTACATTCTTAAGACTACATTGCATTCAAACCTACATTCTTAAAACTACCTTCTTAAAACTACATTTTTAAAACTGCATTCTTATAGCTACATTTTTAAAGCTACGTTCCATTCAGAACTATTTAAACCCACATTCCAGGGGTATAATCTGTTGTTTTATTTTTTTTTTGTGGTGCGCAGCCTGTCAATCGCCATCTGAAAATGGACTTTGGGAGAGGGAAAGAGAGCAAAAAAGGGTGAAATCCTGGAGTGGCCCTGCAGGGTCTCACCCCTGGGATGGGTATTGTTATGTTTGCTTCATTATTTCATCATTAAAAAAACTAAATAATATTAAAAGTAGTAACAATTTTAATGAAATAGTTTAGGAAATATATAAACAAGGGATAATTTGGTTCAAATAATAGCGCATAAGCAAAAACAACGGCGGGGTGCGGAGGGCAGGGTTCAATGACTCTTGCTACTTTACGTACAAGCTTGCCAAGTGAAAATCACCCCTTATATGCCATGTGTGAATGCCATCTCCTCATATTTTCGGTTCGTCACTTTTCTGTTCCTACTTTCTTCACTACTTTTACTACGCATGTGCCACCACATTACCGCGCCTGAGTGGGTCGCTGCTGGTGAGAGAGAGACGGTGAATCTTGTTTCTTGATCAGAAGGCTGGATTTATTATATATTATATAGAATACGTTATAACTATGCTAAATAGAATATAGAGAGAGGTTTGCAGAGCTGCTAAGCTAGCTAGAATAGATAGAAAGAACCCATAACAAAGTTTTGCCCAAGGACTCAGTCCCCTGGCTTGCACTGGTGATTGGCCCTTAATTATAAACATAGAAAATGAGCCAATCAAGGTGTCCCTGTTACATTCCACAGCATCTGACAATAATTGTTTACCTTCCCTTCTGAGGCCTCTGGCCTCCAGGAGACACAGAAATCCGAAAGAAAGGATTTCTGTGAAGAAATGTCTGCGACACCACCACTCGGTTTGGTGGTCGCACAAGTCTTTGGGGATCATCACTGAGGAAGGCTCTGTAGTCTTCTTCATTGTCCTTTAATTCACCGTTGGGTTACACATGGGCACCAAGCCAGTACAATGTAAGCCAAGACTAACGTATCCCTGCATCTACATATCAAAGCAATAAGTCCCTTACAATTAGCATTTTCTTGGACCCAACCAGGTTCTTGGTCATTTTTAGCAACTGTATCTCCAGCTTCTTTCCTGTGGTCTTTGAGAACATCTGCTGAGAATGGGGGGTTGTCGCTGTCTCGGCTGTTTCTGATGGCCTGGAAAAGCCCGGGGTGGCCTTGGGGCAGCCCGCGCTCCAAAGGACGAAAAGAGTCTTCAGGTGTTTTCTCGGTCTCGGTGTTTATTAGTTTTTTATCTACAAGATTTTCTCTTGGCCCGACAGAGGTCTGCACAGCAGCCAGCCATGAGCACACTGAGAGCCCCCGGGGCGGTCACTTATCTTTATACCCAAAACTACGTATAAGATATTTACCTATTTTCCCCAATACCTTTCACCCTTATTGACCAGTGCACTTTTAGTAACAACCAATCCCAAAGTGCCACCACCACCACAGAAGATGGAGGCCAAGAAGAAGAAGAAGAAGAAGGACAGGACACGCCCCAATTCCTCCATCTTACTTCTCTAGACCCCCCTGTACAGAAATTCCAAACCCTGTGTCTCACACTCTAATTAACCCATCCCTTCACCATTCACCCCAGTGAGATCCTCCCATCCTCACACAGGTGTCGTCTCCCGTGCAGGATCAAAGTCCAGCCACCAGACACTGCTGGCAACATTCCAGGAGCTCCGAGCCCCCCAAGGGTGGTCTCGGTCACTCTGCACGTCAGTCCTGAGGTGCTGAGATCCCACAGGGGGTGGGTGGAGCCCCTCCTTTCCCTCTCTTCTTTGGCATTACAACTTTTAGCTATTAGCTGTTTTATTATTCTCAAATATTAATTACTGTATCAATATTGATTACTGTTTCAGTTTCCATCAGCACGAATCATACCTATTTATCACAGTATGGATCCCTTGGGATTACCCAGCTCAATTCCTGCTGTTCTCCTGAAATTCCCACCTCTCTCCTCACAGATTCCCTACCTGGGCTTCTGCTCCTGTGAAGAGCTGGGGGACACGGGCGTGTGGCAGCTCACGGACCCCCCCATCCTCCCTCTCACCCATGGACCCACCGGGGGCTTTAACTGGAGAGAAACGCTCCTGCAGGAGTAGGAGCAGCAGCAAGGACAGCCCTGCCCAGCTGGACAATGCCTCTTCTTCCTCCTCTTCATCACCTTCCTCCTTGTGTTTTATCGCCAGCAGGAAAAAACCCTCCTCGCCTGTCCCGCGCATCCCACACGGGGCCGCAGCCCTGCAAAAAAATCTTTTTTAATTTAAATGGGCTGCGAATCGGCTCCTTTACAACAAAACGGGCTGAGTTGAGGGGGGAAAAAAATAAATTAAAATACAGCTCGAGTGCTCTTGCACAGCTCGGGGTTGGTTTCCTCACCTTGAAGGAGCTCTGGTGACACTTTCGCTGTGGGGACAACGAGGATGTGGCAGGCAGGATGCTGGGGTTGTTTTGTCACTGCTGTTTTTGCAGCCTTGTTCAGCACCTCGTGCTTGCTCCACTCCCAGCCCCCAGACCCTCAGCACCTCGCAGGAAAATCAAAGAATTCAAAAAAAAATCCTCCCCCAAGGCTGGAAATGAGTCCAGGGTTGTCTCTGCAGGCTGCACCAGGATATTCCTCTCCTCTGAGTGCTGAAAATGGGCTGGATTTGTGCAGAAATTGGTTGATATTAAGGAACAGAAGAGATTGGTTGATATTCAGGAAAATAAGAGATTGATTGATATTCACGAAAATAAGAGAGTGGTTGATATTAAAGAAAATAAGAGATGGGCTGATATTCAGGAAAATTCTGTATGTGAAAAATTCTGAATTTCAAATTTCACATTGGTTACAGGTGAGGTTTGAGCATCAAAAGTCAGCACAACCCCCAAACCCTCAGCACCTCCCAGAAAAATCACAAAATCAAAATAATCCTTCCTCAAGGCTGGAAATGAGTCCAGGGTTGCCTCTGCAGGCTGTTCCTCTGAGCAAAGATGGGAGTGCTCAAAATGTGCTGGATATTGTGCAGAGATTTGGTTGATATGAAGGAAAATAAGAGATTTGTTGATATCCAGGAAAATTCTGGCTCAGAGGGAAGTTCCGAATTTCCACATCTGTTACAGGTGGAGTTTGGGCATCAAAAGTCAGCACAACAAAAGCTGGGAGGGATTTCTTTGAAGTGGAAATAAAAGAAGCCTTTTCCAACCAAATCTGAGGGATTTAGGAGGTTCAGATTTGAGTTTTCAGTCCTTTATTTTGATTATTGAAATCCACCTGTGTCCACAGGTTTGTGCTGTTAAATTCCCTTCAGAAGACTTTATAAAAGCCCTTTATAAAAACCCTTTATAAAAGGGGTTTTTTCCCTTTTATATTGGGATTTTTGTACAGAAAGAATTGGGAGGGAGCAAACCCCAAAAAGAGGAGAAATTTGGGATGGAGCAAAACCCAAAAGAGAAAATTGGGATGGAGAAAACCCCAAAAAGAGAGGAGAAACACTTGGATGCAGAAAACCCCAAAAGAGGAGAAAATCGGGATGGGATAAACCCCAAAGGAGGAGAAAAAATTGGGATGGAGCAAATCCCAAAAAGAGAAAATTGGGAGGGAAGAACAACTGGGCTGGAGAAACAATTGGGATGGAGCAAACCCCAAGAGAGGAGAAAATTGGGATGGAGCAAACCCCAAAAAGAGAAAATTGGGAGGGAGCAAACCCCAAAAAGAGGAGAAACAACTGGGATGGAACAAAACCCAAAACAGGAGGAAATTGGGATGGAGCAAACGCAAAAAGAACAGAAAATTGGGAGGGAGCAAACCTCAAAAAGAGGAGAAAATTGGGATGGAAATAACCCCAAAAAAAAGGAGAAACAAGTGGGATGAAGCAAGCCCCAAAAGAGGAGAAAATTGGGAGGGAGAAACAATTGGGATGGAACAAACCCCAAAAGAGGAAAAAATTGGGATGGAACAAACCCCAAAAGAGGAAAAAACTGGGATGGAGCAAAAGCCAAAAGAGAAAATTGGGAGGGAGCAAACTCCAAAAGAGGAGAAAATTGGGGTGGAACAAACCCCAAAAAGAGGAGAAACAATTGGGATGTAGCAAACCCCAGAAAAAGAGAAACAATTGGGATGGAAATAACCCCAAAAGAGGAGAAAATTGGGATGGAAAAAAAAAAACAAAAAAAGGAGAAAAAATTGGGATGAATCAAATAACCCAAAAGAGGAGAAAATTGGGATGGAATAAACCCCAAAAGAGGAGAAAAAATTGGGATGGAGCAAACCCCAAAAGAGGAGAAAATTGGGATGGAAAAAAAACCCAGAGGATGAGAAAAAAATGAGATGGAGCAAATCCCAAAAGAGAAGAAATTTGGGATGGAGAAAACCCCAAAGGAGGAGAAAAAATTGGGATGGAGAAAACCCCAAAAGAGGAGAAAATTGGGAGGGAGCAAACTCCACGAGACGAGAAACAACTGGGATGGAACAAACCCCAAAAAAAGGAGAAAATTGGAATGGAAAAAAACCCAAAAAAAGGAGAAAATTGGGCTGGAGCAAACCCAGAGGGGCTGAGCTCAGTTTTGAGCCCATCCTGGCCATGGTCCCAGCTATTCCCACAATCCACAGGATAAAAATCCCATTATTTCTACTTTTAGGACTGTGTGACACCCCTTAGGCCACTGATAAGAGCTTTTTCACAGCAGGGATGGAACTGAAAAGTCAGGGAGAAAATTCAGGGCGGGGAAAATAAAAACCCCAACCTGCTCCTGTGTGGTTTGATCGCTGTCAGGTTCGTTTTTAATTGTCATTTCAATTATTTTTTTTGCTGTGTACAGACATTCTGAAGAGCATTTCTGGCTTGTTGTCCTCCATGCAAAAAAAAAATTAAATTAAATATTTGACAATCACACCAAAAAAAAGACAAAAAATTTAGTTGTTGAGGCATGTGAATTCTCCAGATTTTTTTTTTTTTTTTGTGTAAAAATTTGGGGCAGGAAATATTGCTGCGTTTTAATATTTATTTATCTCAGATCCTGCTGGAGTTGAGTGATATTAAAAGGAGACTTTTAGGAGCATTAAACAGAGAGGGAGCAAAAGCTGGATGTACAATTTGAGTGGTGTCAGCTGCTCTTTGATGCAGAAATAAATAAAAAAATATAGAAGTAAATAAAAAAGGTGTTCTGGTTGAGGAGGTAGATGTTAAAATACTCTTCTTTAAAATATATATATATATATATATTTTTGGATGTTGGGGAAATATTTTGACAATTTTGGTCTTGTCTTGAATTATGTGTCAGGGAGAAAAATCTTATTTTCTTCAGCATTTTGAGTTTTCTTGGGGGTTTTGTGTTGAGCGGTGTTGAAAGGGCTTTTTGGGTGGAAAAAAAGAGAAAAAATATTCCGTTTGAATTTATAATTGAGAGTTGAGAAGACAAAAGGATTGCTGCTGCATTTTCACCCCATTAATGAGGATTTAATGCTGATTAATGTGGATTTAATGCTGATTAATGTGGATTTAATGTCACTCCCGTGGTTTGTCCCACAACATTAAATTTCAGCACTCCAAAATCTTTCCCTTCACTGTGAGCTGCATCAGATCCCAGCTTTTATTCTAACATCAATTCCCACCTTTTTCCTTCTCTCCACAATTAAGGAATAAAAAAAAAAAAAAGCTGCAAGCCTGCCAAGAATAAAATTAATTTTTATGATTTGCAATGTATGGCTTAGGAAAACAAAAAAAAAAATTAAATTGAGATTTAAGTCAACAGAGCTTTGCTTGTTTATGCAAAATGAGGATGCAGACCGTGGTAATTTCAGTAAAAATTTGGTGTTTCCCTTTTCACAGTTTCAGACAGGGGCCGGGGGCCTCTTCTGCTGTGAAATCCTGGTGAATTCAAAGGGATAAAGGTAAATTTGGTAAATTTTATCCCCAAATAACTCCTTGGCTTTGTGGGTTGGTTTAATTTCTTTCAAAAGAGGCGCAGAGGAAGTCACGGGTAGGAGGGCTGGAGTCACTGAACAGAAGAAATGCAATTAACAGCGGCTGTTAATTACCAGCCCGGCTGCAAAATCACTTCTTGCTGCTCCCCACTTCCTCAAATTCATCCCCAGGGACCCCTCATCACCCACAACAGAAAATACTCAGCCAGTTCCTGCGTTATTTCTCATTATTTCTGTATTTTCTCAACTCTCAGCCAGTTCCTGCGTTATTTCTCATTATTTCTGTATTTTCTCAACTCTCAGCCAGGTCCTGCATTATTTCTCATTATTTCTGTATTTTCTCAACTCTCAGCCAGTTCCTGCGTTATTTCTCATTATTTCTGTATTTCCTCAACTTTCATCTCTTCAGACTCGTTGTTGCCAACATCCCCTTTTCCTTTCGGTTTTATTTTTGTTTCATTTTCACCTCATTGTATCATTCTGTTTATCGTGGATTTTGGGTTTTATTTAGTTGTATTTATTTGAGAGGAAAAAAAAGAAAAAAAGAAGAAGTTTGCTGTTTAAAAACCCCAATAATTGTATTGCCAAAAATTGGTTACCTGTGACATCTGTATTTTTTTTATTTTAGGGGCGGGTGGTTGTTTTTAATCTCATTTTTTTGAGCGCTGCCAACTGTTCGAACAACCACGGCGTTTGAATTTGCTTCTCACATTAAACGGAACTCTCAGAATTCAGACAAAAACATCTCGCAGGTGATTTAATAAAGTTTATTAAATAGGAAGTGCCGAGCACCCTTCCTGTTTCACGTTTCCTCCGGAGCGTGGTGGAGCTTTGAGCTGCATTTTTATTTTTTCCTGAGGCTGAAATTCGCTCACTTGACGGCAGATGGCACAAAATCCTCCCAATTCCTGCTCTCCGGGATGGGATTTTCCCTCGGAATTCAGATTTTCCTCGGAATTATTTCACTCTCAGCTCTGGAATTGAAGCCACAACTTTCAAACCAAACTCACTTTTCCGCACATCTTTCTTAATCTAAGTTTTAATTTTATTCTTTTTTTTCTTTCAACCCAATTTTATTTCTTTTTTTTTTCCTTTCAATTCTGTTTTAAATTCACGACCTGCAGCTCTGTTTCCCAGTAAAATTGATTCATGATGATGACCGCAAAAACCACAGATTTATCAACCAAATTCCCCCTGAGTGATGCACCTGAAATTTCATGGAAATAGATCCTAATAAATGAGGAATAAAACACACCATTGGTTTATAATCAATTTTGTCCACTTCTCTCAAGCACACACAGCTTTTAAAATAAATAATTATCTTATTAAATTCAGTTTATTTTGACTGTAATAGTCCACACCAAATTCTGAGCAGCTCCAAAGGAGGATCTGCCACAAAAGTGAATTTTATTTTAATCCAGGCATTTAAAGTGGGTTTTCAAGCTGCCTTGCCACATCCAGGAGTAATTTTTATAATCCAGAGATTTAAAAAATGGATTTTAGGATGCCTTGCCACATCCACGAGTGACATTTTTCAATCCAAGGGTGTAAAATGGGTTCTCAAACCGCCTTGCCACATCATTGCCACATCCACACGTGTCATTTTTATGATCAAGGCGTTTAAAATGGGTTTTAAGCAGCCTTGCCACATCCAGGAGTGTAATTTTTATAATCCAGAGATTTTTAAATGGATTTTAAGATGCCTTGCCACATCTACAAGTGACATTTTTATAATCCAGGCATTTAAAATGGGTTTCAAGCAGCCTTGCCACATGCACAAGTGTCATTTTTATAATCCAGGCATTTAAAATGTTTTTTTAAGCAGCCTTGCCACATCCACGAGTGATATTTTTTAATGCAAGGATTTAAAATGGGTTCTCAAACTGCCTTGCCACATCCACAAGTGTCATTTTTATGATCCAGGCATTTAAAATGGGTTTTAAGCAGCCTTGCCACATCCAGAAGTGTCATTTTTTAAATCCAAGTGTTAAAAATGGGTTTTAAGCATCCTTGCCATATCCACGAGTAACTTTTTTTTTTTTTTTAATCCAGGAACTTAAAATAGGTTTTTAAACTGCCTTGCCACATCCACAAGTGTCGTTTTTATAATCCAGGCATTTAAAATGGGTTTTTAGGCAGCCTTGTCACTTCCACAATTGACCTTTTTTTTTTAATCCAATAATTTAAAACGGGTTTTAAACTGCCTTGCCACATCCACAAGCGTCATTTTTTTATAATCCGGGCATTTAAAACGGATGGATTAAAAAATTAAAATTGGTTTTTACGCAGCTTTGCCGCATCCACCAGGTAAGCGCTGCCTGGGGAACGGAATCCCGGCTCATCCCAGTAGCAGCAGGGTGACCCAGCCCCACATTTCCCTTTTTTTCCCTTTTTTCCCTTTTTTCCCTTTTTTTCCCTTTTTTTCCCTCTCCCCGAGCTGAGCCGGTCCCGGCTCGGGGGCAGCGCTCAAATTCCGCCCACGAGTTCCTGCGGGGGCAGCGTGCGGTCACGGCGGGCTGCGCTCAAAAGGGAGCGCGGAGGGGAAACCGAGAGCGGCCGAGCTCAGCTCAGCCCAGCCCGGCTCAGCCCAGCCCAGCTCAACCGAGCCCGGCTCAGCTCAGCCCAGCCCGGCTCAGCCCGGCCCAGCTCAGCTCAGCTCAACCGAGCCCGGCTCAGCCCGGCTCAGCTCAGCCCAGCCCAGCCCAGCCCAGCATGAGCGTGCCCGGGGCGCTGCTCGCCGTGCCGCTGCTCCTGCTGCAAGGTAAGCCCGGCTTCAGCTCGGCCCAGCTCAGCTCTCCTCCCCAGGCCTGCTGCGCTGCTGGCACCGGGGTCACAAAGCTAAAATGACACCCCTTTCCCGATTTTGGCACCCCTTTCCCGATTTTGTCCTGTCCCAGTGTCCTGGCCAACTGGATCTGCTTTTCTAGGGGAACGACTCTGGGGGTTCTCTCCCAAATTTGCCCTGAACCAGGATGTCACCCCATTCCCAGTTTTGTTACCCCATTCCCAGTTTTGTCACCCCTTTCCCGATTTTGTCACCTCATTCCCAATTTTGTCATCCCATTCCCGATTTTGTTCCATCCCGGGGTCCTGGCCAACTGGATCTGCTTTTCTAGAGGAACCCCTCTGGGGGATTTCTCTCCCAAATTTGCCCTGAACCAGGACATCGCCCCATTCCCAGTTTTGTGCCCCCTTTCCCAATTCATCCTGTCCCGATGTCCTGGCCAATTGGATCTGCTTTTCTAGAGGATCCCTTTTGGGGGGTTCTCTCCCAGATTTGCCCTGAACCAGGACATCACCCCATTTCTAGTTTTGTCAACTTTCCCAGTTTTGCCACCCCATTCCCAATTTTGTCCCGTCCCGGTGTCCTGGCCAACAGAATCTGCTTTTCTAGAGGAACCATTCTGGGGGTTCTCTCCCAAATTTGCCCTGAACAGGACATCGCCCCATTCCCAGTTTTGCCACCCAATTCCCAATTTTGTCACTCCTTTCCCAATTTTGTCCTGTCCCGGTGTCCTGGCCAACAGAATCTGCTTTTCTAGAGGAACCACTCTGGGGCTTCCCTCCCAAATTTGCCCTGAACCAGGACATCGCCCCATTCCCAGTTTTGTCACCCCATTTAGGAGTTGTCACCCCATTTAGGGGCCAGTGAGCTCACCGAGTCCCAAGCCCAGGATCAGTGACACCGAGTTACTCCTGGGTGACAAAGCTTTGGGGTATCCAACGATTCTGCCTTAAATTTGGGCAGGGGGTCACTGCTTGCTTTGCCTGGGTCAGAAATCCAAATTTGTCCTTTTTGGTGTGAAGTCCGAGCAACTCAGGGAGAACTTGCAAAGTCTTTTGGAAAAGGAAAGCACTTTAGGTTTTCTGCAGGATGAATTTGTAGCTGCTGCCTTGGCTTCCAGAATTAATTCAGCTCCATCCATAGGTGAGCAGCCAGGACAAAAACAACTCATTAAATGGGGTGATTTGGGGTCAGAATCTCACAGATAACTGCACCAAAAAAACCTCATTAAATGGGGTGGCTGCGGGCTACAATCTCACAGATAACTCTGCACGAAAATTATTAAATGGGGTGGCTCTGTGGGTTACAGGCTCGCAGATAACTGCACCAAAACTAACTCATTAATTAATTAGAGTAACAGTGGGTTACAGGCTCATAGATAACTGCACAAAAACTCATTAAATGGGATGGCTCTGTGGGTTACAATCTCACAGATAACTGCACCAAAATTATTAAATAGGATGATTGTGGGTTAGAATCTTACAGATAAATGCACCAAACTCATTAAATGGGGTGATTGTGGATTACAGGCTCACAGGTAACTGCACCAAAATTATTAAATAGGATGATTGTGGTTACAATCTCACAGAAAACTGCACCAAAGCTAATCCATTAATTGGGGTGGCTGTGGGTTACAGACTCTCAGATAACTGCACCAAAATCATTAAATAAAATGATTGAGGGTTACAGGCTCACAGGTAACTGCACCAAAATTATTAAATAGGATGAATGTGGGTTAGAATCTCACAGATAACTGCACCAAAACTAACCCATTAATTGGGGGGGCTGTGTGGGTTACAGGCTCACAGGTAACTGCACCAAAATTATTAAAGAGGATGATTGTGGGTTAGAATCTCACAGATATCTGCACCAAACTCATTTAAAGGGTTGGCTCTGTGAGTAGCAGTCTCACAGATAACTGCACCAAAATCAGTAAATAGGACGATAGACGGTTACAATCTCACAGATAACTCTGCACCAAACTCATTAAAAGGGTTGGCTCTGTGAGTTACAGGCTCACAGACAACTGCACCAAAATTATTAAATAGGATGATTGTGGGTTACAATCTCACAGACAACTGCACCAAAATCAGTAAATAGGACGATAGACGGTTACAATCTCACAGATAACTGCACCAAAATCAGTAAATAGGACGATAGATGGTTACAGTCTCACAGACAACTGCACCAAACTCACTGAGCAGGGTGGTTGTGGCTCACAGCTCACTCTGCACCCCGCTCTCAGTGCACGCAGCTCAGCCACATCCTGGGGGCTGCAAGAGCAGCAGCCAGAGCAGAGCCCTCAGAGCCTCCTGCAATCCCACCCCAAACTGCTGCTCCTTCTGCCCAAGGATCTCTCCTCGGTGGCAGAGTGGTTGTTCCAGGTGGAACAAAAGCCACCGGCCCTGGAGCTGCCACGGGGACATTCCCACGTTTGGTGACCACAGCAGAGCCCCTGCGCTGGGGAGAGCTGCCCTGTGAGTCACGCTGTGAATAAAAATAAAATAAATAAAAATAAACCCCATCTCCCAGTGGGTTCCCCGTGGAAATTCCATTTCTGCCCCGGGCTGGAACAGCAGCAACACCCCCAGCTCCTCCTGCTCGGCCTGGCTGCCGTCACCCCCAGAGGTGCGATGTCCCCGGGGGTGACAGGAAACCATCACGGGGACAGAAATACCCGAGGGGGCTGTGAGAAACCGCACAGAGCCCCAGCTGCCTCCAAACAACTCTCACCTCCTGCCACAGCTCCTCCGACAGCCACAGTCCCCACGGGGAACTGTCCTACAGGGACATAAGCCTGGTTCTGGAGGCTCAAATATCAAAATTTTTATACCTCCAGAACCAGCTTTTGATTACAAAAGCAAAATTCCAGACTAAAAAAAAAAAAAAAAAAACCTAATTTCTGAGCGATTTAAATTTTTTAATAATGTGAAAATCTTCCCCAAAGCCCCGAAAGATTCATTTCCCCAAACTGCAGTGGGAACTGGCAGCCGATTTGGAAAATCAAATCAAAACACACAAAACAGGAAGGAAAACAAAACTCTCCCGCTGCCCATTTACCCAGCTCCAAGGCAGCAATGCTGGAATTCTCCAGGGTATTTTTGTCTGGAGAAGGCAAAATTCTTTCAAATTATCATCAAATATTCTCACAAAGTGTTTTATCTGCCTTAGAATGGCTGGAGAGGAAAAATACATTTTACTGCCAGCCTGTAAATGAGCTGAGAGAAGAGAGAGTGAAATTTCATAATTTCATTTTAGTAACCTCTGCCAGGCCAGGTTTGGGGTTTTTTTTTTTTTTTCAAAAGAAGTTTCATTTCTGAATAAAAAAACCTCATTTTTAGAGGTGCTGGGAAATCATTCACTGCTCAGTCACACACAGAAGAAATGGGACACAAAATCAGAGAATGGTTTGAGTTGGAAGGGACCTTAAATATTATTTAGTTATAATCATGAAATAAGTGAAAATTGAATGTCTGTGTTTAAATACAGTGCATGAAATGGGTCTGCTTCAGTTCTGTATTGGCTAACAATGATATACTTTCTTGGCTAATAACTAAAATTGGTTTAATAATTATTTAATAATTAATAATCAGGTCATGCCGGCAGGCGGAGACCCCAAACCTTTGTCACACAGATGACCTGTCCAATGAAAATAATCTATTTATATCCCTACAACCATACTGGAAATGTAGAAATATTTAAAAAACCACTGCAGAAAAAGGAAAATTAACACATCACTCTGCAAAATACCCCTGCTTTGCTCCGTGTCACAATTTCCAGTTTGTTTTTCCCCCTGGTGCGTGGCAGGGGCGTTTGCAGGGGCTGCCGGTGACTCTGTGGCTCTGAAGGAAGGAGAAAATCTGAACCTGAACTGCACCTTCAGCACCCTCAGCGACCACAACTTCACCCTGCAGTGGCTGAACCCTCGGAATTTCACCATTTTCCTCAATGCCCAGCAGGGTAAGTGTGAAACCAGAGCGGAGGCTGGCACTGGGGACGCTGAGCTGGCCCTGCTGCCACCCTGGGCCAACAGGGGAGGTTGTGCCTGGGTCCAGAGGGTCCTCTGTGGTCACCAGAAGTTGGTAACTCTTGGGGCTACCTAAATACAGAGGCCAGACAAAATTAAAATAGTAAAAACCACTGTTTTTTCTCTTTATTGAAGGGCCTTTCTGTTTATCGAAGGGATTTCGATAATGGACAATGGGTCATGGGTTTCACACTTTTATAATGTGTGGTCCATTTGCATTTTGGGGGTGAATCTGCCAATTCCAGCTTCAGCTAATGAAGTCATTGACCCCAAGTTTGCTGCCCCCAACTCCCTTTTGTTTCCATCTCTGGGCCCTGAGGCAGTGAGGTGTCCTTGATTGCCAGGCCTGGAGGGGAATTGTTGTGTCTGCCCAGAATGGGAAACTGCACACTGTGTGTGGGGTTTGGAGTTACACACTAAAGAACTGCAGGGTTACAAATAGATGGAAAAAATAATAATATACATTATTAAATATATTTTATTATCATTGGTAGTATTAATATTAATATTAAATATGATATCATCTCTTTCAAACATGTAGAAAATACAAAAGCTGAAATCCTGGAGAGGAATTGTTGTGTCTGCCCAGAATGAAGAAGCAGCAGCTCCCACTGTGTGTGGAGTTTGGGGTTCAACACTAAAGAACTGCAGGCTTACAAATAGATGGAAAATATCATAATATACTATTAATAAACATAATGTAGTAGTAGTAGTAGTAGTAGTAGTAGCAGCATTAGTATTAAATACAATATAATCTCTTTCAAATAGATGGAAAATATAAAATAGAAAAGCTGAAATCCTGGAGAGGAATCGTTGTGTCTGCCCAAAATGGGAAACTCCACACGGTGTGTGGAGTTTAGAGTTACACACTAAAGAACTGCAGGATTACAAATAGATGAAAAATAGAATGATATACTATTATTAAATAGAATTTATTATTATTGGTAGTAGTAGTAGTAGTACCATTAGTATTAGTATTAAATATAATATAATCTCTTTCAAGTAGACAGAAAATATAATAATTACTTATTATTAATTATTATTAATGAATTAATATATTATTAAATGGAATTTATTATTATTGGTAGTAGTAGTAGTAGTATTAAATATAAAATCATCTCTTTCAAATACATAGAAAATATAAAAGCTGAAATCCTGGAGAGGAATTATTGGGTTTGCCCAGAATGGGGAAGCAGCAGCTCCCACTGTGTGTGGAGTTTAGAGTTCTGCACTAAAGAACTGTGAAAAATATAATAACATAATATTATTAAATATAATTTATTATTATTGTAACTAGTAGTAGCAGTAGCATTAGTATTAGTTTTAAATATCATATAATCTCTTTCAAATAGATGGAAAAGAGAAAAGCTGAAATCCTGGAGAGGAATTGTTGTGTCCCCCTCTCCCATCTCTCCTCCTCTTGGTTCAAATGCAGGGTGAGGAGAGCCTTGGCCTTCCCCCTGTGCAGCATTCAGCATTCCTTGTCAAATCCTCTAGGTTTTCATTATAAAATTAAATAAATTACGTATTTCATTCTAAAATTAAATAAATAAAATAAGTGGTCCCAGGGCCTAGGAGAAGGGAATGAGCGTGCAGATAAATTGGTCACCTTACCCATTGATAACTCTTGTCCTGTTGATAAGCATACATTGGCAAGAGAAGCACATGGTAGATATCATCAAAATGCAAAAGGGTTGGCGAGGAACTTTGATTTTGGGCTTATCAGAAGCCAAGGCCACTGTCAGGGCATGTCCAATATGCAGCTATCTGGCTTACAGAATATTCATGAGCTTTTATTTGCTGTATGAGTGTTTGATGCTTTCTTTCATAAACGGGACCTGTGATGAGCCACCTGGTGTCCTGGTCCCCTTCCTACCACACCAAGCTTTTTTTCCTGAGCCGGATTTTCTGTTGGGGCAGTTCTGAGGGACCGGAGGTACAAACTGCTGCGCTACTCCAGGGATGAACTGTCCATCCAGCTCTCCAACCTGACCCTGCAGGACGAGGGAATTTACCGCTGCCTGCGCTACACCCGCCACGTCAGCGCCCAGCGCCAGAACGTGCAGATTTTGGGTGAGTTCCCTCCCCTGGTCGGGATTTGTACCTGGGGCAGAACAGAGCCAGCTCCTCAAGTCCACACCTGAATTTTTACACCAATTTTTCCAACAATTTTTACATCAGTTTTTCCGTTTTGCTTTTAGCTCAGTCCCCTCCTGTGGCAGCAGCGCTCTGGCCGCAGAAAGCAGAAAAATCCTTCCCAGAAAAATCCTTCCCAGAAAAATCCTTCCCAGAAAAAATCCTGGGAAGCTGTGGGGATCTTAGAGGAAAAGAATTCAAATAATTATTATCTCTCTTTTTGTAACCATTATTCATAAATATGGTTCTCCAGAATTCAAAGAGTTCAAACAATTCATATAATTATTGTCTCTCTTTCTGTAACCAGTGTTTATAGATATGGTTCTCTAAAATTCAAACAATTCAAACAATTCAAACAATTCAAAGAATTATTATCTCTCTTTTTGTAACCATTATTTATAAATATGGTTCTCCAGAATTCAAAGAGTTCAAACAATTCATATAATTATTGTCTCTCTTTCTGTAACCATTGTTTATAGATATGGTTCTCTAAAATTCAAAGAATTCAAACAATTCAAACAATTCAAAGAATTATTATCTCTCTTTTTGTGACCATTTCTTATAGATATGGTTGTCTAAAATTCAAAGAATTCAAAGAATTTTAAAAATTCAAGCATTTATTATCTCTCTTTCTGCCATTGTTTATAGATAAAGTTCTCTAAAATTCAAAGAATTCAAACAATTATTATCTCTCTTTCTGTAACCATTGTTTATCGATATGGTTCTCTAAAATTCAAACAGTTCAAAGAATTTTAAACATTCAAACAATTATTATCTCTCTGTAAGCATTATTTATACAATCTTAGGTTTTAATTGTTTCTATAAAAACGGCAGATTTCTAATTATAAAGTCTTAGGTTTTCCATTATTTCTATAAGATCTGTAGATTTCTAATAATAAAATATTAAGTTTTAATTGTTTCTATAAGAACTGTAGATTTCTATTAATAAAATCTTAGGTTTTCCATTGTTTCTATAAGAACTATAGATTTCTAATAGTAAAGTCTTAGGTTTTCTATAAGAACAGTAGATTTCTAATTATAAAGTCTTAGGTTTTCCATTATTTCTATAAGATCTGTAGATTTCTAATAATAAAATCTTAGGTTTTAATTGTCTCCCTAAGAACTGTAAATTTCTAGTAATAAAGTCTTAGGTTTTCCATTGTTTCCATAAGAATTTTAGATTTCTAACCATAAAGTCTCAGCTTTCTATAAGATCTGTAGATTTCTAATAATAAAATCTTAGGTTTTAATTTTTTCTATAAGAACTGTAAATTTCTAGTAATAAAGTCTTAGGTATTCCATAAAAACTGCAGATTTCTAATAATAAATTCTTAGGGTTTCCGTTGTTTCCTTAAGAACTGTAATAACAAATTATTTCAATAATAATCAGTAAGTTAATAATTATTATTTCTAATAATAAAGCGGCCTTCATTCCTTCTGGATCAGGGAGTCCATGCTGATTATAACCCAGCCGGGGGCTTGCAACACCCTCAGATAATGCTGATAAAAAAAAAAAAAGAAGAAATAATGCTGATGAAAGAAAAGAAATAATGCTGATGAGAAAAAAGAAATAATGCTGATGAAAAAAGAAATAATGCTGATGAGAAAAAAGAAATAATGCTGATGAAAAAAGGAAACAATGCTGATGAAAAGGAGTAGAAAATGCCCCAAAACTGATCCCAAATCTCCCCGTTCCAGCTCCTCCTTCCCACCCAGTGCTGGAAATCTCCCAGGATGAGGGAAGGGGCATCCAACTCTCCTGCCACACCTGGGGGGGCAGACCCCAGCCCCAGATCTCCTGGCTCTTGGACAATGGCATTGAGCTCCCAGGTAAGGGATCAAAGGGTCTTGGAGCACTAAAATTGGGGGGTTTTGGGCAGTTTTGGGGTGGTTAAAGGTGCTGGAGGGGGAAATATCAGCTGGGTCTGTGATTCAGGGCTGCGGCTCTGGGGAACAGGCAGCATCAAGTTCCACAGGGATAAATTGAACCCAAAATCCTGGAATTTCAGCATTGAATTACACAGGGATAAACCCCAAAATCCTGGAATTTCAGCATTGAATTACACAGGGATAAACCCCAAAATCCTGGAATTTCAGCATTGAATTGCACTGGGATGAAACAAACCCAAAATCCTGGAATTTCAGCATTGAATTGCACTGGGATAAACCCCAAAATCCTGGAATTCCAGCATTGAATTCCACTGGGATAAAACCCAAAATCCTTGAATTTCAGCATTGAATTGCACTGGGATGAAACAAACCCAAAATCCTGGAATTTCAGCATTGAATTCCACTGGGATAAAATAAAGCCAAAATCCTGGAATTTCAGCATTGAATTGCACTGGGATAAATTGAATCCAAAGTCCTGGAATTTCAGTATTGAATTCCACTGGGATAGAACCCAAAATCCTGGAATTTCAGCATTGAATTGCACTGGGATGAAACAAACCCAAAATCCTGGAATTCCAGCATTGAATTCTATTTATTCAATTTATTTTATTTTATTATTTTATTTTATTCTATTATAATTTTTTTATTTTTATTTTTATTTTTTATTTTATTCTTTTTTACTTTTATTTTATTTTATTCTTTTTTTATTCTATTTAATTTTTTAAATTTTATTTTTATTTTTTCCTTTTTATTACTTTATTTCATTTTTTTGTTATTATTTTATTTCACTTTATTTTTTTCTCTTTTATTCTTTTTTTTACTTTATTTTATTCTTTTTGTTATTTTATTTCACTTTATTATTCTATTCTATTCTATTCTATTCTATTCTATTCTATTCTATTCTATTCCATTCCACTCCATTCCATTCCATTCCCTTCCATTCCCTTCCATTCAATTCTATTCCATTTGTTTTATTTTTTTTTTATTTTACTTTATTTTATTTTATTTTATTTTATTTTATTTTATTTTATTTTATTTTATTTTATTTTATTTTATTTTATTTTATTTTATTTTATTTTATTTTTCTCTTTTAATTTTATCCTGGCTCATTTTTAATTTTTTTTTTTTCTCCCCACGGGCCTGCAGGTGACACCAGGCACGAGCTGGGCGCCGATGGGAGCAGCTGGAGCAGCAGGAGCACCCTGAGGGTGCTGAGCTACAGCCCCGCGGTGACAGCGACAGCCACAGCCACAGCCAGCTGTGCCATCGGGCACCCTGCGCTGGGGGCACGGAGACTGGTGGCACCTTTCACCTTCCAGAACCTTCCCAGTGCGGGTACGGCAGCTCTGCCCTCCAAATTCACTGCCCTGAGCTGGTGAAAATGTTCCTGATACACCACAAGTGTGGGGGTGCTTGGAAATGAGGAATCTGGGGCAAAAAATGAGGAATTGGGGGCAAAAAATTAGGATTTGGGGGCCCAGAGATTGGTGGCACCTTTCACCTTCCAGAACCTTCCCAGCCCGGGTACTGCAGCTCTGCCCTCTGATTTCACTGCCCTGAGCTGGTGAAAATGATGCAGATACCCAGAAGTGAGGGGTGTGCTTTGAAATGAGGAATCTGGGGCAAAAAAATGAGGAATTGGGGGAAAAAAATGAGGAATCAGGGACACAGAGATTGGTGGTAACTTTCCCCTTCCAGAACCTTCCCAGCTCCGGTACTGCAGCTCTGCTCTCTGATTCACTGCCCTGAGCTGGTGAAAATGATACAGATACACACAGAAATGTGTCTTTAAATGAAATGAGGAATCTGGGGCAAAAAATGAGGAATCTGGGGGCAAAAAATGGGTTTGGGGCTGTTCATCGGTGGCAGAGCTGAACAGCAGATCCTGCCCCAGGCTCCCCACGGCCAAGTGTGGCATCCGTTCCTCGTTTCAGAGCAGCAAGGGCAGGAAAGGGCAGGGAAAATATTCTGAGGGCAGGAAAGGTGAGGGTGGGACTGGAAGTGAGACCCCTGATCAGCCAGAAAACCCAATGAACAATACAGAGAATGGAACAAGGCAGAAAATCCAAACAATTCGGGGCACGGAGCAGGACAGAAAACCAAAATAATGCAGAGCTTGGAGCAGGGCAGAAAACCCAATAAAAAATCCAGAGCGTGGAGCAGGGCAGAAAACTCAAGAAACAATACAGAGAATGGAGCAGGGCAGAAAATAAAAAAAAATCCAGAGTATGGAGCAGGGCAGAAAACCCAAACAATGCAAGGCATGGAGCAGGGCATAAAACCCAATAAAAATCCAGAGCAGGGCAGAAAACCCCAAATAATGCAGAGCACGGAGCAGGGCAGGATGGTTTTTCAAGGATCTGCTCAGTGGCAAAGCCTCTTCTGATTTTTGTCATTATTTTTGGCACGTTTCTTCAGGCTGCAAGCAAGCAAGCAGACCTTCAGAGGATGCAGAAGTTCCCAGCTCATCAGAGAATTCAGCAGTTCCCAATTCTCCAGAAAATGCAGCAGGTACCAACCCATCTGCATCCCCAAAAAATTCAGAAGTTTCCAGCCCTTCTGCATCCCCAAAAGAACAAGGAGTTTCCAGCCCTTCTGCATCCCCCGAGAATCCAGAAACTTCCAGCCCTTCAGCATCTCCAAAAGATCCAGAAGTTCCCAGCCCTTCTGCATCCCCAGAGAATACAGAATTTTCCAGCAGCCCCTCTGCATCCCCAAATGATCCAGGAGTTCCCAGCCCCTCTGCATCCCAAAAAAATCCAGGAGTTTCCAGCCCTTCTGCATCCCCAGAGAATCCAGAATTTTCCAGCCCCTCTGCATCCCCAAAAGATCCAAAAGTTTCCAGCCCTTCTGCATCTCCAAATGATCCAGGAGTTTCCAACCCTTGTGCATCCCCAGAGGATCCAGAAACTTCCACCCCCTCTGCATCCCCAAGGAATCCAGAACTTTCCAGCCCTTCTGCATCCCCGAAAGATCCAGAAGTTTCCATCCCCTCTGCATCCCCAGGGATTCCAGCAGTTCCAGCCCAGCCAAACCTCACGGATGTCACACTGCACGGTGAGTTCGGTCTCAGCCGCCCGAATTTCTCAAAGCTGAAATGAGAATTACAGAGATGCCGCCGGGCACAGCGTTCCATCGCACATCCCAGAGCGGTGTGGGACACAGGGCACAGCGTTTCCTGCCAAAATGCCTCTCCTTGGAGGAAAAAAGGGCAGGAGCAGGGTGGGAGCCGGGCTGGGATGCTCTGATGGGCCGCACTAGATGGCACTGTGCAGCAATTCTTCACAGAATTCACAAAATCACAGAACTCACAGAATTTAGAGAATCGCAGAATCGCAAGGTTGGAGGAGACCCTAAAGATCATCGAGTCCAACCCAGCCCCAACCCCTGGCACCCAGTGCCACATCCAGGCTTTGTTAAACACACCAGGGATGGGGACTCCACCACCTCCCCGGGCAGAACATTCCAGAATTCATCACCCATTCTGTAAAAAACTTTATCACCCTTTCTGGAAAAAACTTTATCACCCTTTCTGGAAAAGACTTTATCACCCTTTCTGTAAAAAACTTTATCACCCTTTCTCTGAAAAACTTTATCACCCTTTCTGTAAAAACCTTTTCCCGATATCCAACCTGTATTTCCCTTGGTGCAGCTCGAGGCTGTGTGCTCTGGTCCTGTCAGTTCCTGCAGAAAGAGAGGAATTCAAGCAGTAGCAAAAGAGGAGGATTTTAGAAAAACTTAAAAGAATAGAATGGGGTAGCAGGGAGGAAATTCTGGGGAGCACAGCTGGAAAAATCAATTTGTTCTAGGAACCGGTGTAAGTGATGAAAAGGATCACTGGAAGATTTTGGAAAGGAAAAAGCAGATATAACTAAAGAAAAGGAAAAAGAAATACACAAATATACAAATATATAAATATACAAATATACAAATATACAAATATATAAATATACAAATATATAAATATATACATATATAAATAGATATATATAAATATATACATATATAAATATATACATATATACATAGATACATATATACATAGATACATAGGTACATATGTAAATATATATAAGGAAAACTATAAATATTTCCTTTTATATATAAATAACATAAATAAATAACATATTTTAAATGAAATATATAAAAGTAAAAAAGAACACATAACTGCAAAAATATCTCTTTGCTCCAATCAGATTTCCCCCTACAGGGAAGAATCTTGATTTTTCAGGAATGCATCATTGGGGTGAATGATTTCTCTTTGAATTCCCAGCACGTTTAACAGCGCAAACCTGTGTGATTTTACAGAGCAAAATCCCGAATCCAAAGGGCTCCTGAGGAAGGAGAAGGATCTCCTGCTGCCCATGCTGGTGGCTGCTCTGGTCCTGGTGCTGCTCATCATCGTGCTGCTGTTCATGGTGAAGCTGAAGAAAGCTCACGGGGCGTGGAAGAGAGGTGAGCAACAGGAATCGGGGGCTCAAGGCCAGCCCTGGGGTGCTCAGAGGGAGAAACCCCCAAATTTGGGACTCTCTGGATTTTTGGGAGATGATGTGATCTCTGTCAAGGTAATGAGATCCCCGTTTTCTAACTCTTTTCTCATAATTTTTGTGAGATGATGGTGTGTGAGATGATGGTGATCTCTCTCAGGCAGACAAATCCCCATTTCTAACTCTTCTCTCAGGATTTTTATGAGATGATGGTGTATAAGATGATGGTGATCTCTCTCAGGCTGAGAAATCGCCATTTTCTGACTTTTCTCTCAGGATTTTTATGAGATGATGGTGATCTCTGTCAGGCTGATGAGATCCCATTTTGGGACTCTTCTGTCAGGATTTTCGGGAGATGATGGTGAGTGATCTCTGTCAAGCTGATAAAATCCCCATCTTGTGACTCCTCTCTCACAATTTTTGTGAGATGATGGTGATCTTTCTCAGGCTGAAACATCTCCATTTTCTAACTCTTCTCTCAGGAATTTTGGGAGATAACGGTGTGTGAGATGGTGGTGATCTCTCTCAGGCTGATAAAATCCCCAAATTATGATTCTTCTCTCAGGATTTTTGAGAGATGATGGTGATGTCTCTCAGGCTGAGAAATCTCCAATTTCTAACTCTTCTCTCAGGATTTTTATGTGATGATGGTGATCTCTGTCCAGCTGAGAAATTCCCATTTTCTAACTCTTCTCTCAGGATATTTTTTGGTGAGGTGATGGTGATCTCTCTCAGGCTGTGAAATCTCCAATTTCTAACTCTTCTCTCATTATTTTTATGTGATGATGGTGATCTCTGTCAAGCTTATAAATTCCCAATTTATGACTCTTCTCTCAGGATTTTTGTGAGGTGATGGTGATCTCTGTCAGGCTTAGAAAATCCCCATTTTGTAATTCTTCTCTCAGGATTTTTGTGAGATCATGGTGATCTCTCTCAAGCTGATAAATCCTCAATTTCTAACTCTTCTCTCAGGATTTTGGTGAGATAATGGTGATCTCCGTCAGGCTGAGAAATCCTCATTTTGTGACTCTTCTCTCAGAATTTTTATGCTCAAGGCAAAGTGTGAGAAGGAATGATGGAAAAAAATCTCATTCTCATAATTAAAATGTATGCGGTTTTTATTATTTAATTATTTTAAAATTAATTTCTATTTTTAAATTGTTTAATTTTTTAATTTCATTTAATTAAATTTAAATAATTTAATTTAAATTCATTTTTGTGGGTTTTTTTCCACAGAAAATGATGTTTCAGAGCAAACACTGGAGAGTTATAAATCCAGATCTAATGAAGAGAGTCCAGGCCATGAGAAGAACGGACAAGGTAAAAATCTTTAATTAACATATTCTTGGAAATATGTTCTTGTTTTCAATAACAAATAATTCTTGTTTTATTTAATTATAATTAATAATTATCATCATCATCATAATAATATAAATGTTATAATATTTTAATATTCAATTAATTTTATAATATTTAATTATAACAAATAATTCTTGTTGTATCATAATTTGTTTAATTATAATGTTGTATACAACGTTATAGTAGTTATAATGTTGTATTATAATTTGTTTAATTACAATAAATAATTACCATAATAATATTATAAATTTTATCATAATTATCATATTCAATTAATATTATAATAGCTAATGATAATAAATAATGCTTATTTATTTAATTATAATAAATATTTATTGGCTTATTTAATTGCTGCTGACTGTGGCCAGTGCAGGTGGGAGCCATTAATACTAAATGCTAGATTTCAAATAAATAAATAAACAACCAAATAAATAAATATAATAACTATTATTATTTTTCATTGTGTTTATTAATACCAAATACTAGATAATAATAAATAATAAATAATAAATAATAAATAATAAATAATAAATAATAAATAATAAATAATAAATAATAAATAATAAATAATAAATAATGGATAATAGATAATGGATAATAAATAATAAATACGTGTTGTTTTTTAGTGGGAAATCCCAAATCCAACATGCAATATGTAACAGAAGAACACGTGGAAACCCCAGAGAAGAATTTGGAAACTGCAGAGAAAATTCCAGAATGCCCAGAGAAGAACCCAGGTGACAAAATCACGGCAATAAATGAGGAAATGTTCACGTGTGGAAGGGAGACAGACGTGTAACAGCGCAGGAAACTGCAATTTCCTGATATTTATGTGAAAGTTTTCAGGGATCCTGGTTTGAAGGAGCAGGAGGGACAGGGAGCTCCATCTGGGGGTGCTTTTGTCCTGCAAACCTGGTCTGAGTCACCTGGAACCTTCAGAACACGTCAGGAACCGCTGCCACCATCAGCTCAGCACCCTCAGCACCCTGAGAGGACACCCAGACCCAAATTAGGACATTTATGATTGATTTTGTCACCTCCTCTGTGAGCACAGGTGATACAAACCCGCTGTGACTTTATTTTTCTCCCTGGGACTCCAAACCAGGAAACCTGGTCTAGGTCATCTGGAACCTTCAGAACATGGCAAGAACCTCTGCCACCATCAGCTCATCACCCTCAGCACCCTGAGAGGACATCCAGACCCAAATTAAGACATTTATGATTGATTTTGTCACCTCTGTGACTACCGGTGCTACAAACCCGCTGTGACTTTTCTCCATGGGACTCCAAAGCTGTCACCCAGCAGGGCAGGGTGGTGGGGCTGGAGCTCCTGGAGACCTGGCCTGGGTCACCTGGGACCTTCAGAGCACATCAGGAACCTCTGCCACCAACACCTCAGCACCTCAGGTGCTCCTGGAAACCTGGCCTGGGTCACCTGGAACCTTCAGAGCACATCAGGAACCTCTACCACCATCAGCTCAGCACCTCAGGAAACGTGGCCTGGGTCACCTGGGACCTTCAGAACATGTCAGGAACCTCTGCCACCATCAGCTCAGCACCCTCAGCGCCCTGGGAGGACACCCAGACCCAAATCAGGACATTTATGATTGATTTTGTCACCTCCTCTGTGACCACAGGTGCTGCAAACCCGCTGTGACTTTTCTTTTCTCTCTTGGACTCCAACCCTGTCACTGAGCAGGGCAGGGAGGTGGGGCTGGAGCTCCTGCAAACCTGGCCTGGGTCACCTGGGACCTTCAGAACACGTCAGGAACCTCTGCCACCATCAGCTCAGCACCCTCAGCACCCTGAGAGGACGTCCAGACCCAAATTAGGACATTTATGGTTGATTTTGTCACCTCCTCTGTGAGCACAGGTGCTACAAACCCGCTGTGACTTTATTTTTCTCCCTGGGACTCCAAACCAGGAAACGTGGCCTAGGTCATCTGGGACCTTCAGAACATGTCAGGAACCTCTGCCACCATCAGCTCGTCACCCTCAGCACCCTGGCAGGACATCCAGACCCAAATTAGGATATTTATTATTGATTTTGTCACCTCCTCTGTGACCACAGGTGCTACAAACCCGCTGTGACTTTTCTCTTTTCTCCATGGGACCCCAAACCTGGACTTGCAGCTGGGTTTAACCAAGCTGGGAAGCAGCACGATGGTTAAAGGGTTAAAAGTAATAAAAAAAAAAAAAGAAAAAACAAGAGAAATTGACCCAAGTGATTGGATGGTTTGATGGTTCTGTGAAGGGGATGTTCCCCATGGGACTGCCCCAAGTGGCCTGATGGGTAAAGGGTTAAAAATTAAAAACCAACAGAAATTGACCCAAATTATTCATTGGTTTGATGGTTCTGTGAAGGGGATGTCCCCATGGGATGGTGGGATGGCTCAAATGGGGCAGCAGAAGAGCTGGGGCTCCTCCAGGGCTTTCCAGGAGCCCTTCCTGCTCCGGGAGGGTAAAAGTCAATCCCTAAAATAAAGGAAATATGAATTACAACCATTTTTGCCATTTTCAGAATCACAGAATATTGATTTATTTATTTAGATGTGAATTAGAACCATTTTTGCCGTTTGCAGAATCCCAGAATATTGATTTATTTATTTAGGTGTGAATTACAATGATTTTTGCCATTTGCAAAGAATCACAGAACAGTGATTTGCATTTAAATGTGAATTACAATGATTTTTTGTCATTTGCACTATCACAGAATGGTGATTTACATTTAAATGTGAATTACAGCGATTTTTGCCACTTGCAGGATCACAGAATACTGATTTATTTAAATGTGAATTGCAATGATTTTTGTTATTTGCAGAATATGAAAAATGTGTTTTTCACACAGAATCACAGAATAGTGATTTACATTTAAGTGTGAATTACCATTTTTGCCATTTGCAGAATCCTAGAATATTGATTTATTTAAGTGTGAATTACAATGATTTTTGTCATTTGCACAATCACAGAATGGTGATTTATATTTAAATGTGAATTACACTGGTTTTTGTCAGAATCACAGAATGATGATTTACATTTATATGTGAATTACACTGATTTTTGTCATTTGCAGAATATGAAAAATGTGTTTTTCACACAGAATCACAGAATGGTGATTTATATTTAAATGAGAATTACAACGATTTTTGCCATTTGCACTATCACAGAATGGTGATTTACATTTAAATGTGAATTACACTGATTTTTGTCAGAATCACAGAAATATTTCCATGTTTCAGTGGAAATAATTCCATTTCTCAGTGGAAATAGTAATTCCGTGTTTCAGTGGAAATTATTCCACGTTTCAATGGAAACAATCCCATTTTTCAGTGGAAATAATTCCATGTTTCAGTGGAAATACTTCTGTGTTTCAATGGAAATAATTGCAGTTTCCAATGGAAATAACTCCATGTTTCAATGGAAATAATTGCAGTTTCCAATGGAAATCATTCCATTTTCCAATGGAAATAATTCCATGTTTCAATGGAAATACTTCTGTTTCCCAATGGAAATAATTCCGTTTTCCAATGGAAATAACTCCATGTTTCAATGGAAATAATTGCAGTTTCCAATGGAAATAATTCCATGTTTCAATGGAAATAATTCCGTTTTCCAACACAAATAATTCCACTTTCCAATGGAAACAATAATTCCAATCTTCAGCGGAACGCGGCCGCTCCCGGGCGCTACCACCGCGCCCGCGGGAGGGGGGGATCCGCGCTCCCCCCGCCCCGGTGGGTGCGGCCGGCGTCCCCGGGGTTGCCGTGGCAACGGGGACAGCGCGGCACGGCCCGGAACGGGCCCGGCCCGGCACGGCGGGACAGGGACAGGGACACGGGACACGGGACACGGGAACGGCGGTGAGAGGGACAGGGACACGGGACAGGGACACGGGACAGGGACACGGGAACGGCGGTGAGAGGGACCGGGACACGGGACAGGGACAGGGACACGGGAACTGTGGTGAGAGGGACAGGGACACGGGACAGGGACAGGGACACGGGATGGGGACACGGGACAGGGACAGGGACAGGGACACGGGATAGGGACACGGGATAGGGACACAGGACAGGGACAGGGACAAGGACCCGGGATAGGGACACGGGATAGGAACACGGGATAGGGACAGGGACGCGGGACACGGGAATGGGCTGGAACAGCGGGACGAGGGACAAGGACACGGGACCGAGACATAGGACAGGGACACGGACATAGGACAGGGACCAGTACACAGACACGGGAATGGGCCGGGAACAGCGGTGAGAGGGACAGGGATGTGGGAATGGGACACGGGACAGGGACAGGGATGTGGGAATGGGACACGGGACAGGGACCGGGACACAGGACAAGGACATGGGAGAGGGACGGGAGCACGGAATAGGAGAGAGGGACACGGACACGGGACACAGGAGAGGGCACCAGGGAATGGGGGACAGTGGTGAGGGGACAGGGAGGCAGGATCAGGGACAGCAGACCAGGTAAGGGACATGGAAGAGGGGACAGGGGATGACAGGACCAAGGACAGGGGACAGGGATGAAGGGGACCGGGACAGAGGACATGGGAACAGGGACAGGGACAGAGGGTGAGGAAAAGGGGACAAGGAACTGGGACAATGGACAGGGGACAGGAGAGATGGGGATGGGGGACCAGGACAGGAGTTTGGGGACAGGGAGTGGGGACAGGGAATGTGGGGTTGGGAGTGGGTGAGGACACTGGGGACAGGGGACAGGACTGGTGAGGGACGTGACAGAAGGGACACAGGAGAGGGGACTGGGGCTGAGAGGAGGCAGGGACAGGAGCTGGGGATGGGGGAGGCCTTGGGGACACAGTGGCTTTCCTCCTGCTCCAGGCCAGGACATTCCCCATTCCCTGCCCATGCCAGGGCTGCCCTGGTGGGAGCAGGGGACACAGGGGACAGTCCAGGTGTCAGGGCTGCCTGCAGGGCGATCTCAGGGTAAAATATCCAAAACTCTTTATCCCCAGGGGCTGAGGTGACACTACCTGTGCACATCTGGTGCCAGGTGTGCTGGCACTGGTGCACAGCTCAGCACTGAAATCTCAGCACTGAAAATTCAGCACAGAAATCTCAGCACAGAAATCTCAGCACTGAAAATTCAGCACAGAAATCTCAGTGCAGAAATCTCAGCACTGAAAATTCAGCACAGAAATCTCAGCACAGAAATCTCAGCACAGAATTGTCAGCACTGAAAATTCAGCACAGAATTCCCAGCACAGAAATCTTAGTACAGAAATCTCAGCACAGAAATCTCAGCACAGAAATCTCAGCGCAGAAATCTCAGCACAGAAATCTTAGTACAGAAATCTCAGCACAGAATTCTCAGCACAGAAATCTTAGTACAGGAATCTCAGCACAGAAATCTCAGCACAGAAAGCACAGAATTCTCAGCACAGAAATCTCAACACAGAAATCTCAGCCCAGAATTGTCAGCACTGAAAATTCAGCACAGAAATCTCAGTGCAGAAATCTCAGCACAGAAATCTCAGCACAGAAATCTTAGTACAGGAATCTCAGCACAGAAATCTTAGTACAGAAATCTCAGCACTGAAATCTCAGCACAGAAATCTTAGTACAGAAATCTCAGCACAGAAATCTCAGCACAGAAAGCACAGAATTCTCAGCACAGAAATCTCAACACAGAAATCTCAGCCCAGAAATCTCAGCACTGAAAATTCAGCACAGAAATCTCAGCACTGAAATCTCAGCACAGAAAATTCAGCCCAGAAATCTCAGTGCAGAAAATTCACCCAGAAATCTCAGCACAGAAAATTCAGCCCAGAAATCTCAGCACTGACCACTCCTTTTCCTTCTCCCACCTCACCTGGGGAATATCTGGAAGTGCAAACAGCTCCTGAGCGCTTCAGCTGAGTGTAAAGAAATTCTCATCCTGTTTACACCCAGCTCTTCTTCTCCCTGTGCTCCCTGTCCCACCTCCTGCTGCTTTCACTTGGCCACAGGGTCTGAAGTTGCCTGGAGAACAAACAAAAATTCATTTTCACTCTCAGAATTAGCGGATGCTTTGCCTCGGTTTAATTTTCTTGGCCACAAGCTGGTTTTGCATTATTTATTAATATTACCAGCAACAGTTGAGATTTCATAAATTCGAGATTTCATAAATTCGAGATTTCGTAAATTCTCTGAGGTCTTGACATTATTGCTTAAGGGAAAATCAGTGGGAATAAAGGAAAATCAGATGAGAACAGAGAATTGTTTGAACCATAGGAGGTCAAATTCTGAGCCTAAGCCAATGGTAGCAGCCAAATGCAGCTTCTAAATATTATTAAAATGTTTTATGGGTTCTCCAAAAGAAAATGCAGCTTTTAAATATTATTAAATATGTTCAAATATTATCTAAATATTATTTAAATATTATTAAATGTTTTCTATGTTCTCCAAACAAAATGCAGTTTTAAAATACTATTAGAATATTCTGTGTTCTTCAAATAAAACACAGCTTTTAAATATTATTAAATATATTTAAATATTATTTAAATATTATTAAATGTTTTATTTGTTCTCCAAACAAAATGCAGCTTTCATATATTACAATGTTTTATGTATTCTCCATATACAATGCAGTTTCTAAATATTATTAGAATGCATTTTATGTGTTCCCCAAATAAAATGCAGAATGGAGAACACACGTTTTATGTGTTCTGCGAGCAAAATGCAGGTCTTAAATATTAAAATGTTTTATGTGTTCTCCAAACAAAATGCAGTTCTTAAATACTATTAGGATCTTCTATGTGTTCTCCAAGCAAAATGCAGTTTTTAAATATTATTTAAATATTATTTAAATACTATTAACATGCTTTATGTGTTCTCCAAACAAAATGCAGTTTTTAAATATTATTAAAATATTTTCTGTGTTCTCCACAAACAAAATTCAGTTTTTTAAATACTATTAGGATGTTCTACGTGTTCTCCAAGCAAAATGCAGTTTTTAAATACTATTAAAATGTTTTATGTGTTCTCCAAGCAAAATGCAGTTTTAAATATAATTTAAATATTATTTAAATATTATCAAATGTTTTATGTGTTCTCCAAACAAAACGCAGATTTTAAATACTATTAGGATGTTCTATGTGTTCTCCAAACAAAATGCAGTTTTTAAGTATTGTTGAAATGCATTTTATGTGTTCTCCAAACAAAATGCCGTTTTTAAATATTATTAAAATATTATTTAAACACTATTAACATGCTTTATGCGCTCTCCAAACAAAACGCAGTTTTTAAGTGTTATTAAAATATTTTCCGCAGGGCTGCCGCGATCCGCCGGTGCCAGGCCGGGCATGAACCCTCCCGCCATGAAATTCCTTCCAGTCTCTTCCCCGCTCACTCACCCCCCCTCCGGCAGCATCCAGGTGCCCCCAAAAACCCTGGTGCCCCCCGTGTTCCAGGCTGCCCGCTGGGCACGGGGCAGCAGCTCTGCCTCCAGCGCTGAGGATTCCCAGGACTCGGGCTCCGAGGAAAAGCAGAGGCAGCTCCAGCAGAGCGTCCTCCTGCAGAACCAGGGCCTGGCAGGGCACCGGGGTGGGGACACCCCAGAGGGGGACAGCGCCGATGGGGACAGCCTGGAGGAGATGAGCTCTGCGGAGGAAGGAGCCGAGCACGACGCGAGGAAAGCAAAGATTTGTGCGAGGTAAGGCGCAAAATAATTCCGGCGGTTTTAATCTGATGTTCACAGAATCACAGAAATTCTAGGCTGGAAGAGACCTTTAAGATTATTACAGTGACCTGAGGTGAGAGAAAGACGAGAATCTTGTTTCTTGATTAGAAGGCTGGACTTATTGATATATGATACATTATAACTGTACTAAATAGAATAAAGAGAGAAGTTGCAGATGCCTGCTAAGCTAAGAATAGAAAGAAAGAAAGAAAGAAAGAAAGAAAGAAAGAAAGAAAGAAAGAAAGAAAAGAAAGAAAGAAAGAAAGAAAGAAAGGAAGGAAGGAAGGAAGGAAGGAAGGAAGGAAGGAAGGAAGGAAGGAAGGAAGGAAGGAAGGAAGGAAGGAAGGAAGGAAGGAAGGAAGGAAGGAAGGAAGGAAGGAAGGAAGGAAGGAAGGAAGGAAGGAAGGAAGGAAGGAAGGAAGGAAGGAAGGAAGGAAGGAAGGAAGGAAGGAAGGAAGGAAGGAAGGAAGGAAGGAAGGAAGGAAGGAAGGAAGGAAGGAAGGAAGGAAGGAAGGAAGGAAGGAAGGAAGGAAGGAAGGAAGGAAGGAAGGAAGGAAGGAAGGAAAGGAAAGGAAGGAAGGAAGGAAGGAAGGAAGGAAGAAGGAAGGAAGGAAGGAAGGAAGAAAGAAAGAAAGAAAGAAAGAAAGAAAGAAAGAAAGAAAGAAAGAAAGAAAGAAAGAAAGAAAGAAAGAAAGAAAGAAAGAAAGAAAGAAAGAAAGAAAGAAAGAAAGAAAGAAAGAAAGAATCTGTAACAAAGTTGTGTCTAGGGACTCTGTCTTTAGCTTGCTCTTAATTATAAACATGGGAACATGAACTAATCACAGGTGCACCTTATTGCATTCTACAGCAGCTGATAACAATTGTTTACATCCTTTTCTGGGGTCTTTGTGTCGCTGACGGACATGAAAGAACACAAGCACACCACCTCTCTCAAGGTGAAGAAAAAAGGGAAAGTTTATTCTCTGACTCCAATATTTATAGTTTTCCAAGAGTGACAGTGGATTGGAGGGTGACAGTGACACCTCTGCAATGACACAGGTCAAACCAGCAGTCCATCAACTCTCTCCTCCTCCATAAAGGAATGAAAAACAATGAGTTATTTACAGAAAGTGTGTGAGAAAGTTCATTACAAGAATGTCAACATCAGAAGGCTTAGAAAATCTCAAAAAACCAGGGCGACATCTTTGCTTCTCAGAAGATGCAGAAATCTGAAAGAAAGGATTTCTATGAGAAAATGTCTGCGACAAAAATCATCGAGTCCAACCCATGTTCTAACAGCTCAGCTAGATCATGGCACCAAGTGCCACATCCAGTCTTTGTTTAAACTCTTCGAGGGATGGTGACTCTGCTGTGGAGAGCTTGGTTCAAACATGGCTTAAAGAAAGAGGCCATGAAAATATACAGCTGATGGAAAAGTAAAAGGTAGCTGTGAGCAGCAGTTTCCCAAGCCTGTTTCTGTAAATAACTAGGTTCTCAGGCACATTTTTCTAGACAGCAGGGTTCTCAGGCAGTTTTCTCATCACAGGTAAACATTCTGTCTTTGGCTGTTTTGGGAACAGGCATGGAGGTTTTGAGAACCACTTATATCAGGGTGAGAACACAAATCTTGGTTTCCATAAACAAACCACAGGTATCGAAAACAAAAGGAGGGGTTAGTGTTTAATCTGTAACCTGTGGTGGGCTCGGGTTTTGCAATATGCATGAGCTTAATTAACACGGTTGTAAAAAGTGACTGATTGAATCAATACATCGGAGTTCGATGCTCATCAATCGGATGGTCATCTCCCTTCACTTTGATAGTGGAACCCTGGAAAAAGTTAAAGATAGAATCTAAAATGTTGGGCTTTGTGCTTTCCCAGATCAACTGCACCTGCGTAAGCAGTATGATAAATTCTATAATTGTTAGATGTGATGATTGTTTAGTAATTAAATGTAATTATTATATAACCATAAGAAGAATAGTGAGAAACTATGTTGGAAATTCAGAGAGGGGCTAAATTTATGTATGCAATAGAACAATATAAGTTTAATAATTAACACGAAAGTTATGTAACGATAGAGTATAAAACATGATCATTTCAGATGTATGGTGGGAGTCAGATTTGGGTTGAATATACCCCGATTCCCAGAGCTATTAATAAAAAGCACCGCATATAATCCCCCGTGATTATGTGTTTTTGAACGCTAACAACTTCAATACTCCACCACCTCCCTGGGCAGATGATTCCAGGATTTGACCACTCTTTCTGTGAAAAACTTCCTCCTTAATTCTAGCCTGTATCTCCCTCAGCGCAGCTTGAGGCTGTGTCCTCTTGTTGTTCCTCAAGGCCGCACTGAAACATCCTTCACAAGGCATTAACTGGGTGCATCAAATAAAACTGAATATCCTGTCATATGCACGGAAGGTTTAACCCTGGATAAATTGGGAATAATTCTTGAGTCTGAAGGGATTACATTAAACCCCAAGTAATAACAACGTGCAGTTTCAATTTAATAGTCTGCGTAAAATGAAATGACAAACAAATGAAGGCTAAATGATTAATAGCATGCTTTTATTCACCTCCTCAACAAGCAAAATGGCCAGTTATTGAATATTTTATTGTGAGTGCAAATGATGTTAATTGTACTAGAAACACGCTCTAATTTTTAGTAATTTTTTTGGACTGAATACTGTGCTGAATGTGAGGCTCTTCATTAAATGGAAATTTGATTTTATTTTGTTTGAACTCAGCCCAGCAAGCACTCCAGTGCAGTCCATTAAGCAGAGCAAATATCACAGCACATGCACATGAAACCCCCTCTCTACATCCATTACCAAGCTGGGAATTTGAAGAGGAAATGCTGCAGCTGTTGTGTGCTCACCACACTTTTGTTGAGCAGCGCAGGGTCCATCCAAGCTCCCCGGGAGCAATAAAAGGTGCCCTTTTTGTCTGCCCGTGATGAGGGATGAAGGAGCTCTTCACACTCATTTTGGTGACCCGGGCTGAGCCCCACGGTCGGGTTCTGTGCACACATTTCAGCACAAAGGGGCTCCTTAGCATTATCCTGTGCCATTGCAATCGTTGCAATTAGCTCACATGTTTCTGGACTCACTTCAGAGCAGCCTCACCTCGCGCTGTTTACCTGCAGATGGGAATAATGAGATTTTCCCCTGGTGGAAAGCAGCTCCAGGAGACCGTGGCAGCCATGCCCACCTGGAAAGCAAAGAAAAACTGATTATTTTGTTATTTGGAGCCACTTGAAATATAGGCAGAGGCATGAAAGGATGAATAAATGATTTAATTGTTTTTTATTTCATTAACAAGGCCGCGGGTTGAGGAATCCAGCAGATTCCTGTAACAGGAGCTGAAGAATCAACCAGGTTTCAGTGGCTGTAAATGTGCCCAGGGCTGTGCTGCAGGTCCAGAGATGACAAAACTGTGTTAAAAATAAATACAAATATAGGAAAATGCGTGAAACTCATTGAGAAAGGATGAATAAATGATTTAATTTCTTAAAATATCATTAATAAGCCCACAGGTTGGGGAATCTGTAACAGGAGCTGAAGAACCAACCAGGTTTCAGTGGCTGTAAATGTGCCCAGGGCTGTGCTGCAGGTTCAGGGAAGAAAAAATTGTGTAAAAATAAATAGAAATATAAGCAGAGGCATGTAGCTGGTTGAGAAAGGATTAATAAACTATTTAATTTTTTAAATATCACTAATAAGCCCAAAGGTTGAGGAATCCAGCAGATTTCTGTAACAGGAGCTGAAGAATCAACCAGGTTTCAGTGGCATCCCCGGGGCTGTGCTGCAGGTCTAGGGAAGAAAAAATTGTGTTAAAAAATAAATAGAAATATAGGAAGATTCATGTAGATCATTGAGAAAGGATGAATAAATGATTTATTTTTTAAAATATTATTAACAAGGCCACAGGTTGGGGAATCCAGCAGATTTCTTTAATAGGAACCAACCAGGTTTCAGTGCCTGTCAATGTCCTCAGGGCTGTCCAAGGAAGAAAAAATTGTTTTAAAAGCTTTTTTCTCCCCCATTCCTTCCACCTGCACGGCCTGTTTGGATGGATTTGGCTCCTGCAGTTGCTTTTCCTGCCATTGGATCAGATTTTCAAGCAGAAATTGGATCAGATTTCCATCAGAAATTGGCTCAATTGGGGATTTTTTAAAGCAGAGTATTTGCCTTTGCTTTAGGACAAATGTAACTCAAAGAAATCATTTGGCCACTTGTTAAAAAATTGCCAAAAACACCGAATCTCCATTTATCTTTTTCTACTCTTATCTAATCCCTGCCTGTTTTTAATAAAAAATGATTTAAATCTTTTCTAGAAGGAGTTTTTTAATCAAAGCATCAGGATGTTTCACAGGAATGAGGAGAGAAAATAAGAACACAGAGCTTGTTTGGACAGTCTCAAAAGGACACTTGAAATCTGATTTTACCAGGAATTTCACTTTTATTTCACTCAGCAGAGCCTTTGGAGAAGGAAAACCACAAATTGCCTTTTGTAGACTGTGTCATGTTTAAGGAGACAACAGAACAATGCAATTTATCCTTTCACCTTTTAGCTGATTCTGCTAGAATTTAAATATTTCTATGCCAAATTTAGGATCATGATTGTATCCCACTGTGATCTGAGTGTTAGAATTTATCATTCACTGATGATGGGAATTAAAAAGGGAGAGGAATTCCTGCCTAAATTTTCTACCAAAAATCTTTGATAAAATTCTGATGAATTACTGAAATAATTCATTTGGCCACAACAAGACATCAGTTTGCACTGAAATACTACAGAATTTGCACTGAAATAATACAGAATTTATACAATTTATACAGAAATAATTTGGGTTTTGGTTTTGTTAATTAGGAATCAACAGCCTGTGGACAAACATTCCAGCCTGAGGTACAATCCTCATTGGAAGAATGCAAAAAAAGGAGATTTTTTTGAGGCAGAGAAGGCACCCCAGATTTTTGGAGGAAGCAGTGGGGACTTTTCAGTGGATTCGTTTTATCTCCACTCTGACGGCTCCTCAGAGGACAATCACCAGAGCCAGGATTCTCTCCCGGAGATTGATCCAGAATTATTCACATTTTATGGAGCAAACGTGGCCAGCACCAAGGCTGATGGGCCACAAGCCAAAAGGGAGGAACCTGCAGATGGATTTCATTCCAAAAATAATCCTGGCCACGCTTTTCCTCCTCAGAACCAACAGGATCCACCCCAAAGAGCAAAAAAAAACTTTGTGAAAAAGAACAAACGGACTTTGGGACAGTCAGAGAGGATCAATTCCTACCTTGAGCTGCACCATAAAAAGCAGCAAGTTCTTCAAGGGCAGGTGGGTAAATGTAGAAATTCTCTAAATTTATACATTTAGCATTTTTCAGGTGACGAATATCTATAAAAGCACTGAATTTGGATGTTTAAAGCTGTCATCTTGTGACTTTTAAAGTAATTATTAGTGACAAGAAATTCTGACTTAACACAGTCTGGAAGTTCTGACTTCCTTTTTTAGAGAATTTAATAATTGAATTTATGATTTTAGAATTTTAAATTTTATAAATTTAGAATTTATACATTTAGAATTTTTCAGATGAAATCTATCTATAAAAGCATCGAATTTGGATGTTTAAAGCTGTCATCTTGTGGCCTTTAAAGTAATTATTAGTGACAAGAAATTCTGACTTAACACAGTCTGGAAGTTCTGACCATGGACAGTCTGGAAGTTCTGACTTCCTTTTTCAGAGAATTTTATAATTGAATTTAGAATTTTACATTTAATAAATATAGAATTTTTCAGATGAAATCTATCTATAAAAGCACCACATTTGGATGTTTAAAGCTGTCATCTTTTGGCTTTTAAAGTGATTATTAGTGACAAGAAATTCTGACTGATGGACGTGGTGGAAATTCTGACTTTGCACAGTCAGGAAATTCTGACTTTGCACATTCTGAAGTTCTGACTTTGCACAATTTGGAAGTTCTGACTGATTCAATCTGGAAGTTCTGGCTTTGCACAGTCTCAGCCACCTTGTGGCGAGCTTCAAGAGGAAATGTAATTACACTTCCTAATGAACCATTAGAAACGAGTTCATTGCTTTTCCTTGCTATTTATTATGCATAATGGGAATTGGGGGGGTCACTGAATGGCTCCACACAGGAAATTGTCACCTTGGGGAGCTCCAGGGACGTTGAGTTCCAGGTGACGCCTCTGCCAAGGCTAATGAAGAGTTGACACAACATCAGAGGGAATTTTCTGCCTTCATTCCACTGGCAGGAATGATGGACAGGATTTTTTTCTCTAGTAGATCTATTAAGAGCACTTGGGTTTTTTTTCACTTCTAATTTGGATGATGGTAAAAATAATGAGTGTGGATGGATGCTAATTAGAGCTGTGTTGATATGATTATGTTTGCTATTCAGGGAATTCTGGAAATCTTTCCGAAGTGTTGGAGCCGAGGATCAGGACTTCATTGTGCACTGTTTAAAAATATGGAATAGGCAAAGGAATCAGTTAAAATCAGGGTTGTGAGATAAGATTATCTTGGTGGAGTGGACAAAAGAGAGGTGACACAGCAGGCACAGGGGGTGTAGGAAAGTTTCTTCATGACCTTGACAAGTTACAGGGAAATTGTGGAATTCCCATCCCTGGAAATGTTCCAGGACAGGGCTTGGAGCGGCCTGGGCTGGTGGAAAGTTTCCCTGCCCATGGGACAGGATTTGAGGTCCCTTCCCACCAAAACATTCCATAATTTGTGATTCCATGAGTGGCATCAGCACCTGCTGGCAGCCACCCCTGGATCTGCTGCGGGACAGGCAGAAATTACTGATTAATTTATTGTTAATTGGCAGCTCATTTACTGATTCCTGAGCAGATATCCATGGCTCAGTCTTGTTGGGAGGGATGAAAAAGGCCCTGAGGGGACATGGTGGCAACTTTGGTCACCCCACCTGGAAAACTCTGTCCAAAAGTGCAAAACCACCAAGGAGCGGATGAACCACATGTCAGCAACCCAAGTGTGCTTCCTAAACTGATTATTTTGGGGTTTGCAGGGGATTGAAGCTGAATTTATTGATCTGCTCACTGCTGGCGTTGTGGCAATGAAATGGTGTTTGCTTTGAGGGCACGACTGAGTTAAAACACTTCCAGCCTCGTGCAAGATTTACATTTACAGATTTCCCAAGCCATAAATCCATGCTGATCTGTACATTTACTAACTCATCCAGCATTTTATACTGCATCAAGCTCTCTTCTGATTCCTAAAGCAGCCCATGATGAGTTTCTTTGAGAGGAGCAGCAGCGGCCCAGCCCAGCTCAGCTGCGCTCAATCCCAGTTGCTTTCCTGCCTCCAAGGCCCTCACTTCAAAGCCAGGAACATAATGTACAATTTTTGAATGGCTCTAGAAAAAGGTCCTGAGGCCCTGCAGAAGTTACTGATTAATTTACCGTTAATTGGCAGTTCATTTACTGATTCCTGAGCAGATATCCGTGGCTCAGTCTTGTTGGGAGGAGTGAAAAAGGCCCTGAGGGGACATGGTGGCAACTTTGGTCACCCCACCTGGAAAACTCCATCCAAAAGTGCAAAGACAACAAGTGTGTGAGGAAACAGATGAGCCAGATGTCAGCAATCCAGTTGTGCCTCCTAAACTAATAATTCTGGAATATGGATGGGGTTTGAAGCTGAATTTATTGATCTGCTCACTGCTGGCGTTGTGGCAATGAAATGGTGTTTGCTTTGAGGGCACAACTGAGTTAAAACACTTTCAGCCTCGTAGTGCAAGATTTACATTTACAGATTTCCCAAAGCACACCACAAACCCGTGCTGATCTGTACATTTACTAACTCATCCAGCATTTTATACTGCATCAAGCTCTTTTCTGATTCCTAAAGCAGCCCATGATGAGTTTCTTTGAGAGGAGCAGCAGCGGCCCAGCCCAGCTCAGCTGCGCTCAATCCCAGTTGCTTTCCTGCCTCCAAGGCCCTCACTTCAAAGCCAGGAACATAATGTACAATTTCTTAATGGCTCTAGAAAAAGGTCCTGAGGTTCTGCAGAAGTTACTGATTAATTTACCGTTAATTGGCAGTTCATTTACTGATTCCTGAGCAGATATCCATGGCTCAGTCTTGTTGGGAGGAGTGAAAAAGGCCCTGAGGGGACATGGTGGCAACTTTGGTCACCCCACCTGGAAAACTCTGTCCAAAAGTGCAAAACCACCAAGGAACGGATGAGCCACATGTCAGAAATCCAGCTGTGCTTCCTAAACTGATTATTTTGGGGTTTGCAGGGCATTGAAGCTGAATTTATTGATCTGCTCACTGCTGGCGTTGTGGCAATGAAATGGTGTTTGCTTTGAGGGCACAACTGAGTTAAAACACTTCCAGCCTCGTGCAAGATTTACATTTACAGATTTCCCAAGCCATAAATCCATGCTGATCTGTACATTTACTAACTCATCCAGCATTTTATACTGCATCAAGCTCTTTTCTGATTCCTAAAGCAGCCCATGATGAGTTTCTTTGAGAGGAGCAGCAGCGGCCCAGCCCAGCTCAGCTGCGCTCAATCCCAGTTGCTTTCCTGCCTCCAAGGCCCTCACTTCAAAGCCAGGAACATAATGTACAATTTTTTAATGGCTCTAGAGCAAGGCACTCAGACTGTGTGTGCACCGAGCCTTCCCTCGGTGTAAACACCTCATCAAGATTGCCTGGGCTCCAACAATAGCAGCCAAATGCAATTGGAGCAGCTCAAGGCTTTGAAGTCCTCCCTGCAAAGGCTGGTTTGCCAGTCTGGGATAATGACATGCCATGATTGCTGCCTTTGTTGTATCTTTTCAGTGGAGAAGCAATTATGGGCCTCAATTTAACAGAATAGGCATTACACAGCTTATGATTCTCAAAATGCAATTTCATTTGATCATTTGCTCGATTTGATTGGTATTAATAGAATGGTTCACCAAAAAAAAAAAAAAAAAGGAAAAAAAGGAGGAAAAAAAAAGATGCTGGCAGAGGTTGTGTCCTGTTCCTCTTTCAAAGAGATAATGTAGAAGTATGTTTTACCTGCCCAGCACTCCATCCATGCACTCAGTCACTTGATTCCACCAAAAACATTTTATTCTGTCTGTCCTCAGCTCAGCAAAACCTCCCTGGTATTTTTTAATTTTCTTGTGAATTATTTCCATGGATTTACGTTGAATTTGGAGCCATGAGATCGACCACAAACTCAGCAATAAACCCTCCCTACCTTTTCCTTCTGCCTTAATCTCTTACCCCCAAATGAGAGTCTCAGCTTCCCACTTTATTTTTGCATTCATGATTTTCATAATATAATAATTCATAAATATCTTTTATTTTTTGGTCATAAATATCTTCCAAGTGTCCTTTCTCCTGTAGGATCACTCTGGGGTGGAGCAGAGATTCCTGTCACAGTGACACTTCCACTGAAATACTCAGCAGGATGGTTTGCGACAAAAAATAGAGACGAAAAATTGGATTTCCTGCAGTTTTATAGATTAAAAAAAGTTTATTTCAAGAAAAAAATCAATTATTGCTATATTTACAAGGGGAATTTACTCATCTTTGTGCGGCGATTAAAAAAAGTTTATTTCAAGAAAAAAAAATCAAATATTGCTATATTTACATGGGGAATTTACTCATCTTTGTGCAGCGATTAAAAAAAAGTTTATTTCAAGAAAAATATTAATTATTGCCATATTTCCAAAGGGAATTTACTCAGAAAACTTGCTCCAAATAAAAGCTTGCTGTGTTTATTGGAGCTCTCCTTGTTTGTGAGCTTGTTTTGGGAACTCTGTGTATTCCAGACTTTATTCCTGCAGCTCCCCCATTATTTTCAGCCCCATTATTGTGTTTTTTCCAGCTTTTCCTGCAATCTCTCTTGCTGGGTGTGTGATTGCCTGGCCAGGGATGGTTTTTGCTGCTTTTCTGTTATTAGGTGCATTTCCTCCATGGAAATGGAGCAGCTCAGGCATTTGAGAGTTTTCTGCGCTGCACAATTTTCCTTTCTTTTATTCCTCTTGAAAGTAGAAGGAATCATCCCTGCCTTTAATTGGGTTTTGCTTCTTTTTTGCTCCTTTAACCATTTCCTTGTCGTCCATTTCATCATGGAAAATTTAATTTTCGTTTTAATTTCAATAGGCCACAAATTTTTTTCTTATTATTTCCCCAAGATTTTAAGATTTTTTCCCCTTAATTGCTGTGACCATGAACATTCCTGGTTTTTAGGTCCCAGATCCTCCACCAGCTGATGAAGAACCATTCCAGAATGTTCCAGCATCCCAAACTGGGAAAATGAAGCCTGAAGACAAATGGTACCCAAAAGGACAGCAGCTCAAGGTTCCTCTTTGAGATAATTTAATCATTGAATTTAGAATTTTAGAATTTGAAATTTTAGAAATTTAGAATTTATACATTTAGAATTTTTCAGTTGAAATATCTATAAAATACCTATAAAAGTCCATCTATAAAATACCTAAAAAATATCAAAAAATATCTAAAAAATATCTAAAAAATATCTAAAAACATATCTAAAAAATATCTAAAAATATCTATAAAATATCTAAAAAATATCTAAAAAATATCTAAAAAATATCTTAAAAATATCTTTAAAATATCTATCATCAGTTGGAATATAGCTATAAAAGCACTGAATTTGGATGTTTAAAGCTGGCATCTTGTGGCTTTTAATGTAATTATTACTGGCGAGAAATTCTCAAATATCTATCAGTAGATAAGCAATGTTATTTAATGCATGTGTGCTTTATGTATTAAATAAATTTAAAATAAAATGCCCAGAAATTCTGAGCTCACAGAATCTATTTAAGAGGTTATTTCATAATCTAAATTATCTAGATTATTATTATAAATTAGTACGTGGTCATGTTTGGTGGTTTGGGAAATTCTGAGCCAGAACTTCACCATTTCTGCCTGATTTGTCCCCTAAAATTAAGGGGGAGTGAATTAATTTCAATTTCTGGGCCGTAAAGATGGTTCTTTTAAATTTGAATTTTGGGTTCCTTTGAATTTGAATTCTGGACTATAAAGAGGGTTCCTTTAAATTTGAATTTCTGGAGAATTATTCATTGAGCAGCTCCTGAACAACATCTCTGCTCTGTTCTGGACTGAGGGGTCCTTTAAATTTGAATTTTTGAGTTCCTTTAAATTTGAATTTTTGGAGAATTATTCATTGAGCAGAACCCGAATAACATCTCTACTCTGTTCTGAGGGTTCCTTTAAATTTGAATTTTTGGGTTCCTTGAAATTTGAATTTCTGGACTATAAAGAGAGTTCCTTTAAATTTGGATTTCTGGACTATAAAGAAGTTTCCTTAAATTTGATATTTTGAGTTCCTTTAAATTTGAATTTCTGGACTATAAAGAGGATTCCTTTAAATTTGAATTTCTGGAGAATTATTCATTGAGCAGTACCTGAACAACATCTCTGCTCTGTTCTGGACTGAGGGGTCCTTTAAATTTGAATTTTGGGTTCCTTTAAATTTGAATTTCTGGGCTATAAAGATGGTTCCTTTAAATTTCAATTTCTGGACTATAAAGAGAGTTCCTTTAAATTTGAATTTCTGGACTATAAAGAGGGTTCCTTTAAATTTGGATTTCTGGACTATAAAGAGGGTTCCTTTAAATTTGAATTTTGGGTTCCTTTAAATTTGAATTTCTGGACTATGAAGAGGGTTCCTTTAAATTTCAATTTCTGGACTATAAAGAGGGTTCCTTTAAATTTCAATTTCTGGACTATAAAGAGGGTTCCTTTAAATTTCAATTTCTGGACTATAAAGAGGGTTCCTTTAAATTTGAATTTCTGGGCTATAAAGATGGTTCCTTTCAATTTGAATTTTTGGGTTCCTTTCAATCTGAATTTTGGGTCGAACCCACCACGATCAGGGTCGGATCCCAGCAGCTCAGGGGGATTCTGATGCGAGTGACGGATTTTCCAGCTGCGTGTCTCAGCTCCAGCTGTTGGTGCCTCGTTGCAGGAGCAGCCCAGGCCCCTGCAGGGACTCGGGGCACAGCCCAGACATTCTCGGGGTGGCCGAGCCTTGCCCAGGAGCGCTGGCCACGGTTCCCCAGGAGCAGCAGCAGCCGCCAGTCCCCGGGTGCAGAGGCAGCAGCAGCCGCCCCCAGGAGCCCAGGCTGCGCCCCCCGCCCCGGGGCAGGACCCCAGCCCAGCCCTCGCCCCAAATTCTTCTCTTTGCCCACCAGAAAAACCCCAAAGTGGCTTCAACAACGTCCCGAATTCACTCCTTGCCACGCCTGGCTGTTTCCTCCCGATATTTCAGAATTTTTACCCGCCAGAAGTTTTAAATGCCAGCCAGGAGGACAAGAAACACCAGCAGGACTCTGCAGCTGGAATTCCGCAGCAATTCCCTGCCAATCCCATCCCTGGGCAGGATTTTCCCTGGAATGGCAGCAGCAGTGAGCAGGCACATCCGGAATTGGAGAATGTTCCAGCTGATTTTAGCGCCATTTTTCAAGAAAAAGCGAAGGATCAAGCAGCGCTTCCAGATTTCCAAAGTCACATTCATGAGGATTGCAGGTATCAGAGGAGTTTGTGGTGAGGATTTAAGTGGTAAAATAATATTGTCGTAACTCTGTGATGCCCGGAAAATAAACAGAAAAATGTTAAAACTTTATTTTATGAAACTTTTTAAAACTTTATGTTTATACTTTCTTTAAGCTCCAAAGTATAAAGTTATTTTGCTGCCATTGGAATTTGTTGCTAATTGAAGATTCATTATTGGTATTGATTTTTAATTATGGCTTTGGGAAAGGACAGCTCTGTCCTCCAGGGATGGAAATTTCCACAATTAAAATTTCCTTGTAGGAGGCTGGGTGGGAAAGTTTAAAATGTAGATAAGAAAGGGAATTTTGCATAAATTTGGAGTTTGTAGGAAAATTGGCTTTGCAGGGTGGATATTCAGGGTCAGTTCTGTCCCTTAATGAGAGAGCAGGAAAATCCTCAATTATATAGAATTTCACTGTCTTGGTTTTTAAAAAATGAAGGTTTTATTTCACATAAACAAATAATTCTGTCAGTACTCGGCAGGCCTGATCCAAAGCTTTTCATTTGCTTTAATCACCTTTGCACCAGGCTGAAATTTCCCTATTTTGGGGGTTTTTTCCATTTATTTCCACACACTTGGGTGCAAGGAAAATCATTTATTGTGAAATCCTCCCCTTCCCATCTCCCTGCTCCCTCACCCCAGGTTGTTTGCTGTGTATAAATTCAGATTTTTGCTCTTTCCCCCTCATTTTTTACGGCCTTTTTCTTATGTTTTCCTCGCAGCTCGCCAACATCTGCTTGCAGAATCCCCCATTTCATAGAAAAGAAGGAAAAGCCACAATTTTCTGATTTTGGAGATGCTTTTGCTGGCACGTGGCTGTGGGGTTTGTTCCCACCTGCCCTGCCCCAGGGGGACTCAGGAAAAGCTGAAGGAAACCCAAGGAAAATGAGAAGGAGCAGCTCAGAGGGCTCTCTCCTACAAAGGGAAAAGCAAAACCAGCCCAAAATCAGCAAAAAGGTGAGGAAATGAATAAATGTGGGTTGGGTGGTTTAACATTTCTGTTTCCACCCTAACATTTCTTCTTAATAATCCAAAGTTCAAAAAAAAATACAAATTGGGACTGAGAAATGTTGTAAAATGAACAGCAGAGCATTAAAAATCATGGAACAAAGGTAGAAATAGACACTGAAATAATTTTAGAGCAAAGGGATCAGAGAGTTCACTGAAATTTTATTCATTTTTTTTTTCACTGAAATCATTTTAGAGCAAAGGGATCAGAGAGTTCAGTGAAATCATTTTAGTTCATTTTTTTCACTGAAATAATTTTAGAGCAAAGGGATCTGAGAGTTCACTGAAATTTTAGTTCTTTTGGTTCACTGAAATTAATTTAGTTCCTTTGGTTCACTGAAATCATTTTAGGTCATTTGGTTCACTGAAATCATTTTAGAGCAAGGGGATCCACCTGGATCAGAGTTCACTGAAATTATTTTATTTGAAAAAAGCAAGTTCATTTTTTTCACTGAAATCATTTTAGAGCAAAGGGATCCACCTGGATCAGAGAGTTCACTGAAATAATTTTAGTTCTTTTGGTTCACTGAAATAATTTTAGGGCAAGGGGATCCGCCTGCAGCAGAGAGTTCACTGAAATAATTTTATTTGAAAAAAGCAAGTTCATTTGGTTCACTGAAATCATTTTAGAGCAAAGGGATCTGAGAGTTCACTGAAATTTTAGTTCTTTTGGCTCACTGAAATCATTTTAGTTCTTTTGGCTCACTGAAATAATTTTATTTCATTTGGCCCACTGAAATCATTTTAGAGCAAAGGGATCCACCTGGATCAGAAAGTTCACTGAAATGATTTGAGTTCTTTTGGTTCACTGAGACCATTTTAGTTCATTTTTTTTCACTGAAATCATTTTAGAGCAAAGGGATCGGTGTGGTTGAGTGCAGGGACACACAGAGCAGTGTTTGTCCTGTCATTTAGCACAGATAAAATGATTTCCATTGCACAGGGTCGGGCAGTTTGTGAGCAATGGATTATTTCTGCTTTTGAGCAGGCAGCCTCAGATCTGAGCCATCCATTATCCTGCTCATGCTCCTTTCTTGTCCAGCTCAAATCTCCTGCTTTCCAAGGGATTCCAACCCAAATCTGGAGGATTTGTAAAGCCAGCAGCACAAACCTCCTCCCTGATGCTCCTCATTAAAACCTGAATTTCTGTCTCCTCTGCAGGCCCGCTCGTCCTGGTGTCACCATTAGGCTGCCCATGACAAATTAAATGTTTGAGGAGTTTGCTGCAGCTCTCAGGGCAGACAAACTAAGCTGGAATTGTGATTTCGTGCCCTCTGGGTGTTGCTGCCTGAGTGCCCCTAAGCAGAATTAGGATTATGGTGGGAGCTGAAGGGCAGAGCTCCTTCTCTGCCCTTTGTTCCTTGTCCCGTGCTCGCAGCAGGTTTCTCACGCTCCACATGTGGGGAATGCACAGAGGATCACACTGCTTATGCTCCCAGCAAAATCCAGTTTTTCCTCATAAACAAATGCACTCATTGCAGCGAGCGGGGAACCCCTGATTTTGTGGGAAACAGAGAAATTAAATCCTCATTGTAGCCCAAATTAAAAATTAGCGAGTTATAGCATGTAAGAGCAGGGATGGCTGACACAAAGAAACCTCAAATAGGAAATTCAGAGCATAAAATGAATTTCTGCAGTTGAGTTTAACTTGAACTTGTGTTTTGAAGAAATGCCCATTTTATTTCCATATAGAAATCGCTGTTCCTGCATTACTCTGTGGTTGAAATCACCACAGAGCTGATCCTGATAAACTTCACTGACAAGTTTTAAAACATAATTCCCTTCTAAAAATGTGGCCTTGCAAGAGAACAAAAATATTATGGGGGCATTGGAGCCTTTGTGGGATGTCCAAAATATGGGATGGCATCAGGATGGATCTCCTGCACTTGTAAAGCCTTTGCTGTGCAGCAGAAATGGATTTTTTCAGCTCTCTGTGGCAACTTTCCAGTGCAGATTTCAGAACAAGGAAAGGTTATTCTCACCAACATCATTTGCCTGATTTTTGCCACCAAAGTCAGTAATTTTATCTGCTTCTCTTACAAAAAACTGCTTAGGAATTTTTTGTAATTCTTCTTTCATTCTAACCACAGTCAAATGAGTGGCTTTAAGCTGTTTCACAATAAAGGTCATTTTTGATTGAGAAAATATCACTTTGTGATTGGGAAAATTGGCAATTTCCCACTTAGATCCAAAGGAAATTCTGTCTTATTTGACTTTTGCCATAACTCAGTCCTGTTGGTCACTTATTTAAAATGAGATGTGCCAGGAGTGGAGCTGAGATTGCAAATTAAATCCTGAGGTTCCCACTATAAAACTTCCTTGAATTATTCCCTCTGGGAAATCATGTCAAGGAAAATCTGTTTGCTGTTTGGTTTTCAGCTGGGCAGCTCCAAATTCTACCTCAATCAGAGTATGAAGCTTGGAGGCCTTGGACCTGACTATGAAACAATCAAAGAGAAAGTGAGTAAACCAAAAGTGGATTGGGGCAGGGCAGAGAAATCATCAATTATGATTATCTGGGACTTGGTATCCTTGGCTTGGGAGAGATATCCTTGGAGAAAGTGAGTAAACCAAAACTGGATTTAGGCAGGGGAGAGTGGCAGAGAAATCATAATTTATGATATGGTACCATATTTATTATATGATATTTATGATATCATATTTATGATATCATATTTATGATATGATGAGTCTGGGATTTTATATCCTTGGCTTGGGAGAGATATCCTTGGAGAAAGTGAGTAAACCAAAAGTGGATTTAGGCAGGGGAGAATGGCAGAGAAATCATAATTTACAATTATCTGTGACTTTATATCTTTGTCTAGCTGGAGATCTACAGGAAAATTCAACTAAAAGCAAAGACAGCTGTCCTGGGCATAATTTTAACCCTCTGATTTTTAAAATCCAGAAATAGGAATCAATCAGGGCTAATTGCACATCAGGAAATGACCCACTCTAGTGGCTGAGTTGTCATTCCCAGTGTAAAGATCCACCCAAATGCTCCAAGTGGAAATCAAAGTTGTGTAAAAACAAAAATATCTGGCTGCACTCTGGTGAAATGGAGACAGATTGTTCAGGACAGAACAGAGATGGAGCTGTCACATTTCTGCTCAGCTCCATCCTCTCTTCAGTCCAGGGAAAAGCTCTTAAAAGGGAAAAGCCACCAAATAAAAATAAAGCTGTGCCATTTATCAGGGTTTCCTGTTGTGTGCTGAGGAGGGATCAATGGCGAAGGCAGGTTGGACAGCAGCCGAGGTGGAAATGGAGTTTTGGTGGGAAAAGGTTTCCATTGATGGATCCCCCCAGCCAGTGAATTCCAGGCCCCTTTTTCTGCTTTTTTTCTCAGAAAGAAAAGATGAAGCTGCAGAAGGAATATTCCAGGCAAATTAAGGAATATAACATGAAGAATATCACCGTGGTTCAGAGGCTGCCTGCAAAGCCCCAGGTGCCCTCAGTGTCCAGGCAGAAGGTGAGAGCTGAGTCCTGAGGGTGACAAGGAAACACTGCAGGACAAAGCTGGGAACTCAATAATATCAGAATTCCTCAGTTCCTTGCATTTATTCCCAAAAATAAACCACTAAGAGACAAAACTTTATTATTTGGGTGGCCAAAAAGGGTTTTCCTGCAAAGCCCCAGGTGCCATCAGCGTCCAGGCAGAAGGTGAGAGCTGAGTCCTGAGGGTGACAGGTGAGCCCTACAGGCTCCAGGACAAAGCTGTAATTCAGTAATATCAGAATTCCTCTCTTCCTTGCATTTATTCCCAAAAATAAACCACTATTTATTGTTTGGGTGGTAAAAAGGGATTTGCCTGCAAAGCCCCAGGTGCCATCAGCGTCCAAGCAGAAGGTGAGAGCTGAGTCCTGAGGGTGACAGGTGAGCCCTGCAGGCTGCAGGACAAAGCTGGAATTCAGTAATATCAGAATTCCTCAGTTCCTTGCCTTTATTCCCAAAAACTAACCCCTGTTTATTGTTTGGGTGGCAAAAAGGGATTTGCCTGCAAAGCCCCAGGTGGATTCAGTGTCCGGACAGAAGGTGAGAGCTGAGTCCTGAGAGTGACAAGTGACTGCAGGCTCCAGGACAAAGCTGGAATTCAGTAATATCAGAATTCCTTGGTTCCTTGCAGTTATTCCCAAAAATAAACCCCTGTTTATTGTTTGGGTGGCAAAAAGGGATTTGCCTGCAAAGCCCCAGGTGCCCTCAGCGTCCAAGCAGAAGGTGAGAGCTGAGTCCCTCCTCAGGGTGTTCCTAAAGGTGACAAGTGACTGCAGGCTCCAGGACCAAGCTCCTTGCATTTATTCCCAAAAATAAACCACTAAGAGACAAAACTTTATTGTCTGGGTGGCAAAGCGTGGTTTGGATTCTTTTAGGGGACTTCAACAGGAGCAGGAGATAATGCACTGGAGACATGAGATGCTCCCAAATCCCTGCAACACACAGGCACCAAACCAATCCCAGGTCAAACCAGGGCTCTGCCAGCTCCAGCATTTCTGTAAAACTCTTTCCATTCCCTCTCCAATTCCATGCTCCAGGCATCATTTTGCTTTTTAATTTGGATTATAAAGTGCATTATGCAGGTGAAGCTGAGCTTGTCCTGTTAACCTGCAGAACTCCCTGCCTGAGGGCAAGACCTTAATAAAACTGGGGAAAATGTTCATAAATGTAATAAATTAATGTTGCTCTTTATTTTTTTTTAAATAAAAACACTTCCTCAGTGTCTAAGGTGGCTTCTAATGGTGGCAGGAAGCAAATCTTGGGCTGGGTTTTGTTGCAGTCACCACTGAAGAATGTGGGATTGAATTCTGTCAGAAACAACATCAGCAATTCAGAGATATCTTACTCATCTTCTAAATGTTTTTTTGAAATCTTGGCCAGGTTTTCTCCTGCTCATTTCCCCCAGTTTTTCCTGCTTTCAGGCTCTGGAATACGCCAAGAAGATCCCAAGACCGAAGATTTTGCCAGCGAAGCAATCGGAGCAGGAGGGGAAGGAGGTTCTGGCCCAGGCTCCAGCTGGACCCAGGTTCCCCCAAATCCCGTCCCTGGAATCCCTGTGGAGCAGGCACGAGAAGGAGAAGGAGGCTGTGGCTGCTTTTGAAGCCCTTCACATCTTGTAGGTATTTGGGGAATCTCAGGGATCGAGGCAAAAATGCCTGAATTGTTTTTATTTGCGCCTGTGACCATCACATCTTCATTTCCCAGTCCGTTGAAATTTAACTGGTTTAATTTTAATTGTTTTTAAATGTTAGGATTGGTTTTAATTGTTCTACTTTGTACCTGTTTTGTTAATAAATTGACCTTTTGCATTTATAGCATTGTAAATATAGTGCTCAGTTCTTTTATTAGAAAATGTTTCATTAGAAATTTAATCCTCTGTTCTTTTTCTTTGAAATAAATGATCTGACAATTGCATCTTTCAGACCAATAATCTCTTGGTTGTCACAGCTGGATCATTTTAAAACAGATAAGCAGGAAAATGTATCTGCAAAACATTAAAAATAAACTTCTGTTTCATCTGATGATCTTAACACCAGCAATATTTCTTTTTCTGAAGTTCAGAAGAGCCTTTCAGCCAGAAATAAAAGCAAAAATAATCCATTGCTGCTAAAAAAGAGAACAAAAATATGCTCCAAACACAGCAGTTGATAATGACGCAATGCTAATTATTTAATTGTTACTTTATCATCTCTTAGTGAAGAGGTTCTACAATAAAAACAAAAATTTGAAGCTTCATTTGGGACAAGAAAATTCCAAGCAAGCCCTGGCTGAGCATGCAGACAATCTGGGATTAGCCAGGAGCAGTTGGAGCAGATATTGGGTAACTGAGGATAATTGAGAGCTGCATGTTTGAGAGGAAACAGCTTTTAACAGATTAAGGCTGTAAAAATAACAACAAACAGATGGGTTTCTTAGGGCGCTGCCATTTCTTTAACTTAGCAAATTATGAATTAAGTCACCATATGAAATGTGATTAGAGCACACAGCGAGGGAATTTGGGTAAAACCTCCTGAAAAGAGGCTGGATAAAGGAATAAAAAAAAAACAAACACCTTGTGATGGTGTGGAATTGCTTTATCCCATTTATTTGGTCTTTTTTTAATGGGGCCTCACAATTTAATATGGGGGAAAGTGATTCCAATCCTGCCCTTCCTCATGGCCTTGTTTAAACCCTCCTGAGGGGCAGGAACTTGGACTCACAGCTGGAATTTCAGGACATTTTTAGGAATACTGAGACAAACCCAACCACCTTGTGATGGTGTGGAATTGCTTTATCCCTTTTATTTGGTCTCTTTTTAATGGGAGATCCCAATTTAATTTATGGCAAAACAATCCCAATTCTGCTCTTCCTCACAGAGAATTGGTCCTGGCCTTGCTTCAAACCCTCCCGGTGAATCAGCCCCTTGGACTCACAGCTGTAATTTCAGGTCATTTTTAGGAATATTGAGGCATCCACCTTGTGATGGTGTGGAATTGCTTTATCGCCATTTATTTGGTCTTTTTTTAATGGGGCCTCACAATTTAATATGGGGGAAAGTGATTCCAATTCTGCCCTTCCTCGTGGCCTTGTTTAAACCCTCCTGATGAACAGAAACTTGGACTCACAGCTGGAATTTCAGGACATTTTTAGGAATATTGAGACAACCACCTTGTGATGATGTGAAATTGCTTTATCCCATTTATTTGGTCTCTTTTTAATGGGGGGCACCCAACTTAAATGGGGAAAAGTGATCCCCACCCTGCCCTTCCTCACAGAGAAGGGACCTGGCCTTGCTTCAAACCCTCCTGTGAATCAGCCCCTTGGACTCACAGCTGGAAGTTCAGGACATTTTTAGGAATATTGAGGCATCCACCTTGTGATGATGTGAAATTGATTTATCCCATTTATTTGGTGTCTTTTATATGGGGGCACCCAACTGAAATGGGGAAAAGTGATTCCAATTCTGCCCTTCCTCATGGCCTTGCTTCAAACCCTCCTGAGGGGCAGGAACCTGTTGAATCAACCTCTTGGATTCCCAGCTGGAAGTTCAGGACATTTTTAGGAATATTGAGACAACCACCTTGTGACGGTGTGGAATTGCTTTATCCCTTTTATTTGGTCTCTTTTTAATGGGAGATCCCAATTTAATTTAGGGCAGCAAAGCAATCCCAATTCTGCCCTTCCTCGTGGCCTTGCTTCAAACCCTCCTGATGAGCAGGAATTTGTTGAATCAGCCCCTTGGACTCACAGCTGGAAGTTCAGGACGTGTTGGGGAATATTGAGAAATATGAAGAATATTTTGGGAAGCCTTGGTGGAAGAACCATTGTCCAATATGTGACCACAGGTCAGGCTGCAGGGGAAATGTTTTCCATGATATTTTTGTCATCCCATTCCATCTTCTGAACAGAACCTTCCTCTTCCTCAGCCTCTTTCCCCTCTCCTTCGGGCACTGCCAGCCTGGGAAATGTTTCCATGCTCTTCTTTCCTCCTTTTTTTTATTTTTAATCCAAACTGTAACACTTTGAAGCATTTCTGCTCAGGGCACCTCAACTTGTTGTTCCTGCTTAAAAGTGATAATCCCCCCTTAATCCAAACCTCAAGTGCCTGTTTTAATGAAACCTTCAGATGAATATCAAAGAGCTATTTACTCGTATCTAATATTTTAATTAGATTATATTCTCAATTTAACCCATTAAACCCCCTTTGATGAGCTCCATGTTCAGTGTTTAGCCCCAGATGCTGGAGGTAATGAATATTGGACCTTTGATTTAATGAGAATTTCTGCCTTTCCAGCCTGACTCCCTTTGTATCCCCTTTTTTTAATTTTTTTTTTTTTTTTTTTTTGCTTTTCTGGCCTATAGAATTCATTTAATTGAAGAAGTCTCTTATCAGCACACATTAAGGAACCTAAATTAGCATCCCTTTTCTGATGAGAAAATGCAAGCAGACATTTTCTCTTTGATCTGAGGGCTCAGTTGAAGTAGGCAACAGCCCCCTGAAAATGAGCTGATGGCTGCATTATTTGTGTGCCATGCAGATGTGTCCATGTGGTGCAAAATGCTTAATGTCTTAATTGATCGCCTTCCTCCCTGGCTCCATCCTCCTCCTCCCTGAAATTAGGCCAGAAATCTGTTCATTTAGTGGGTTTTTTTTTAATAAAATAATGAATTTTTAGGAAATATTTAAATATTGAAGCTGTGCCAAAGTTGGGTAAGATGCTGCAGCTGGGGGAGCGCATTTTAAAAATATTTTTATTATTATTTTAACAACCACTTATTTTTTATAACACTGCTTATGATCATCTCACAAACCATTTAAAAATTCCGGTGGTTTGGGTGTTTTAAATCCCACAAAATGACATTTTTACATGGAAAGAAAATCTTTCAATCTACCTCAATACAAATTCAGATTTTCCCTGCACTTCACAGATATGGTGGCACAAAATAAGAGGCCAATGAGCATCCGGCTGCTTAAAGGCAAAGGCCAAAATTTAATGTATTTCAGATTAGGAAGGCAAGATATTTAAATCAAAATCAGCCTTAAATGTTGAATTAATTACGAATTAGTTGTTGAGGGAGGAGTCTGTGTGCAGCACCCAATGGAAATTCCCGATATTTTCTTGGCAACACCTTTCCAGTGCCATCATTTCTCAACATTTGAGGTTCTGGAAGTGTTGCAGCTGAGATCACCTTCAGTGGGCCAAGCCTTGGTGTCAGTTCTACCTAAAAAATGTTGCTGTAATTAAATCCCTTTGCATTTCTTCCAAAAAAAACCAAAGTTGGCTTCCCAGCACCTCACAAAAGGCACGAGCATGTTACTGGCACTATCAAGAACATTCATTTAATCAGTTCAATGCATTAAACAAGGTAAAACCTCACAGCCATCATTCCAGCTGTAAAAATGAGATGAGGAATGAAACCAGATGAGGTTTTGTCCAAGTCCTGCAGTCCCTGAATGCTTCAGACAGCCACCAAGGAGCTCTGCTGTCACAAACCTGACTGCTGCTATTTCCTCCCAGAGAGGAAATAGCCAAAAAAAAATCCTTTTTTTTTTTCCCCTAAATTTCGATTCATATTAAACCAATGAAATGGAGGGTTTACCTCTGATTTAGACTGTGCTTTGTTTTTCCCTCACATCACTCCTGTACCTAATACAAAAAAAAAAAAAAATTCCATGTGAGAAAAAGCAGGAATGTGGAGAAAGGAGCAGCTCTGGTGTGAGGAGGAGGAATGGCTTCAATGGTTTCAGGAATGGTGTCAGGTATTTCAGGAATGGTTTCAGGAATGGTTTCGGTGGTTTCTGGAATCATGTCAGTGATTTCAGGAATGGTTTCAGAGGTTTCAGTGGTTTCAGGAATGGTTTCAGGAATGGTTTCAGGAATGGTTTCAGAGGTTTCAGGGATGGTTTCTGGAATGGCTTCAGGAATGGTTTCAGGAATGGTTTCAGTGGTTTCAGAGGTTTCAGTGGTTTCAGGAATGGTTTCAGGAATTATTTCAGTGGAATCAAATCAATCTGGAAACAAATCCAAGAAACAAGAAATCTAGAAACAAGATTAATACAAGAAACAAGAAATCTAGAAACAAATCCAAGAAATGAGAAATCTAGAACCAATATAAAATACAAGAAATCTAGAAACAAACCCCAGAAACAAAAATTCAGAAACTAGACAAACCAAAAACCAAGAAATCTAGAAACTAATCCAAGAAACAAGAAATCTAGAAATAAGTTAAACCCAATGAACAAGAAATTTAGAAACAAGATGAGCCCAAGACCATCCCGGCAGGAGTTTGCAGTGGGTTGAGGTGATGCTGTTTGTTGTTGGGACTGGAAAAGAGGAAAAGTTCCCTCAAGATGCAAGAAATCTAGAAACAAGATACACCAAAGAAACAAGAAATCTGGAAACAAATCCAAGAAACAAGAAATCTAGAAACAAGATAAACACAAGAAACAAGAAATCTGGAAACAAATCCAAGAAACGGGAAATCTAGAACCAATATAAATACAAGAAATCTAGAAACAAACCAAAGAAACAAAAATTTAGAAACTAGACAAACCAAAAACCAAGAAATCTAGAAACTAATCCAAGAAACAAGAAATCTAGAAACAAGATAAACCCAAGGAACAAGAAATTCAGAAACAAGATGAGCCCAAGACCAAAACCAGCCCCGTTTTAAGCCAGGACCATCCCAGCAGGAGTTTGCAGTGGGTTGAGGTGATGCTGTTTGTTGTTGGGACTGGAAAAGAGGAAAAGTTCCCTCAAGATGCAAGAAATCTAGAAACAAGATAAACCAAAGAAACAAGAAATCTAGAAACAAACAAAAAAAACCCCAAGAAATCTAGAAACAAGATAAACACAAGAAACAAGAAATCTAGAAACAGGTCCAAGACATGAGAAATCTAGAACCGAGATAAATACAAAAAATCTAGAAACAAAACAAAGAAACGAGAAATTTAGAAACTAGACAAACCAAAAAACCTAGAAATCTAGAAACTAATCCAAGAAACAAGAAATCTAGAAATAAGTTAAACCAAATGAACAAGAAATTTAGAAACAAGATGAGCCCAAGACCATCCCGGCAGGAGTTTGCAGTGGGTTGAGGTGATGCTTTTTGTTGTTGGGACTGGAAAAGAGGAAAAGTTCCCTCAGGATATCAGTGATAAAAAATGCACTGAATCCAGCAGGCAGCAGAGAGAAATGAGAGAAACCATAAAAAATATTTTCCATCACGTCCTGGTCATGCTGAGCTTGGCCATGGGTTATTTACACCTTCCCCACTTCCTCCATGTGTGTGCAACAGCAAGAAATTCAAATTATTTGCTCCATAAATACCCTTAAAACCTATATCTGAACTGCTTTTATGGAGTTCTGGATATAAAATTTAAAAATTTGGGTTGGAACTGCTTCCCAAACCCAAAAAAGTTCAAAAGGTTTAAGGCAGCATGCAGGAAAATGCTCCAAATGGAAACAGAAAGCAAAGGTTCATGGCAGGATTTATAGATTGGGGTTTGATTTTCTGTGATGAAAACAAAAACAAAAAAAAAACATTTGTGAATTAAATTAACCTCCAGAACACAATCTCATTTCAGAACAACTCACTGAAGAATTTTGATGAAAAACAGGAAATCCACCGACATTTCCTGTTCCCAGCAATGATTCCCTGCGAGTCTCTTCCGCTGCAGAATCCTCCAACATTAATTTTATTTATTTTATAAAAGAGAGAGAGCTCAAAATCTCTCCCATTCTCCTCAAGCTTCTTGGGAAGAGCAAGGAAAAATCGGCTGCTTGGAATAAGTCAGGATCCAAGAATAAAACCTCATTTCACTTATTCCAAGTCAAAAAAATCTAAATAAAACCTCATTTCCTTTATTCCAAGTGAAAAAAAACCTCTGAATAAAATCTCATTTCCTTTATTCCAAGTGAAAAAATATCTGAATAAAACCTCATTTCACTTATTCCAAGTGAAAAATTCTCTGTGTAAAAACTCATTTTATTTATATCAAGTAAAAAAAAATCTCTGAATAAAATCTCATTTCATTTCTTTCAAGTGAAAAAATCTCTGAGTAAAATCTCATTTTATTTATATCAAGTGAATAAATAAAGTGAAAAAAATAAAACCTAATTTAATTTATTCCAAGTCAAAAAATCTCTGAGTAAAATCTCATTTCATTTATACCAAGTGAAAAAATCTCTGAGTAAAACCTCATTTCACTTACTTCAAGTCAAAAAAGTCTCTGAATAAAGTCTCATTTCATTTATACCAAGTCAAAAATTCTCTGAATAAAACCGCGTTTCATTTATTCCAAGACCAAAATATCTCAGAGTAAAATCCCATTTTATTTATTCCAAGTCAAAAAAATCTCTGAATAAAATCTCATTTTGCTTATTCCAAGTCAAAAAATCTCTGAATAAAACCTCATTTTATTTATTTCAAGTGATCAAACCTCTGCTAGAAACAAAAATCTGCCTTCCCAGCCCTTCTTTTCCCCAGAACCATCTCCATTCTGCAATAACCTCTTCCCAAAACGTCGCCCAGACTCTCTGGAAATTCCATTTTTCCATCTCCAGCTGGGCAGGAGCTGCTGCTGACACTGGGGATTCCTCTGGCAGCGTTTCCTTCATCTCTCTCAATTTCAGGGATTTTTTTCCACCAAACTTTGTGGGATAAGCAAATTCCCAAAATCTTCCCGTTCCCTGCAAGGATGGGATGGGGATATCCCTGGGAACGGGAATATTCCCACTCTGCCGATGTGGGATCGGTTTTTAATCTGATTTTTAGCTTTAATTTTCAGTCGAGGTGCCCAAAACCGCCCCGAGGTTGTGGGGTTTGTTTGATTGATTGGCAAAAATATTTTGGGAAGTGAATTCCTGGAGTGGCAGGGGAGCAACAACAGAGATTTGAGGGGGTTTTGAGTCGTATTTTGACTTTTTTTCTCATAGATCTGACACCACAGAGCAGAGCCAGAACAGTCCCGAGCCATTCCCGACCCTGGAACAGCAGCAGAAAACGTGGTCAAAAATAAATCCCATAAATATCATATGGATCCCATAAATCTCATGTGGACCTCATAAATATCATGTGGATGCCATAAATATCATATAAATCCCATAAATATCATATAAACCCCGTAAATATCTCGTGGATTGCAAAAATATCATATAGATCCTATAAATATCATGTGGATGCCATAAATATCATATAGGTTCCCATAAATATAATGTGGATCCCAAAAATATCATATAGATCCCATAAATATCATATAAACCCCATAAATATCATGTGGATGCCATAAATATCATATAGGTTCCCATAAATATAATGTGGATCCCAAAATTATCATATAAATCCTATAAATATCATGTGGATCCCAAAATTATCATATAAATCCTATAAATATCATGTGGATCCCATAAATATAATATAAATCCCATCAATATCATGTGGATCCTATAAATGTCATATAGGTCCCATAAATATCATGTGGATCCCATAAATATCATAGAGATTCCATAAATATAGTATAAATCCCATAAATATCATATAGATCCCATAAATATCATGTGGATTGCAAAAATATCATATAGACCCTATAAATATCATGTGGATCCCAAAATTATCATATAAATCCCATAAATATCATGTGGATCCTATAAATGTCATATAGATCCCATAAATATCATGTGGATCCCATAAATATCATAGAGATCCCATAAATATCATAGAGATCCCATAAATATCATATAGATCCTATAAATATCATATGGATCCTATAAATATCACGTGGATCCTATAAATGTCATATAGATCCCATAGATATCATGTGGATCCCATAAATATCATATAAACCCCGTAAATATCATGTGGATCCCATAAATATCATATAGATTCCATAAATATAATATAAATCCCATAAATATCATATAGATCCCATAAATATCATGTGGATCCCATAAATATCATAGAAACCCCATAAATATCATGTGGATCCCATAAATATCATATAAACCCCGTAAATATCGTGTGGATCCCATAAATATCATAGAAACCCCACAAATATCACAAAAACCCCATAAATATCATGTGGATCCGATCTCAATTTTAATAATTCCCCATGAAACCTTTGAGGGGGGAGGCTGACAATAATCCCAGAGCAAAACACACAGAAAAAAAAGGGAAATTTTCCAGGTTTTTAAATTCCCATCGCTTCCCTGCCCACGGGATTTGGGAAAAGGGGAGAAATCGGAGCTGGGAGTGGCATTTCCAGCCAGCTCTGCTTCAAACCCCACCGAGAAACGTGGTTGCTTCAAAAATCCTAATTTTTAAAGAGATCTGTGGCATTTTGTCGATGAAAAGAATTGTCCTGAAAGGATTTATTTCTGAAACATCCTGAAAGAGTTATTTATGCGGCTTTTCCTGGATATGTGGATGGGTATTGAGGGTTTTCCTCTAAACGCAATGTGCGATCTTTATTTTTCGTGTAAAAATTTAGAAAGGCAGACTCACAAAATAAAATAAAGGAAGCGGACATACACATTTCAATCATCTATATTTTATATATTAAACAGGAAATTTAAACGTTTTCCCCTCACAAAACGACGTGTCCCATCATCCAAAATGCCCTGAAAGTGCTAAGAACGCCGGACAACCAAATTAAATTCGCGAGAAAAAACAAAAATATAAAGAAAAATAAATTAAATAACAGGGAAAAAAAATTAAATAACAGGAGGAGACACCGCCACGCCGCCGTGGTGCTGCAGCAGGGGATGCTGAGCCGGAATTTTCAGCAGAAATTTCCCAGGAAAATTCTGGGAAAATTCTCCTCCCCGGAGATGCTGAACCTCCGCCTCGCTCCCTGCGCATTTCCCAGCCAGCAGCTCAGTCCGAAACCAAAATAAAATTACGAATAAATCAGGATTTACCTGGAAATGAACCCAATTTCCCCGGCAGGGAGGGAAAGGCAAAGCGGGGCTGCTCCGGCTGAGCGCAGGGAGGGGACGGGACCGCAACGCGGGACCCGCTCCGGGGCTGTTTCACAGGAAAATGGAATTATCCTTTTAATCCACATCCACACCTTTAAACCGGGCAGGATGCGCGCTGCCCACTTCTCCAAGCTGTAGAAAATCCCTTTTTTCCTGGCTGCGAGCGCCGTTTGCTCCGTGCAGCCGAGGCGACATCGAGTTCTTGGTGATGCTCGCCCTTCACTCCCCCACAGCCGAATGAAATAAATCGGATTTTTTTTTTTTTTTTTTTTTTTTTTTTTTTTTTTTTTTTTTTTTTTGCCTTACCTGTTCCTTCGGAGGGTTTTTCTTACAATTCTTTTGATTTGGAAGCTCTCGAGCCGGAGAGCGTGGGGAGAGCAGCGAGGATTTCGGGATTTGGGGGGAATAAAGGGTGAAATTTGCCCTGCCTGCCTCTTCCAGGAACCCCAACACGCCGCCACGAGCAGACATTTATTTTACACCCCAAAAAAGTTCGGGGAACGAGGAAAACTCCGACAATTCGGAGGGAAGGGGGGGGGAGGACCTAAAACAACCTCGGCTCCGCAGATTTCCGAGCGCTGCCCGACCTTGGGGTGATGCTGGGGGTCACCAGAGGAGGGGAAGGGGCTCCCCCTGGATCCGCGCCCCCTTCCCCAGCCCTTGGGGGGCCAAGCAGAGGCTCTAGAGGCGATGGGGACAGATGTCCCCCTCCTCCAGGATGTCCACCTCGTCCTCGGCGTCCTGCAGCACGAAGGGAACGGGGGGGCCCTGGCGGGGCTGGGGCGCGGCCGCCTCGGGCAGCTCGGGCTCGGGGGAGCTCTGGCTCTGCTCCCGGCTCTCCTCCCCGGCCGCCGGCTTGGGCTCGTCCTGCGTCTTGCGCAGCTGCTTTTTGTGCTTCATGCGGCGGTTCTGGAACCAGGTTTTCACCTGGGGGGGAAGCGGGGGGAAGATTGGGGGGGGAAAAAAAGGGGGAAAAGTGGTAAAAGTTAAAGGGAGAAGGGTGGTGGGTGTGATGGGTGTGGAGATGTTGGAGGGGATGCGGGGAGGCTGAGTGGGTGGGATGCGGGGATTCAGAGGGGATGGGATGTGGAGGGTGCTGGAGGGGATGCGGGGATGCTGGAAGTGACCCGGGGATGCTGAGTTGGTGAAATGTGGGGATTCAGAGGGGATGGGATGTGCGGGATGCTGGAGGGGATGCGGGGATGCTGCACGGGGCGCTGGGTTGTTGGAAATTATCCGGGGGTGCTGAAAGGATGGGATGTGGGGATGTTCCTGGGGATGTGGGAATGCTCCTCGGGATGTGGGGGATGTGAGGATGCTCCTCAGGGTATGAGGATGCTCCTGGGGATGTGAGGATGCTCCTTGGGGTGTGAAGATGCTGCTCAGGATGTGGGGATGCTGGACACAGGGGATGAGGGCTGGGGACAGGTGCCGGGGGCAGGATGCTGGAAGTGATCCGGGCAATGCTGAAAGGATGGGATGCTCATCGGGGTGTGGGGGATGCGGATGCTCCTCGAGGTGTGAGAGATCTCCTCGGGATAAGGGAATGCTCCTCGGGATATGGGAATGCTCCTCGAGATGTTGGGATGCTCCTCGAGATGTGGGGATGCTCCTTGGAATCTGAGGATGCTCCTTGGGATGTGAGGATGCCCCTCGGGATGTGGGGATGCTCCTGGGGATGTGGGGATGCTCCTTGGAATCTGAGGATGCTCCTTGGAATCTGAGGATGCTCCTCGGGGTGTGAGGATGGTTTTCGGGATGTGAGGATGCTCCTCGGGACATGGGGATGCCCCTCGGGGTGTGGGGATGGTGCTCGGGATGTGGGGATGCTGGACCCATGGGATGAGGGTTGGGAACAGGTGCCGGGGACAGGTGCTGGGGACAGGATGCTGGAAGTGATCTGGGGAATGCTGAAAGGATGGGATGCTCCTCGGGATGTGAGGATGCTCCTCGGGATGTGGGGATGCTCCTCGGGATGTGGGGATGCTCCTCGGGATGTGGGGATGCTCCTCGGGGTATAGGGATGCTCCTGGGGATGTGAGGATGCTCCTGGGGATGTGAGGATGCTCTTTGGGGTGTGAGGATGCCCCTGGGGCTGTGGGGATGCCGGGCCCATGGGATGAGGGCTGGGGACAGGTTGCAGAGCCAGTCCCCTGTCCCGTACCTGCGTCTCGGAGAGGCTGAGGGCCGTGGCCAGCTCCACCCGCTCGGGCGTGGACAGGTAGCGCTGGATCTCAAACCTCTTCTCCAGGCCGGAGAGCTGCGAGTCGGAGAAGACGGTGCGGGCTTTGCGGCGGCGGCAATGCTTGCCGGGCAGCTCGGCGTGAGCGTGGTGCTGGAACAGCGCCGGCACCGGCATCCCTGCGGGGACACAGCACCGTGGGCCGGGAGAGGGCACCGGGCAAAAACCCCAGAAATGCCGCGCTTGTCCTGCCGCGGCTCGGGATGGGCTCTCTCCCTCTGCCTCTTTGATTTTTTTTGTGTTTTTTTTCGTTGATTTCGTTTCTGAGGTCGATTGGTTGGTTTGGGGTTGGGGGTTTTGTTGTGGTGAATGCGAGAGGGATTTTCCGAGAGCCCATCCCGGGGTGGTGAAGGGAGTCACAGGAGGGGACCCGAGGCTGGCACGGGAACCTGAACCCTCCCGGCGGGGAAACCACAACGAAATGGGCACGGAAAGAAACGGGAGAGCCCTGGAAAAGCCTGGGAAGGGGGGAAACGATCCTTGGCAGCCCCGCTGGCGCAAGGCTTGGGAAATTTGGGAGGTTTTCTCCTTGTAGAGCAAGGAACGGGCAGAGCCGGGAGCGGGAGAGCAGCGGCGCAGCCACAGCGGGGCCGCTGGAGATGGAAAAGCGGAGCCCGCTTGGACAACGAGAGGGAAAAGCGAGGTTTTATTAAATAAAAGCGGTTTAAAAAAATAAAATGAAAGGCAAACAGAGCGAAAACCTCCAGGTTTCGGACAGCGGCTAACGAAGCGGCTGCCCCGGGGCGAGCAGCCAGGGATGCAGGCGGGGGATGTAAAAGATTCCTGGCAGCCCCAGAGCGGCTCTTTCACCCTCGTCCCCACCCCAGTCCCCACCTGGGCGCCCCGATCCGACGCTTACTTACCCGAGGTGGTGAGGAAATAGGGGTGGTGGTGGTGGTGATGCTCCGGCTTGTGCAGGGCGGGGTGCGGGTGCGGCGCCAGCAGGGTCGGGGTGGGCATCAGGGGGTACCCATAGTCCAAGAGGGGCACGCGGGAGGCCAGCGAGCCGGGGAAGGGCTCGGGGGGCACCTCCCGCAGGGCTTTGGGCTTGTGCAGCAGGATGTCCTCGATGAAGAAGGACGTGGGCCGGCCCGTGGCCACCGGCAGCACCGGCGAGGTGAAGTTGAGGTTCATGGCCCCGCTCGGGCTGCGGGCAAGGCACGGAGCCGCGCCGGGCTGCGGGGGCACCGCCGGCGGGGAAGAAATAGAAATGATGGTGTCAATAAAGAAATGAATAATGATTTTTAAAATCCGCGGTCAAAATAAACGGCGATAATATTTTTTTTTATAAAAAAAGGAATCCCCCCAGGCAGAAATAAGCCGAGCTGAGGGAGCAGAGGCAGGGGCGGCCGGCTGGGAAGAAATAAAAATGATGATGTCAATAAAGAAATAAAGATGATTTTTAAAAAATCCGCGGTCAAAATAAACAACGATAATAATTAAAAAAAAAAAAAAGAAATCCTCCAGGCAGAAACAAGCCGAGCTGCGGGAGCAGGGACAGGGGGCGGCCGGCTACACTCAGGGCCGGCAGGGAAGAAATAAAAATGATGATGTCAATAAAGAAATAAAGATGATTTTTTTTTTTAAATCCGCAGTCAAAACAAACAGCGATAATAATTTTTAAAAAAAAAGGAATCCCCCGGGCAGGAAGGAGCTGGCGGAGCCGGGGGAGGCGAGGCGGGCGCGCCGGGGATGCGCGGGGCGCTGCGCGCTTTGAGGCGCGCTGGGAAGGGGGACGCGCGCTGAGCCAATGGCGAGCGGGGGGGGGCCGGGCCTGCGGGGCCACCCAGAGCACCCCGGGGGCCCCGAGGGGGCGAGGAGGGGGCGAGGAGGGGGCGAGGATCGGGCAGGAGCCGCCCGGGATCCGCAGCGTCCCCCGCGCATCGCCCCGCGCCAGCGCGCTCAGCCCCGCTCCCGGCGTTTGTTTCCCCCCGAAACACGGCGGGATCTCCTCCTTTTGTTATTTATTCTCCCCCCACCCCTTTTAAAAATAAATAAATAAAGAACAAAACTTGGGGGGAAATAAAGCAGCGCTTCTTTCCCACGCTCCGCTCCCAACCTGTCCCCGCGCACGCCGCTTCTCCCGTCCCTCTCAGCTCTCATCCCATCATCCCAGCACGGTTTTGTTCCCATCCCTTCATCCCGTGTTCCCATTTCCCATCCCTGCCCCGCTCTCTGTTACGCCAACACTTTTTTTCCTTCCTTTTTTTTTTTTTCTTTCCTTTTTTTTTTTCCTTTTTTTTGGGGGGGGGCGTCTTTCCTCTGTTTGTCTTTTTGGTTTTTTTTCTTTTTGCCTTTCCTCACCCCTCTAATCTGCGCCATTCATTTCCCCGGAGTCAATTTGCTCAAATGAGGGTGATACACCACATCATAGCCGAGATAATTTCGGTTCGCATCTCGGCAAATTGCTCTAATTATTGATGTTAAACTCAGGGAAATTAAAAGAAGGCGCTTCTCCTTCATCTCCCGATTTTAAGCTCTAATTTGTTGAAATCGAGTTGTCATCACAATTCCGATCACTCCCGTTAATAGTAAAAGTGTTCTAATAGAGGCAGAATTCGCACAACCCATGCTATTAGATAATTAAGAAAGATGTTAGAAAGACAAGTGCTAATCCTTGGGCACACGGACAGCGCTTCCATCTGATCCAGCAGGTAGAACAAATTAATTACCCGAATCAATTAGTCCTAAAAGTACAGTTCTCCGGCAAGTGCAAGCCATGCCTTCCATATGGATGAGCTGGTAAATGGTAAATAGATGAGGAAAGAGCCGCGAAAGAATAGAAACGGCGAGAGCGGCGCTTTAATGAGAGCGCTGCTCTCGGCTTGGGCAGCGGGGACAGCGCCCGGCCGGGACAGCGGGGGCTCCTTGGGCAGCTGCCGAAATTGGGGAATTATTGGGGAATTATTGGGGAGGGGGCGGCCGGAGAGCCAGCAGGGAACCCACGGGAGGGTCTGTGCCCGCTGGAGCCACGCCCGCACTTTGTGTGGTGCGGAGTGACCGCGGACGGGCAGAGCGCACACAGCCCTGCAGCGTGAAATCGTGTGTATGAAATAAAAATATCGGCGGTTCTGCCTTTGTTTTATGCGTTATATTTGTATTTATACCCTGTGTTATAGTCTTATATGTGTTTTATATCTTTGGAAATGTATATATTTCTATTTATACACGGATCCTTTCCTGCAGAGTACCTGATGCAGGAAAGCAGGAGGAGTCCCCCAGGACTGGGGGAAAAACTCAACTCCTCTCCCTCTTTTTCCCTAGGAAAAATAATTTAAAAAAAAACCCCAAAAAATCCCAAAAAAACACCAAAAAACCCCCCAAAACAAACTAACTCTTCTCTTCTCTTCTCTTCTCTTCTCTTCTCTTCTCTTCTCTTCTCTTCTCTTCTCTTCTCTTCTCTTCTCTTCTCTTCTCTTCTCTTCTCTTCTCTCTTCTCTTCTCTTCTCTTCTCTTCTCTTCTCTTCTCTTCTCTTCTCTTCTCTTCTCTTCTCTTCTCTTCTCTTCTCTTCTCTTCTCTTCTCTTCTCTTCTCTTCTCTTCTCTTCTCTTCTCTTCTCTCTCTTCTCTTCTCTTCTCTTCTCTTCTCTTCTCTTCTCTCCTCTCCTCTCCTCTCCTCTCCTCTCCTCTCCTCTCCTCTCCTCTCCTCTCCTCTCCTCTCCTCTCCTCTCCTCTCTCTCCTCTCCTCTCCTCTCCTCTCCTCTCCTCTCCTCTCCTCTCCTCTCCTCTCCTCTCCTCTCCTCTCCTCTCCTCTCCTCTCCTCTCCTCTCCTCTCCTCTCCCTCTTTTTTCCCCAGGAAAAAAAATAGATAAATAAATAAACAGACAAACAAATAAATAGATAAATAAATCAATTACTAGATAAAAAACCTAAATAGATAAAGGCAATAATCCCGTTGCAGTGGCCCCTCCTGAAATGACCATCAGGACTTTTTGGCCGAAGGATTTTGAAATCCAACTTTCAGCGCTGGAGCAATTGAGTGGATGGACTCGGGGTGATGAAACGGGGCTAATGCCCCCCTGCTGATGAGGAGAGTCTGTCTAAGCTGCTTGAGGAGCCATTTCATCAGCTGGGATTGCTCTGCCGGGGGGAGCCTGGGCTTCTCCCTCCTCCTGGGGGGGTAAATTTGGGTATTTAAGGCAGAGCTGAGAGATTGGAGCTGTGTCACCGCAGCCAGGCTGGGTCCCAGCCCCAATCATCGGCAGGGCTGATTTTTGGAGTTGATTTGGGGCACAGGGGGAATGAGGCAGAGCAGGAAATGGGGCGAGTCTTGGTGCTCATTTGCAGCAAAACTCGTGCCCCAGTTGGGCAGCGGCGTTTCAGGCCTATCAGCATCTCCCTGCTGCTGTTTTGGGGCAAGAGGCAGAGGGGACAGACCCCATCTGTGGGGAAGGGACAGGATGGCAGCCCCAGGAAGGGAGATCTCCCCTGCAGTGCTCACATCCAGGGATTTTTTTTTAAATTTAACCTTTCACAGCTCTTTGTGACAGAAATGGGGTGCCAGGTGTGTCTGGTGCTCTTTGCCCCAGAAGTTTTTCCCTGTTTTTCCCCATTTGTCCCTGGGGTGATGGGACCCCACAGAGTGGATTCCATCCAGGGACCCCCAAACACGCCCAGGAGCATCCCCTGGATCCTGGATCATCCCTTTGCAGGCTGGACAGACAGACGGACACAAACAGAGGCCCTCCCTACACACCCCATCCCATCCCATCCACTGCCAAACTCTGGGAGAACAGAACCTGTGGGGTGTCACCAGCACGGACTGCCCCAACCTGCAGGGCTGGGACACATCGGGAGGGACAAACAGAGGGAGGAGGAGGAGGAGGAGGAGGAGAAGGAGAAGGAGGAGAAGGAGAAGGAGAAGGAGAAGGAGAAGGAGAAGGAGAAGGAGAAGGAGAAGGAGAAGGAGAAGGAGAAGGAGAAGGAGAAGGAGAAGGAGAAGGAGAAGGAGAAGGAGAAGGAGAAGGAGAAGGAGAAGGAGAAGGAGAAGGAGAAGGATTGGGATCAGAATCAGACTGGGATTAGGATCAGGACCAGGACTGGGATCGGGATCAGGATCAGGATCAGGATTGGGATTGGGATTGGGATCAGGATCGGGATCGGGATCGGGATCAGGATCAGGGTCAGAATCGGGACTGGGATTGGGATCAAGATCAGAATCAGGATTGGGATCAGGATCAGGATCGGGATCAGGATCAGGATTGGGATCAGGATCAGCATCAGGATCAGATTGGGATCAGGATCAGGATTGGGTTCAGGATTGGGATCGGGATTGGGATCAGGATCAGGATCGGGATCAGGATCAGGATCAGGATTGGGATCAGGATCAGCATCAGCATCAGGATCAGATTGGGATCAGGATCAGGATTGGGTTCAGGATCGGGATCGGGATCGGGATTGGGATCAGGATCAGGATCGGGATCAGGATCAGGATCGGGATCAGGATTGGGATCAGGATCAGGATCAGGATCAGAATCGGGATTGGGATCAGGATCAGGGTCAGGACCAGGATCAGGATAAACCAGGCAGAAGCTGCATCATGGGCCGTTTCACTCTCTGGGTGTTTCCCTCCCCATTTGACGGGAGAACCAGAATTGTCCCTTTCTCCATCCCCCCTAAACCCCCTTGAGGGACTCTGTAAACCCCAGCCTGGCACCCCAAACAACTCAGACCTCCTGATTTTTCTCTACCCACAGCCACACTGCTGTGGAGCTTGTCTCTTGCTCCTTCAATAAAACAAAAATGAATTTTACAGAATAAAGAGGTTTATGAACTTGCTGGAAGTGATGCACCCCATTCCTGATTTTATAACACACGTGCTTTGCTTAGATAAACCCCAACCATCATCACTCGCACACTTAAGATCATTTGAAGACATCACAGGCAGAATTTTACCCAGGAAAACAGAAATGGATTTGACTTAAAACCTCGGGGGTCAATTCAGAGGTCAGCCTGGCTGCATTGATGCTGGCAGCTTTATTTCAGTGCGCTGCATCAGGGATAAATTTGGCGTGGTTTAAAAACACGGGCACTTACCTTGAAGAGGTAAGGTAGCTCGGGAGCCCGGCCTTTTCATGCCTTTCAAGACCAATCCACTCCAAAAGGAAGGGTTAAATTAAAAACAGACAGCCTTGATAGGCTCCAAATGGGAGCCTGGCTGCAGCAGAGAGGGCTGAAGAGCCGGGGCTGAGCAGCCACACGTGAAACACGAGAGAGGGCTTTGAACACAAAGCTCGGCTTAATGGAGAATGTTCCTGGCTCGCTGCTTCAGGCTCAGCCACTTCCCATCCCCGAGTGCCTCTGCTGCTGGGGAGAGGCAAGAAACACTCCCCAGCCCCTCTCCCCATCCCCAAATCTGCCTTTTCTCCCCAAGCTCAGGCTCAGCTGGTGCCTGTGGGAATCCAGGAGTGGGGTGGTTGTTGGTGGTGAGGGATTTTATCAATCCAGCTCAGCTGGGACAAAATGGGAACCCCTGGAGCACCAGGTCGGGGCTGCACTGGAAATTTTGTGCAGGAGAGGGCTTTGAACACAAAGCTTGGCTTAAAGGAGAATGTTCCTGGCTCGGTGCTTCAGGCTCAGCCACTTCCCATTCCTCTGCTGCTGGGGAGAGGCAAAACCACCCCTGCCTTGCCCCAGCCCCTCTCTCCATCCCCATCCTGTCTGCCTTTGCCCAAATCTGCCTTTTCTCCCCAAGCTCAGGCTCAGCTGGCGCACTGTGGGAATCCAGGAGTGGGGTGGATGTGTTGGTGATGAGGGATTTTATCAATCCAGCTCAACTGGGACAAAGTGGGAACCCCTGGAGCTCCAGGTCAGGGCTGCACTGGAAATTCTGTGAACACAAAGCCTGGCTTAAAGGAGAATGTTCCTGGCTGGGTGCTTCAGGCTCAGCCACTTCCCATCCCCGAGTGCCTCTGCTGCTGGGGAGAGGCAAAACCACCCCTGCCTTGCCCCAGCCCCTCTCTCCATCCCCATCCTGTCTGCCTTTGCCCAAATCTGCCTTTTCTCCCCAAGCTCAGGCTCAGCTGGTGCCTGTGGGAATCCAGGAGTGGGGTGGATGTGTTGGTGGTGAGGGATTTTATCCATCCAGCTCAGCTGGGACAAAGTGGGAACCCCTGGAGCTCCAGGTCGGGGCTGCACTGGAAATTCTGTGAACACAAAGCCTGGCTTAAAGGAGAATGTTCCTGGCTCGATGCTTCAGGCTCAGCCACTTCCCATTCCTCTGCTGCAGGGGAGAGGCAAAACCACCCCTGCCTTGCCCCAGCCTCTCTCCCCATCCCCAAATTTGCCTTTTCTCCCCAAGCTCAGCCTCAGAAATCCAGGAGTGGGGTGGGTGTGTTGGTGGTGAGGGGTTTTATCCAGCCAGCTCAGCTGGGACAAAGTGGGAGCTGTCACTGTAGGACACCAAAGAACACAAACTCGCTGCTCTCAAGGTGAAGAAAAAGGGAAGTTTATTTTCTGACTCCAACATTTATAGATTTCCAAAAGTGGCAGTGGATTGGAGGGTGGCAGTGCCACCTCTCCAATGACACTGGACAAACCAACATTCCATCAAATTTCTCCTCCTCCACAAAGGAATGCAAAACAATCAGTTATTTACACGATGTGGACACGCAGCTCTCTCAAGGTAAAAAGGGAATTTCAAATTTCTGACTCCAGCATTTATAGATTTATAGGTTTATAGATTTCCAAAAGTGACAGTGCCACCTCTCCAATGACACTGGACAAACCAACAGTCCATCAACTCTCTCCTCCTCCATAAAAGAATGTAAAACAATGAGTTATTTACAGAAAGTGTGTGAGAAAGTTCACTACAAGAATGTCACATCAGAAGGCTCAGAAAATCTTAAAATCCAGGGTGACAGGAGCCCCTGGAGCAGCAGGCTGGGGCTGCACTGGAAATTTTGTGCCATTTCAGCATTGCCACAGAGGAACAGGAGCTGAACTCCTCGTGGGCTCTTCCAGCTTGGGATATTGGGAATATTTCTGCTGGAAAACCCTCCAGGAGAGCTCAGAGGATGGGTTTTGATATCCCAGGGCTGAGAGAGGGCAAATGAAGCTTCAGAGAGGAGTTTATCCCCTAATCAGAGATGGTGGAAAACTCCATCCAAGTTTTCCAAGGCTCAGAATCCCTCCCTTGGCTCAAACCCTGGCACTGCCCAGCCTGGCACTGCCCCTCATCTGTGCTGAGAGGAAGAAAAGCCAGGATGGGAACCGGAGGGGAAATCAGCCTGGTGATCTATCCCCAGGCAGTAAACACTCAGGTTAAAAGCCAGCTCCGTGTAATTCTGAGAAAATCACCGAACCTCCTCAAAAAGCACAACAATTCCAGGCTGAAGTGCCAGGGGAAAAGCACGGGGCCGTGGAAGCGCTGCTGATGGGAGGAGGTTCTGAGGCAGAAAGGCTTTTTTGAGGCTTCCATCCCGCCAAGAGCTGCAGGAATTTTGGGGATAAAAAGGGATAAAAATTGAAAGTATAAAAAGACTATAGCTTCCTTACACAGATCAAAGCCAGCTATCCATGGGTGGGGTCAGCAGTTTCAGTCTCAAATCCAGAATTTTATCTCTGTACTGAGGATTCGTCTCATTATCTGATAACCCTGAGCATTTCATTAGGGCGGAGAATAAAAGCAGAAACACTGGCAGGTCTGATCCAAACACTTCCCTTAAAAGTGACATTTATTAATTGAGACTTTCTTCATTCCCTAAGAGCTTCAGCAGGGTGATCTGGACATTTTCAAAACCCTGCGAGATAGATTTTCTTTTCTTTTCTTTTCTTTTCTTTTCTTTTCTTTTCTTTTCTTTTCTTTTCTTTTCTTTTCTTTTCTTTTCTTTTCTTTTCTTTTCTTTTCTTTTCTTTTCTTTTCTTTTCTTTTCCTTTCTTCATTTTCCTTCCTTCCTTCCTTCCTTCCTTCCTTCCTTCCTTCCTTCCTTCCTTCCTTCCTTCCTTCCTTCCTTCCTTCCTTCCTTCCTTCCTTCCTTCCTTCCTTCCTTCCTTCCTTCCTTCCTTCCTTCCTTCCTTCCTTCCTTCCTTCCTTCCTTCCTTCCTTCCTTCCTTCCTTCCTTCCTTCCTTCCTTCCTTCCTTCCTTCCTTCCTTCCTTCCTTCCTTCCTTCCTTCCTTCCTTCCTTCCTTCCTTCCTTCCTTCCTTCCTTCCTTCCTTCCTTCCTTCCTTCCTCCCTTTCTCTCTCTCTCTCTTTCTCTCTCTTTCTCTCTTTTTCTTTCTCTCTCTCTTTTTCTTTCTCTCTTTCTCCCTCTCTTTCCTTCTCTGTTTCTTTTCCTTTCTCTTCAGAAACAATCAGAAACCAGGAGGGATGCTCAGAACTTTCCCTGTTTTCAATAATTCTCCTTTTCCCTTTGGTTCCCTCTCGGTTCCTCCTCGCCCATCCCTCGGGGCAGGGCTGATTATTCCACCCGCTCCCATCTGCACTTTGGGATCTGGGCTAATCCTCAGCTCTGGAAAAATCCATTCCTGCTCTGTGCTCCCTCTTTGTTGTTTCCTTTATCCCATCAGGGCTCCGTGCTCTGCTTTCATTCCAGCTGTGGAACAATCAGCGGCACATCTGCACCTTTGATTCCCCCTTTTTTTTGGCACGAATGGCTCGGGACCTCCCTCGTTCCCTGATTTTGTGGTGTCTGAGCCGTGCCCATCCTTGCCTTTAACCTCTGGGATAATCCTGCTTTTCCCTTTCTTCTCCACCCAACTTTGATTTCTTCCCTTTGTTTCCCTCCTGTTCTCTGTGGCTTCCCTCTGATTATTTGCCACACTCTGCTGCTCCATGGAAAAACTTTCCCACTCAGAGAAACCCCTGGAATAAATAAATGATCCCAATCTGGAGTAAGTGAGGAGTTCACTTCTATAAAACCCACCAGAAAAAAGAAAAATTCCCTTAAAAAAACCCCCAAAAAATCCCTAAAGAAACCCCAAAAAATCCCCCAGTTAATGGATGCAGGTAACAAATTGAGCCTGAAGTACTGAGTGGGTCTGGGTCTGTTTGAAAAACAGATTTTTCTCCTCATTTCTGCTTTGCCAGGGCAAAAAAGGCTGGGAAAGGAATTCCCTGTCATCCCATAAGGACAAACCTCAGCCACCAGAGCACAAAAACCTGAATGGTTTTAGTGAAAATGAAACCACCAATACTTTGAGCCCTTTTTAATCCACTTTTTTTCCTTTCCAGCTTTAAAATGTCTCGTTCTGAAGCCTCAAAAATAAAAATCTGCACTCCAAGGTCAGAGGGAGCTGTTGGGAACATCCAGGCTGAGCACACAACTCCTCCCAAACCCAGCTCAGTGCCAAACACACAGAAAACACCCAACCTGTGGCATAAAAAAAAAAAATTCCAATTTTCTAAGCCTTTAAATTATATTCGGTCATCACAACGAATACAGAGTAAGGAGGAGTGGTTATAATTGGGGAATGAGCACGTTCATCTCCAGATCTCTGCTCTCATTTCTGGGTTTATATTTTGAGTTTTCCTGTGGTTATTCACAAACTCTGAGCTCAGATTTTCTAACCACCATTCAGGCTGCAGTTAAAAGCTCAATTCCAGTGGATTTTATCAATCACTTAAGCCCCAGTGGTTTGGTTTTTCCTCCCAGTTTAAGCACACAAATTTCTCCATCACCTTCTGCACACCAAAGCCCCACCTGAGATGTTCCTGTGTCACTTGCACAGCAGCACAGTCCCTCATTAAAAAGAATTATCTCAATAAAATTTAGGCCAACCTGTGGCATAAAAACCCCACTTTTCTGAGCCTTTAAATCATATTTGATGCACCACAATGAATATAGAAGGGAAATGAGTGGTTATAACTGGGGAATGAGCGCGTTCATCTCCAGATCCCAGCTCTCTTTTCTGGGTTTATATTTTGAGCTTTTCTGTGGTTATTCACAAACTCTGAGCTCAGATTTTCTAGGCTGCGGAAAAAAGGTCAATTCTAGTGGATTTTATAAATCACTTAAGCCCCAGTGAACTTGGTTTTTTTAAGCACACAAATTTCTCCATCACCTTCTGCACACCAAAGCCCCACCTGAGATGTTCCCGTGTCACCTGCACAGCAGCACATTCCCTCATTAAAAAGAATTATCCTTCATTGCAGCACAATTAATCTTTGTTTTCTTTCATGTTTGCCCCAAACAGATTGCAAAAAAAAAAAAAAAAAAAAAAAAAAATACAATAAAATAGAGAAAAAAATCCCCTTTTTGATGATCAAAGGGAGAGATTGGTTCCATTACTTGCATTAGGCAGAGTTGGCTGTGCTGTGGCCTTCAGAATAAAGGCAGAAATGTACTTTAGAAAGATCTGAGTAACACACTTTACTCCAAACATTTCTGTATTATGTGGCTTCTTGACTCTTGCAGCTTCCTCTGTATCTGTGCACTTTATTTTAAGCACTGCAGAAGTGGATGACAGGTCCTGGGGGGGAAGGTGAGGAAAAAAAAAAGAGAGAGAGAGAGAGAATCGAGTCAGCATCTCACAAATGCATCTTCAAATAATGCTTTAAAAGTGGAAATTGCATTTTGAAATGGCATTTTGGCCATTGCCAAAGGGGAGGTGCTGGAAGTGAGGGGATGGTGTCTGATGTTCAAAACACTTCCTCACATTGGTCAGTATTAATTTATTATTCATTTTTAAATTGATTTTAAATTTAATAATAAAGGGAACTATTTAATTGTAAAGGGAACTATTAAAATGTCATTTAAAATAAGGACTGATGGAGGTGGATACACCTTAACAAACCAATAACAAAATACTTAGATGATTTTTCAAACCCATCTTTTGATTCAGCCCAGCTATTCCTGATATTTGATTTTAACCTGATTTCCTGCCCAAATAAAAGGAAATAAAGAAAGAATTGGCCATTGCCAAAGGGGAGGTGCTGGAAGTGAGGGGAAGGTGTCTGATGTTCCAAACACGTCCTCACATTGGTCAGTATTAATTTATTATTCATTTTTAAATTGATTTTAAATTAAATATTCATTTTAAAGGGATGTATATATAATATGTATATATATACATCCCCCATGTATATTATATATGTATATAATATACAGATATTGTATATATAATATATGTATATTATATATGTATATCTAATATACATATATAATATATAATATAATGGATATAATACATAATAAATGTGTAATATAATATATAACATATATAATAATATATAATATAATATGTATAACACATATTAAATGTGTTCTATAATATACATAACAATATATAATATTATGGATATAATATATAATAAATGTGTTCTATAATATATATAACATATATATTATAATATATAATATGAGTATAATATATAATAAATCTATTCTGTAATACATATAACAATATATATAAGATAATATATAATATAATATGTATAATACATAACAAATGTGTTCTATAATATACATAACAATATATAAAATTATGGATATAATATATAATAAATGTGTTCTATAATATATATAACATATATATTATAATATATAATATGAGTATAATATATAATAAATGTATTCTGTAATACATATAACAATATATAATATAATGGATATAATAAATAACAAATGTGTTCTATATTATATATATATAACATAATGTGTATACTATATAATGTGTTCCATAATAGAATAATATATAGCTATATAAATGATAATATATAATATAATGTGTATAATACATAATAAATATGTTATGTAGTATATATAACAATGTATAACATATAATATAATGTGTATAATAAATGATACACGTATTTTATATATGTATATAATATATATATATCAAATATATGTGTATATATATAAAATATATAATGTATAATATATATAATATAATTATATACATAATATATAATATGTAATATATATATAATATATAATGTGTATAATAAATAATACATATGGGTTTTGATCTTCATAGTTGATGGTGGAGATGCTCAGTGCAGTGAAATCACCACGTTAACAATGCAAAACCAAAAAGAAAATAAAGGGGTTTTCTGCCCAAATTTTGTTTTATTTTGAGTTTGGAGGGACCCAGCCTTGGCCTTGGCAGAAGAGTTTGCCAATGGCTATTGGAAAATAATGTGGGAAATTAACCTTACAAGGCAAAGGCCATAAGCTTGGAGGCAGGAGAACAGCCAGAAACATGGGAATTATAGAAAATATTCCCCAAATATTGAGGGATTTTAGGATTTTAGGAGCTGTCTCACACTCCCAAATAAAACCTCTGTGTGTATTGCATTTCCCGACAGACATCAACCCTTAAAACCCCAAACAACTCCAACAACAACAACAACAAAAAAAGAGAATTTCCCAGTTTGCATCCCCCAGCAAGCGCAACCTCACTCCCAACACACATTAAATTCATTTAGCCTAGTGCATTTTTAATAGACATTATTCATCTATTACCTTAATGAGCCTGCTGAAAGCATATTGCCTCCCAATTTTCACAAAAGCAGCCAAACCCCGCTGCAGCTTTTTCCCCTTTTGCCTTCTAAGGCAGCAGCGCCGAGGGGGGAAGGAAAAAAAAAAGCCACCGAGGCAGATAAGGTTTTTATTCTGTGTCACAACACTACATTAAGAATAAAACCTTCCACTTAAACACTTAAATGAAAACATCGAGAAACTAATTTACCATTTGTAACCACATGATTTAAGTAGGAGCAGCTTTAATTTTCTTCCCATTTTCCTCATATTCAATGTGAGCCCACATTAGATTTCACTGGCTCAAATCACAACACTTAAAGCCACTTTCATTTTCTTTTTGATTAAATAATTGAAATTCCTGTCACTGCCTGCACTTTACTAGCACACAAATTTTCTGTGTAAAGATAAATACTCTTTTTTTCTCCCTTCACTGCCTGGAAGCTTTTTCTTTTTTTGGGGGTGCTTTTTTTTTTTTTTTTTTTTTAATTTTCCTTCAGTTTAATCTTAAAAGCAGGCAAGGTTTCGCTTATTGATGGTTCCATAAAATGGATCAGTACTCCATTCACCTATTTCGTGGAATTATACCTCTCCCATTAAGTGATTGTTTGGAGAAATTATGGAAAGCCATTTTCTCTAATTTAGTCGCCGTCCAATCCTAAAAGGACAGGAAACCTGGATCCTTCTCTGCTGCTCCCTCTGCCATCCATTAACGCCCCAAATCCGGAGCTTTATTCCAGCTTTTCTCCCAATTAGGGTCACAAGTTTTATTAATGCTCCCTGAGAAGTTATTCCAACTATATCCAAGGAAATGGGAGGCTGGAAAAGGGAAATTCACAAACCCTGGGCTTCGTGGGTTGGAAAAGGGAATTTCACCAATTCTGGGACTCATGGGGGTTTCCGGGTTGGGAAAGGGAATTTCACAAATTCTGGGACTCATGGATTGGAAAAGGGAATTTCACAAATCCTGGGATTCATGCATTGGAAAAGGGAACTTCACCAATTCTGGGATTCATGGGGGTTTCTGGGTTGGGAAAGGGAAATTCACAAATTCTGGGCTTGATGGGGTTTTTTTCTGGATTGGAAAAGGGAATCTCACAAATTCTGGGTTTCATGAGGGTTTCTGGGTTGGAAAAAGGGAATTTTAAGGAGGTTTCTGGATTGGTAAAGGGAATTTTACAAATTCTGGGTTTCAAGAAGGTTTCTGGGGTGATCTGAGGAACAAAGGACTCTGCATGAGTTAATTCTGATTAATGGAGTTCAGATTTGTGTGGCTTGCTAAATCTGGGCTTTAGTGCATTGGGTGTGGACCAGAAATAGAAATATTTGTGTGTATGATGGGAAGGAAGGAAGGAAGGAAGGAAGGAAGGAAGGAAGGAAGGAAGGAAGGAAGGAAGGAAGGAAGGAAGGAAGGAAGGAAGGAAGGAAGGAAGGAAGGAAGGAAGGAAGGAAGGAAGGAAGGAAGGAAGGAAGGAAGGAAGGAAAGAAAGAAAGAAAGAAAGAAAGAAAGAAAGAAAGAAAGAAAGAAAGAAAGAAAGAAAGAAAGAAAGAAAGAAAGAAAGAAAGAAAGAAAGAAAGAAAGAAAGAAAGAAAGAAAGAAAGAAAGAAAGAAAGAAAGAAAGAAAGAAAGAAAGAAAGAAAGAAAGAAAAAGCAATTAAGACAACTTTCATTTCCATATAACACATAAATCCATCCCACCCCATTTAGAAACCTTCCTGCCAGTGCTGACCACACATTTTCCGATTTAAAAAAAAGAAATTTACAAACAACCCCAAACTTCCAGAGGCAAATTATCCCCACCTAAGCCAGAAATCAGAGATTTCCCTGAGAATGAACCCAGGCATGAGGTCAGCCCCAGCTTTTAACGCTGAAAGGAGCTCCAAGAAAAAGAAGAAAATCATCTTTTCATGACTGCCCCATCCCTTCCCCTGCAAGCATTCACCCAGAGGACATTGTTGCCATATAATAACTGCCCGTGTCAGGATTAATTAAACAACCCCTAACGAAGCAGCTGCTGCTTTTGTCAGGCCCAAACGTGGGTGCAGGCGCAGATATGATGCTAATTGAACCCTCGCTGCTGATTTTTCACCCCTAAATGCACAAGAAAGAGGAGAAAGAATCTTGGAGGCTCATCTGCTCGGCTCGGGCACGGGGAGGGATTTCAGGGCGAGGAAATGAGCAGCCAAATCCAGGGGGATGTGCAGCACCAGGGGCTCCTTGGGGGAAAAGAAAAACCAAAAAACCACCAAAAAATCCCCCAAAAAACCCAAAAAAAATCCCCCGAATCCCTGACATTTTAAATATGTCTTGTGCCCTGTTGCGACCATTCCAGCAGCGATCAGGAATTGGTTATTTTGTTTAATTTTAAGGAAAATTAATAATTTTTAAGGGTTTTTTCCCCTAGCCAAAGGCTGAGATGTTAAATATGGTTTGTGCCCTGTTACCACCTTGCCAGCAGCAATCAGGATTGGTTATTTCGTGTAACTTTAAGGAAAATGAATGATTTTTTGAGTTTTTTTCCCCCTAGCCAAAGGCTGAAATGTTAAATATGGTTTGTGCCCTGTTGCCACCACTCCAACCAGATCATTATTTGTTTAATTTTAAGGAAAATTAACTTTTGGTTATTTTGTTTAATTTTAAGGAATATTAATATTTTTTGAGGTTTTTTTCCCTTCAGCCAGAGGCTGAGATGTTAAATATGATTCATGCCCTGTTATCACCACTCCAACCAGATCAGGGATTGGTTATGTTGTTTAATTTTATGGAAAATGAGCAATTTTAGAGGTTTTTGAGGTTTTTTGCCCTTTAGCCAGAGGCTGAAGTGTTAAATGTGGTTTGTGCCCTGTTGCCACCACTCCAACAGGATGAGGGATTGGTTATTTTGTTTAATTTTAAGGAAAATTAATATTTTTTGTGGGTTTTTTCCCCTAATCAGAGGCTGAAATGTTAAATATGGTTTGTGCCCTGTTATCACCACTCCAACCACATCAGGGATTGGTTATGTTGTTTAATTTTAAGGAAAATTATCAATTTTTGAGGTTTCTGAGGTTTTTTCCCCTAGCCAAAGGCTGAGATGTTAAATGTGATTTGTGCCCTGTTGCCACCACTCCAACCGGATCAGGGGTTGGTTATTTTTTAATTTAATTTAATTTTTCATTTTTTAATTAGTTTAACTTCAAGGAAAATTGATATTTTTTGAGGGTTTTTTCCCTTCAGCCAGAGGCTGAGATATTAAATATGGTTTGTGCCCTGTTATCACCACTCCAACCACATCAGGGATTGGTTATGTTGTTTAATTTTAAGGAAAATTAATATTTTTTGTGGGTTTTTTCCCCTAATCGGAGGCTGAAATGTTAAATATGGTTTGTGCGCTGTTGCCACCACTCCAACCAGATCAGGGATTGGTTATTTTGTTTAATTTTAAGGAAAATGAGAATTTTTTGAGGTTTTATTCCCATAGCCAGAGGATGAGGATCCCATGGGATGCACAGGGAGAGTTTCCCAGGCTCCATCAGCCCCTGGCAGCTTCAAGGGTGTCCTGACAGCACAAAATATTTCAAATTTTAACAGAAAGGCTCAATTAGACCCTGGGCAGCTGAATTAAAATGCCACACCTGGAACCTGCCCCCCAAAGTCCCCAATTCTCTCTTTTTTTCCCTTTGGATTGATGTTGGGAGGAGCAGAGCTCAGCTCCAAGCCTTGGTGCTCAAACTCCCTCAGATGGTCCTGAAACAGCCCCTGAGCAGCAAAGATCAGGAAATTTGGGATGATTTGGGACCAAAATCAGGAAATTTGGATGCTTTGGGGGAAAATGGCAGAAAATTTTGAGTGCTTGAGAACCAAAAACCAGGAAATTTTGAGTGGTTGGGGAGCAAAAAACAGGAAATTTTGGATTCTTGCAGACCAAAACCTGGGAAATTTGGGGCGCTTGGAGATCAAAACCGGGAAATTTGGGATTCTTGGGGACCAAAAAACCAGGAAATTTGGAGTCCTTGGGGTCCAAAAGCCAGGAAATTTTCGGTGCTTAGAGACCTAAAAAGAGGAAATTTGGGTACCTGGGACCAAAAATCAGGAAATTTGGGGTTCTTCGGGAGCCCAGTGCCCAGCATTTATCATTATCCTTATATTATATTATATTATATTATATTATATTATATTATATTATATTATATTATATTATATTATATTATATTATATTATATTATATTATATTATATTATATTATATTATATTATGTTATATTACATTACATTACATTACATTACATTACATTACATTATATTATATTATATTATATTATATTTTCTTCTTATTACTATCATTATTACTATTATATCACATCATTTATTACTATTTTCTCTTATATTACTATTTCTTATTATTATATCATTATCATATCACATTATTATTGTTTTATATTATTTCTTCTTATTATTACTATTATTATTACTATATCATTATTATATCACATCATTTATCATTATCATTACCATTATTTTATAGTATTCTTTATTATTATTATTATTATTGTTGTTGTTGTTGTTGTTGTTATTACTATTATTATTATTACTATATCATTATTATATCACATCATTTATCATTACCATTATCATTATCATTATCATTATCATTTATCATTATCCTTATATTATATTATATTATATTATATTATATTATATTATATTATATTATATTTTCTTCTTATTACTATCATTATTTCTATTATATCACATCATTTATTACTATTTTCTATTCTATTACTATTTTTTATTATTATATCATTATCATATCACATTATTATTATTGTTTTATATTATTTCTTCTTATTATTACTATTATTATTACTATATCATTATTGTATCACATCATTTATCATTATCATTACCATTATTTTATAGTATTATTTATTATTATTATTATTATTGTTGTTGTTGTTGTTGTTGTTGATGATGATGATAATAATAATGATGATGATTATAATAATAATGATGATAATAATAATGATAATAATGATAATAATGATGATGATGATGATGATGATGATGATGATGATGATGATGATGATAATAATAATAATAATAATAATAATAATAATAATAATAATATATTTTGAGGACAACTGATGGAATATTCTGGGTTGGAAGGCACCCACAGGGATCAGCCCCAAAGTTCTAAACAAACCCCACAAAGTCAGAGACTGAGGAGGACCCCATCAGCACCACAATTTTATTAACTGCAACAAATTTTTAATTGCGATGGTAGGAGATAAGAATTCCAGAAATCCGATTTTTGCACTAAACCTTGATGGAAATACTGAGAAATCGGTGAAATCCCGGCGTTTTCCTGCTCTGAAATGAGGAGCCCCCAGCACTTACGGGGCCATTTCGAGCTCATTTCTTCCTTGAGGCCACAGAGACGGCGAAATCAAACCATTAGAACCTTTTAAAAGCTTTCTTGCCTCAAACTAAAAATATCCCTGGCTGCCAGATGCAAGCTGTCAATAAAGAATTTAAGAACCCAGTGTGGAGAGTGGGAAGAGTGCAAAGTCTTGGTAAACATCTCAAATTGGGCCTTACTCAGTGGGAAACGCGGAGTTTGTAGTGGGAATTGTAAAGAGCATTTTACATCGAATCAATTAAATGAAAATCTTTTAAACCCTTTTTAAAAAGAGACCTTTTGAAGTTAACAGGTGATTTTAATTGGAACCACGGGACTCGCAGCCCAGGAGGTGGGTTGGGGTTTGTTTTTTTTTTTTTTGTTGAGGAGGGGCTTTTGGTTTTTTTTTTTTGGAAGCTTTCAATACAGGGGAAAATCGATGCACTTCCATCAGCATCTGAACTCCCAGAGCCTTGCAGGTTGAGGAGCGAGGCTGAGCAAGAATTGCAGTTTGCTCTGGTTTGTGAAGCTTTGCCTTGCAGTTAAATGTGTTTCCATCACTCCCTAATCGTGTAAGAGAAAGAGGAAAATTTATCAAGGACAATTCTTTTCAGTCACAATCCTCTGCCATGACCTACTGTAAAAAAATTAGAAAATTTGGAGCTGTTTTGTGTTTAAATTAGAGTTCAAGCACCCCAGCTGACACAATTCCATATTCCCAGTAATTCCATAGGAGTAAAATTCACTCCCTAATTGTGAAAGATGCAGGAAAATCTATCAAGGACAATTCTTTTCAGTCAGAATCCTCTGCCATAACCTACTGTAAAAACTTAGAGATATTTTGTGTTTTAATTAGAGTTCAAGCATCCCAGCTGACACAATTCCATATTCTCAGTAATTCCACATGAGTAAAATTCACTCCCTAATTGTGAAAGGTGCACAAATGTTTATCAAGGACAATTATTTTCAGTCACAATCCTCTGCCATGGCCTACCGTAAAAATTTGGAGTTATTTTATATTTAAATTTGAGTTCAAGCATCCCAGCTGACACAAGCAGAAATTCCAAAACAATTCCTGCTCCAGCTGGGCACCAAGGACAAATGATCCAAATCTCAGCCCAGGAGCACAAACACCGTGGGCTGGAGAGAGAAAAACAAGCAGGGTGGGACTGCCTGGGCTAAAGCTGGGATGGGACAATGAACTGCAAGGTGCAAATGGAGCAGAACTGATCCCAGGGAGAGACCCCGGGAGCCCTCGTGCATTTTGGGGCCATTTTGGTTCATCTTGGGTTCATTTTGGGGCCATTTTGGTTCATCCTGGGTTCATTTTGGGGCCATTTTGGTTCACCTTGGGTTCATTTTGGGACCATCTTGGTTCACCTTGGGTGCAGCCCTGGCTGGGCTCTTGTGCTGCCCAAGGTGCATGCACTGAGGTCTGTGGCAGTTGCAGCTGTTGGTTTCTCTGGGTCTGGATTGAAGGCTCTGGAGACAGTAGCTCATGTTCACACTCAGGTGTTTATTATTTCTTATCAGTGAAACAGTCTCACAGCCATGAGTTCTGCAGCAAGGCACAAAATGGCAACAGTCTCTTGTTCCAAGGTCTTTTAAGACTAAACCATCCAATTTAAGAACTGACACCTGGATTATTGTCCCTTTTAACCCAATAACTGATCCCAAAGATCTGCAATATGGACTTTTCTGCCCAATTACAAAATGCCACCCAAACCCATGGAGAAGAAACCCAGGACAAACCCTGTGCCCTCCATCTCGCTCCCATCCACACCACACTAAAAATCCCAAACCTCAGCTGGGAGAATGAGTCAGGCTGGGGAACTGTTGGTTTCTCTGGGTGTGGATTGAAGGCACTTGAGATGATAGTTCATGTTGGGACTCAGGTGTTTATGATTTCTTATCAGTGAAACAGTCTCGCAAGTGTGAGTTCAGCAGCAAGGCACAAAATGGCAACAATCTCTTCCTCCGTGGAATTGCTGTGTTCCTGCTCTTCCTCCATGGAATTGCTGTGTTCCCACCCTCTCTCCATGGAATTATTTTGTTCCCGCTCTTCCTCCATGGAATTGGTGTATTGCCACCCTCTCTCCATGGAATTGCTGTGTTCCCTCCATTCCTCATGGAATTGCTGTGTTCCCACCCTCTCTCCATGGAATTATTTCCTTCCTGCTCTCCCTCCATGGAATTGGTGTATTGCCACCCTCCCTCCATGGAATTGCTGTTTTCCCACATTTTCTCCATGGAATTGCTGTTTTCCCACCCTCCCTCCATGGAATTGCTGTGTTCCCACCCTCTCTCCATGGAATTATTTCCTTCCCGCTCTCCCTCCGTGGAATTGGTGTATTGCCACCCTCCCTCCATGGAATTGCTGTTTTCCCACATTTTCTCCATGGAATTGCTGTGTTCCCGCCCTCTCTCCATGGAATTATTTCCTTCCCGCTCTCCCTCCGTGGAATTGCTGTGCTCCTGGCGTGCTCGCAGTGATTAGGGGCTCTGTGAAGTTATGGAGTGGGGATCCAATCCCGCAGCCCTCTTCGGAGGGGTGAGTGTTCCGCAGCTTTTCTCCCTGCCTGAGCCAATCTGCGCAAATAGGCTTTTAAATTAAGCAGTGATTTGGAATATAAGTGAGTGCATTTAAGCTGCTAAGAGATGGAAAGATCCTAATGGCTGAAATATTTGTCATATCACAAATAAACTGGCTGGATCGGGAGCCACTAATATAACTAATTTTTACCAAATCCTTCGCTGCTCTGTGAGAGAAAATGAGGTCAGCACAGGTTGAGGCAACAGCAAATGAGCAGCTGCCAGGAGGCAGCACAGAATACTGATAAAGGACTCTGCAGGAACTGCACTGCCTGCCCACAGAAACTGGAATCACTTTGCTCAAATTAAGATATAGCTGCTTCCAGAGCATCCAGGGCTGGCGCGGAAAGGTGCCAAGGAATACAGGCTCCCATGGATCTGGAATACAAATTCCAAAGGCTCCCCACATCTGAACTCGTTCAGTTTTTACCCATTCCTGTGATTTGGGCTGGGAGAAAGGGCAGGAGGGTGCCCTGGGGCAGCTGATGAGAGTCCCACAGTTCCTCTGGGATTTCCCACTTCCAGGAATTAAACCCTGACTTAATGACGAGGAAAAGTGAGGTGGAGAGGAACTCAGAATTCACTTTAACATTAAAAAACCAAGCCCAAATCCCACAAAGATCGTGCCAGGAGAAACTCTTGCACTTCTGGATCTGGAACAGAAAATCCAAAGACTCCCCACACCTGGGCCCATCCAGTGTTTATCCCTCTGTGTGATTTGGGCTGGGAGAAAGGGCAGGAGGGTGCCCTGGGGCAGCTGATGAGAGTCCCTGGCACTCCCACAGCTCCTCCGGGATTTTCCAGTTACAGGAATTAAACCCTGACTTAATGAGGAGCAAAAGTGAGATGGGAAGGAACTCACAATTCACTTTAACAGAAAAAAGCAAACCCAAATCCCACAAAAAATTGTGCCAGGAGCGACTTTTGCACTTCTGGATCTGGAACGCAAATTCCAAAGGCTCCTCACACCTGGGCTTATCCAGTTTTTATCCATTTGATGAGAGTCCCACAGCTCCTCTGGGATTTCCCACTTCCAGGAATTAAACCCTGACTTAACGTGCCATTCATGAGGAGCAAAAGTGAGATGGAGAGGAACTCAGAATTCACTTTAACATTAAAAACCAAGCCCAAACCCCACAAAGATCGTGCCAGGAGCAAGACTTGCACTTCTGGATCTGGAACACAAATTCCAAAGGCTCCCCATACCTGGGCTTATCCAGTTTTTATCCATCTGTGTGATTTGGACTGAGGCAGCTGATGAGAGTCCCTGGCACTCCCACAGCTCCTCTGGGATTTCCCAGTTCCAAGAATTAAACCCTGATTTAATGTGCCATTCATGGGGAGCAAAACTGAGATGGGGAGGAACTCGGAATTCACTTTAACATTAAAAACCAAGCCCAAATCCCACAAAAATCTTGCCAGGAGAAACTCTTGCACTGCTGGAGGGTGAGGAACCCAGAGGAGCCCCCAAACTCCCCTGGGCTGCGCCAGCTCAAGGCGCTGATGTGGAGAATAAAACACTTTGGGAAGAAGGAAAAGCTCCTGCAGCAGCAGCAGCAGCAGCAGCAGCCCGTGCTCTGACACTGCCCCAGACATTTGGGAGCAACAAAACCAATGCCTTGTGAGGTACAGGATTAGGGATAAAGCCAGGCTTTGTTAGGTACAGGAACAGGAATAAACCCACACTTTGTTAGGTACCAAGATTAGGCATAAACCCAGACTTTGATAGGTACAGGATAAGGAATAAATCCATTCCTTGTTAGGTACACTGTTAGGAATAAACCCAAGCCTTGTTACATACATTTATTGTTTTAGGGTATTTAGTGGATTAGGGTATTTGTTTTAAGGTGTTTAGTGGGTGAAGGGAGTTCCTGGGAGCTGGCAGAGCTCTGGATCAAACCCACAGCCTGGTGGGGCTTGGGCAGGAGGGTTCAGAGGGAAAATCCTACAAGGACAGCACAGGGCTGGGGTATGTGGGGCTCAAGGGTAAATCCTAAAAGCACAGCACAGGTTTGGGGTATGTGGGGTTTGGGGTTCAACAACAGAATGGTTTGTGTTCTCGTAAAGGGTTCAAGAACACTCTGGAAGGGGAATTTTCTCCCTCCTTTACAGCCATGAGCAGCCTGTCTGAAAAAAGAGGAGGATTTTGGTCATAATTTTCCCCTTTTCATCCCTAAACCCTAAAAAAGAATGAAGAAAGTGCAATTCTGTGGGAAACTGAGGCACGGAATGGGTCCCAAAAGAGTCATAAAATATCCTAAATTGGGAGGGACCCACAAGGGTTGAGCCCAACCCCTGGCCATGCACAGACACCAGAACAGCCCCACAAAATCCAGACATCCCTGTCAGCTTTGGGGATGTGCCCATTCCCTGGGCAGCCTGGGCAGTGCCAGCACCTTCTGGGGGAAGAATCTGTCCCTAAAATCCAACCCAAACCTGCCCTGGCTCTGTTCCAAATCTGAACCCAAATCTGTTCCTCCAGGTTCTGGTGCAAGGAAAGAGCCCCAGCATCTCCTGCAGTGTGACCCCACCAAAAACCAGCTCAGAGAGGGAACCAGGGCTGATCTTTAGTGCAGGATCAGTGGGATCCAAGCCCAAACCCCACCAAAAACCAGCTCTGAGAGGGGACCAGGGCTGATCTTTAGTGCAGGATCAGTGGGATCCAAGCCCAAACCCCACCAAAAACCAGCGCAGAGAGGGGACCAGGGCTGATCTTTAGTGCAGGATCATTGGGATCCAAACCCCACCAAAAACCAGCTCTGAGAGGGGACCAGGGCTGATCTTTAGTGCAGGATCAGTGGGATCCAAGCCCAAATCCCACCAAAAACCAGCTCTGAGAGGAGATCAGGGCTGATCTTTAGTGCAGGATCAGTGGGATCCAAGCCCAAACCCCACCAAAAACCAGCTCTGAGAGGAGATCAGGGCTGATCTTTAGTGCAGGATCAGTGGGATCCAAGCCCAAATCCCAGTGAGAGCCAATACCCTAAATTGGAAGGGACCCACAAGGGTCGAGTCCAACCCCTGGCCATGCACAGACATGAGAAAAACACCACAAAATCCAAATATCCCTGGAGCTCTGGCAGCCTCAGGGCTGTGCCCATTCCCTGGGCAGTGCCAGCACCTCTGGGGGAAGAATCTGTCCCTAAAATCCAACCCAAACCTGCCCTGGCTCTGTTCCAAATCTGAACCCAAATCTGTTCCTCCAGGTTCTGGTGCAAGGAAAGAGCCCCAGCATCTCCTGCAGTGTGACCCCACCAAAAACCAGCTCAGAGAGGGAACCAGGGCTGATCTTTAGTGCAGATCAGTGGGATCCAAGCCCAAATCCCACCAAAAACCAGCTCTGAGAGGGGACCAGGGCTGATCTTTAGTGCAGGATCAGTGGGATCCAAGACCACCAAACCCCACCAAAAACCAGCTCTGAGAGGGGACCAGGGCTGATCTTTAGTGCAGGATCATTGGGATCCAAACCCCACCAAAAATCAGCTCAGAGAGGGAACCAGGGCTGATCTTTAATGCAGGATCATTGGGATCCAAGCCCAAACCCCACTAAAAACCAGCTCAGAGAGGGAGCCAGGGCTGATCTTTAGTGCAGGATCAGAGGGATCCAAGCCCAAACCCCACGGGAGAGGGGCTCTCCTGGGATCAATCCACAGCCAGCACTCGGGAGCATCAGCCAATTTCACTAAAATGAGCTTGACATGGATTAACAATGGCAATAATTCCTAAATGGAACAGGAGAGGGGTTCATATTTGATAACCATTAAACGGTTTAATGAAATAATTATAACCCAGAGCCCCGAGCCGGGCCACGGTCGATAGCCATGAGCTCTGAGGCACAGCCTGAGCCCGGCTCCCAGCAGGCAGAGTGGGGACTGCAGATGCGATCGACGCTAAAGCTGCATTAAAACACCCCCATCAAGGGCTCTAATAGATTAAGGGCCGCTGTGGCGCGGCAGTGGGCTGGTCAATACCCTTTATTTCCCGCATCAGCCCCAATTTCGCCACCCTCCCTCGCACTATTAGCGGCAGTCGACGCCTGGTGCTGGCGGAGCCGCATTAATGCAGGCTCACAAAAGCGGGGAGCGCGGCATTATCGCTTCACTCACTTTCAAATTACAGCCCGATGCTGTCTGCGGGCAGCTTGTGACACGTTAGCGCTCGCTGCGCTTGCCGGGGCCGGGCAAACACTCGGGGCGGGAGGGTGGCAGCGAGGGGCGGTGAGGGAAATCAGCGCTGCTGCCCGCGGGGAAAGCGTGCCCGGGGGGGAGATGGGCAGCGAGGGCAGGGAGGTGATGGGGGAGAGGGGAGGAAGAGCAGCGAGGAGGAGGAGGAGGGTGCTGAGCGCCTGTGTGCGCTGGGAAAGGAGCGGGGGAATAAACCTGGCTTTGTTAGGCGCAGGAATAGGAATAAACTCACACTTGGTCAGGTACAGGAGCAGGAATAAACCCAGGCTTTGTTAGGTATAGGAGCAGGTAAAACCCAGACTTTGTTAGGTACAGGAAAAAACCCAGACTTTGTTAGGTATAGGAGCAGGAATAAACCCTGGCTTTGTTAGGTACAGGAACAGGAAAAACCCAGACTTTGTTAGGTACAGGAAAAAAACCAAGACTTTGTTAGGCACAGGAATAGGAATAGGAATAGGAATAGGAATAGGAATAGGAATAGGAATAGGAATAGGAATAGGAATAGGAATAGGAATAGGAATAGGAATAGGAATAGGAATAAACCCAGGCTTTGTTAGGCACAGGAATACGAATATACTCACACTTTGTCAGGTACAGGAACAGGTAAAACCCAGGCTTTGTTAGGAACAGGAATAGGAATAGGAATAGGAATAGGAATAAACCCAGGCTTTGTTAGGTACAGGGTAAGGAATAAATCCATTCCTTGTTAGGAGCAGGATTAGGTAAAACCCACACCTTGTTAGGTACCAGGACTAGGTGTAAACCCACGCTTTGTTAGGTACAGGATAAGGAATAAACCCAAGCCTTGTTAGATACAGCCCTGCTGTCCCCTGTGAGCCCCACATACCCCAGCCCTGGGCTGTCCTTGTAGGATTTTCCCTCTGAACCCTCCTGCCCAAGCCCCACCAGGCTGTGGGTTTGAACCAGAGCCCTGCCAGCTCCCAGGAACTCCCTTCACCCACTAAACACCCTAAAACAAATACCCTAATCCACTAAATACCCTAAAACAATTAATATATGACCCACTAAATACCCTAAAACAATAAATATATGAGCCACTACATAGCTTAAAACAATAAATACTCTGACCCACTAAATACCCTACCACTAAATATCCTAAAAAACTAAATACCCTCACCCACTAAATACCCCAAACCACCACCACCTTCCAAACCCAATTTCGTGGCCCTCAAGGCAACAAAAACCTCTCACACAATTAAAGGGAGGTGCTGCTCTGGGTTATATCAAACACCATAAATAATTGGGGGTGTTTTAATTCAAACCCAGATGGGCAACCAAAAAAAGGGACCCACAAAAGTGATGTCCCAAAAGGAAAGAGACCCACAAAAGTGATGTCCCAAAAGAAAAGGGGACCCACAAAATTGATGTCCCAAAAAAAAAGGGACCCACAAAAGTGATGTCCCAAAAGGAAAGGGACCCACAAAAGTGATGTCCCAAAAAAAAAGAGACCCACAAAAGTGATGTCCCAAAAGGGACCCACAGAAGTGATGTCCCAAAAGGAAAGGGACCCACAAAAGTGATATCCCAAAAAAAAAAAGGGAACCACAAAAGTGATGTCCCCAAAAAAAAGGGACCCACAAAAGTGGTGTCCCAAAAACAGGCACCTCTGTGATTCCGTGGGCAGGTGCTGCTATCTGGTGGCCCAGCACCAGCAGTGCCAGCAGTGTCCCCAAATTAAAACTTATTTAAATCTTCCTCAGTTTTGTGTGATTAATTTTTCATTATTCCCTGGTTATTTTTAGGGGGTTCTCAGCTGGCAGGGCAGCGTGGGGACACCAAGCACAGCCTGTCCCGGGCCAAAGTGACCCGGGCTGGGCTGGGACACGGGGATTCCTCCAGGGATGAGCGCTTGGGGTGGTTCTGACCCCAAATCAGCCCAGGGATGTCCCAGAGCACAGCGAGGGCTCACGGAGACGAGGAAGGAGGACACTGGAATATTCTGAATATTCTGGAGCTGTTTGCCTAGGAAAGACTGAACCCTGAAGCAGGGAAAGGATTCCATGATTGCTTCAAGAGTTTGAATTTTCCCCATTAAATTTTCATGTCAATTTACTGTGCCCAGGTGCCACCCAGCTCTGGCACAACTCAAAAACAAAGGAAAACACTCGGAATTTAAAGATCAGGGTTTGAGGGGAGGATTGCTGCTGGGATCCAGGGATGGCCCAAGGGGAATCACTGCACTGCCCCACATGGGCCATTTAAAAGGGTTGTAACACAAAATATTTTTAGCCCAAGACTGGATAATCTCTCCCAAGGTTCCTTCCGACTTGTGCTGCTCTAAATTTTGATTTTAGCTGCAAATTGCTCCTCCACCGGTACTCTATGAACACATTTATACATACAGCAGAGGAGTTTTGCCATAAAATACACAAAATTTTTAACTTTTTTTGCATAAAATATATTCATAAAATATGAGTCATGGTTTTTTTTAATAACTATCATTTTAGTCAAGTATTGGTGAAAATATTAAAGACTCCTCCCTAGCAAGCAAATTCTCCAGCTTCACTCACCTCTTAATTACCCTTTAAGCTGAGATATTTCAGCAACTAACTGCTTTAAGAAAATTAATTATCCAGTGTTTTAATACTTGCAGGATGCAAATTATAGGTTGGACTTGATCTAAAAGATCTTAATTCAGGGATTTCCTGCCTCAGATCAATAACCTCTTTTAAAAATCCACCCAGACCCCAAATATTTAAAATATTTAAACAGCACCTGGCTCCAAACCCCTTTTCCCACTACAATACCCACCTGGATCACGCTCAGTTCAGCACCAATTACCTGCATTTAGGGTTTTGTTATCCTTTTATTTTCACTGGTACAAACAAGCAAAGGCAGAGACAGTGTGATGCCCATTAAATAGTTTTTATTCTTTAGGACATGAATTGCATTCCCACTCATTTACAGTACTGTAAAGTGCAATGGTTTTCATCACCTCCCACCTGCGCGCACACTTTCAAGTATTTAAAATGCCCAGAAAAACAAAAAAAAAATTGCTTTTGTTCCGTTTTTTTTTAATTTTTTTTTCTCTCTCTTTTTTTTTTTTACAGCAGCTCAGTTATGGAGTTATATTGATCTGGCAAAACAAACCCAGCTGTGCCTACAGGATTGGGTCCTTCACTCCCACCCCCGAGCTGGGGGTCTCCTCCAACACCAACTGCTATCGTGGAATGCATTTCCCCTCCAGGTCCTTAATCCACCTCCTCGATGGTGGGGCCCGAGGAGGCTCCCCCTGAGGGAGGGGCTCCACCCCCGGGGAAGCCTCCGGGCATCCCCCCGGGCATCCCCCCTGCGCTCTGGTACAGCTTGGTGATGATGGGGTTGCAAACCTTCTCCAGCTCCTTCTGCTGGTGCTCAAACTCCTCCTTCTCGGCCGTCTGCAAGACAAAGATTTAGGGAATTTAGGTGGTTTTGAGGAGGTGGTAAAAAAACAAAGCTTTAGGCTGTTTCAGGCTGTTTTCAGTAGTGCTGTCCTGCTCGTTTTTGTGTATGAATTGCCAGTTTAACAAAAGAGAGCTCAGCTGCTTCTGCTCAAGGGCACGGCCCAAGAGGGAAGCAAGGCTTCACCTGGATTACACATATCAACAACTTGGGCAGGGTTTAAGCCCCCCACCAAATCCAGGCCAGGGTTCTTGACCCCCTAAGTCTGGGCCAGGGTTTTAGCCCCCAATCTAGGCCAGGGTTTAGACCAACCCCAAATCTGGGCGAGGGTTCAGACCAACCCCAAATCTAGGCCAGGGTTTTGGCCCCCCACAAATCTGGGCCAGGTTTGACCCCACCTTAATCTGGGCCAGGGTTTTAGCCCCAAAAATCTGGTCAGGGTTTAAACCCCATCCCAATGTGGGCAGGGTTTGGCCCCACCCCAATCTGGGCCAGGGTTTAACATCCTCCCAATCGTGACCAGGGTTTAAGCCGACCTCAATCTGGGCTAGGGTGTTTTAGCCCCCTAATCCAGACCAGGGTTTTTGGCCCCCCTAATCTGGACCAGGGTTTAAAACCTCCCCAATCTGGGCAAGGTTTAAATCCCACACCCCCCCAATCTAGGTAAGGTTCAGCCCCTCAAATCCGGGCAGATTTTGGCCCCACCCCAATCTGGGCGAGGGTTTAAACCTCCCTAAATCTGGGCAGGGTTTTTAGCCCCACCCCAATCTGGGCCAGGGTTTAGCCCCCGCACCAAGCCAGGCTTGTTTTAGACACAAAATTATTCCTGCTTGCTTTGGCCCAATCTCACATTGCTCCTGAACAACCAAACATATTAAATATCCTGGGAGGCAGCCAGGGAACAGCAGGGCTTGGGAACTCCCAGGGCTGCCCAGCTGTGGTCGCTCAGACATCCAAGGAAGGAACTTGCACCATCAGCAGCCTTTCGACCTCTGGTGGAAACTACGAATGGCTTTGGAATCTGATTCATCACAGCAACCAGGGCTCCTCTCCTGCAGCCTCAACTGCCCCTGTGGAACCAAACACGGGCTCTGACAAACCTGGTTCTTGTCCAGCCAGTTGATGATCTCGTTGCATTTGTCCAGGATTTTCTGCTTGTCGTCGTCAGAGATCTTGCCCTGCAGCTTCTCATCCTCCACGGTGGCTTTCATGTTGAAGGCGTAGGACTCCAGGGAGTTCTTGGAGGACACCTTGTCCCTCTGCTTCTCATCCTCTGCCTTGTACTTCTCTGCCTCCTGCACCATCCTCTCGATGTCCTCCTTGCTCAGCCGGCCTGCAGGGAGCACAAATCATGAATAAGGACTTCACTTTTTAGGGAATGAGTTCAAATTCTCAAACATTTTAATTTACATTTTGGGGAGGCAGAAGAACCCCAGAACAAGTCCTCTTAATAAAAAAATTGAATACTATAATTTAAAGCCTCACACAGATAGAAATCAGACTACAGCCAATTTCTGGTTAAAACAACAAGCAGAGCTTGACAAACCCGTTTTTAAAGCTCCCCCACCCTCAGGACAGCAGATCCTTACCCTTGTCATTGGTGATGGTGATCTTGTTTTCCTTGCCAGTGCTCTTGTCCACAGCAGACACGTTCAGGATGCCATTGGCATCGATGTCAAAGGTGACCTCGATCTGAGGGACCCCTCTGGGAGCAGGGGGAATGCCAGTCAGCTCAAACTTGCCCAGCAAGTTGTTGTCCTTAGTCATAGCACGTTCTCCTTCATACACCTAAGGACAAAAACCACCAATTATGTCATTAAAGCGATAATGGGTTAATTAATTGTTGTCCTGAAGGGATGTGGTCGCTCAGACATCCAAGGAAGGAACTTGCACCAACACCAGTCTTGCGACTTCTGGTGGAAACTACGAATGGCTTTGGAGTCACTTTCATCACAGCAACCAGGGATTGACAAACAAACTACAGGGATTCACCACCTCTGGCCTACAATTATTGAGGGGTTAACCAGTCAAAGCACTGACAGGGTGCTGCTGTCATCCCAGGGCTCTCTGCTCACCTGGATCAGCACCCCGGGCTGGTTGTCAGAGTAAGTTGTGAAGGTCTGGGTCTGCTTGGTGGGGATGGTGGTGTTGCGCTTGATCAGGACCGTCATGACCCCTCCAGCTGTCTCAATGCCCAGCGACAGCGGAGTCACATCCAGCAGCAGCAGGTCCTGCACGTTCTCAGACTTGTCTCCAGACAGGATGGCAGCCTGCACAGCTGAGGGGAGAGAGGAACAGCATTAAATCCCCTGCAAAACACCCCCTGATGCACAGGGCTGCACTAAAACATCCCCAAGGAGCTGTGCTGGCGCACAAGGCTGCACCAAACCCCTGCAGAACATCCCCTGGGAGCTGTGCTGCTAACACAGGGCCCCTGCAAAACATCCCCTGGGAGCTGTGCTGATAACACAGGCTCCATTAAACCTTGCAGAACACCCTGTGTGAGCTGTGCTGGTAACACAGGCCTGCATTAAACCATGCAGAACACCCCCTGGGAGCTGTGCTGATGCACAGGGCTGCATTAAACCCCTGCAAAACACCTGTGAGCTGTGCTGATGCACAGGGCCCCTGCAGAACATCCCCTGGGAGCTGTGCTGACGCACAGGGCTCGCTCAGACATCCAAGGAAGGAACTTGCACCATCACAAGCCTTTCGACCTCCGGTGGAAACTACGAATGGCTTTGGAATCTGATTCATCATTGCAAGTCCAAGGGGATCTCCTGCAGGATTGAGATGGAAAACCAAGGGCCTACACCTAAAGAGCTACAGAGTGAGTGATCACTTACCTGCCCCATACGCCACGGCCTCGTCAGGGTTGATGCTCTTGTTGAGCTCCTTGCCGTTGAAGAAGTCCTGCAGCAGCTTCTGGATCTTGGGGATGCGCGTGGAGCCGCCGACCAGCACGATGTCGTGGATCTGCGACTTGTCCAGCTTGGCGTCCCTCAGCGCCTTCTCCACGGGGTCCAGGGTGCCCCTGAAGAGGTCGGCGTTGAGCTCCTCGAAGCGAGCCCTGGTGATGGAGGTGTAGAAGTCGATGCCCTCGTAGAGGGAGTCGATCTCGATGCTGGCCTGCGTGGAGGAGGAGAGCGTGCGCTTGGCGCGCTCGCAGGCGGTGCGCAGGCGGCGCACGGCGCGCTTGTTCTCGCTGATGTCCTTCTTGTGCTTGCGCTTGAACTCGGCGATGAAGTGGTTCACCATGCGGTTGTCAAAGTCCTCCCCGCCCAGGTGCGTGTCCCCCGCCGTGGATTTCACCTCGAAGATGCCGTCCTCGATGGTCAGGATGGACACGTCGAAGGTGCCGCCGCCCAGGTCGAAGATGAGAACGTTTCTCTCGGCACCGACCTGCAGAAAACGTTAAAAAAAAACACTTTCAGTACTCAACTCCTACTTGAAATACTGATACTTCTTGATATTTTTAAATACTGATACTTGAAATACTCCTACTTGAAATACTGATACTGAAATTCCTGCACTCTAACACCTTCCTCACTGGCCACAGTGATCCTGTGGCAGTGTTAGCAGTCCCAGGAAGAGGTAAAAGAATCTTGACTCCATGTTTTAGAAGCCTGATTCATTATTTTATGATATACTTATTATTTTACAATATGTACAATATACATCATAAAATGTTATATATATTGTTTTTTATATATTTTATGATCCATAAGTTAAGATCTGTAAGACCTTATAGATGATATTTTTTTTAAATATTTTATCTTATATATATATTATATATATTACTTTATGATCGATATGATATTTTAAGATCTATAAGGCAAGACCTATAAGATCTTATAGATGATATTCTATTTTAAATATTTTTGTTTCATATGTTACATATATTATTTTATGATCTATATTATATTTTATGTTCTATAATATCTCTAAAACCTTATAGATGATATTTTAAATATTTTTATTTTATATATGTTATATATATTACTTTATTATCTATATGATATTTTATGATCTATAATTTATAGATCTATAAGACCTTATTGATTACATTTTTTAAATAAAATATTTGTTTTATATATGTTATATATAATTTTATGATCGATAAGTTATAGATCTATAAGACCTTATAGATGATATTTTTTAAGAAAATATTTATGTTTTATATATGTTATATGTATTATTTTATGATCTGTATTTTATGATCTGTAAGTTAAGATCTGTAAGACCTTATAGATGATGTATTTTAAATAAAATTATTTATTTTATATGTATGTTATATATATATTTTAGGAGCTATAAGTCAAGATCTATAAGACCTTATAGATGATATTTTATTTTAAATAAAATATTTTATTTTCTATATACATTATGGCCAATATGATATTTTATGATCTGTAAGGCAAAATCTGTAAGATCTTCTAGACGATATTTTATTTTAAAACGATATATTAAAACTATACTAAAACAATAAAGAAATTATTTCATCAGAAAGCTAGCAAGGAATAAAAAGCAGTGATTTTATTTTATCATCTTGTGGCTGACCAGAGTCTGCGCAGTGTAATCCCCACTCAGGTGTGCAATGCACACTCCACCCTGCTGGGCTGTGATTGCCCATTTATTAAAAACAACCACATCAGACTGCTCAAAAATCCACATCATGCATTCCACAGCAGCAGACAATTATTGTAAACATTTCCTTTCTGAGGCCTTTAAGCTTTCTCAGAAGATCTTAGCAAAGTGACTGTTGATAAAAAACGAGCCCTGCCTACCTTCTTGTCCAGCCCGTAGGCAATGGCGGCTGCCGTGGGCTCGTTGATGATTCTCAGCACGTTGAGCCCTGCAATGGTTCCGGCATCTTTGGTGGCCTGGCGCTGCGAGTCGTTGAAATAGGCTGGGACAGTGACCACAGCATTGGTGACAGTCTGCAAACAAACACAGCCAACAGCTCAGTCAGGCTGGAAATCCTCACACAACTCCTCATCGCATCCCACTGCAGCCCCAGGCTCACCTTTCCCAGATAGGCCTCTGCAATTTCCTTCATTTTGGTTAAAACCATGGAGGAGATTTCCTCGGGGTAGAAACTCTTGGTCTCGCCTTTGTACTCCACCTGCACCTTGGGTCTGCCAGCATCGTTCACCACAGTGAAGGGCCAGTGCTTCATGTCAGACTGCACCACCGAGTCATCGAACCTGCGCCCAATCAACCGCTTGGCATCTGAAAAATATCACTTCAATCTATTAATAATGGTCATTTTTAATTAAAAACCTAAAACTCGTACTGAAAATGCACAAAATCCTACCTCACCATCCTTAACGTTATTATTGCCCTGTTACGACTCAGATACAAACACTCAATTTCCTCTCTTTTATATGCATAAATGCGGTGCTATTACTTCTAAAATATTGCAAATGCTGAGCCATAAACCAAGTTGAAAAAACTGGTTAAGATTACCCAAGACTGACTACCCTGAAAAACCTACTACAGAGCAAATAAATTCTGGCTTGTAATATCACTTCATTCAGGTTAGAAGCAATTTAAATATGTAACTTCAATGAAAAAGCCTTTATATGCCTAAATGCATTGCTATCACCTCTAAAATATTGCAAACACTGAGCCATAAACCAGGTTGAGGCAACAGGTTGAGATTACCCAAGACTGACTACCCTGAAAAATCCACTACAGAGCAAGTATTATCCCTACCGCTAATAAATTCTGGCTTGTAATATCACAACTTTATTCAGGTTAGAAGTAATTTAAGTATGTATCTTCAATGAAAAAGCTTTTATATGCCTATATCCATTGCTATCACCTCTAAAACATTGCAAATGCTGAGCCATAAACCAGGTTGAGGCAACAGGTTGAGATTACCCAAGACTGACTACCCTCAAAAACCTTCTACAGGGCAAATATTATCCCTACCTCTAATAAATTCTGGCTTGTAATATCACAACTTTATTCAGATTAGAAGTAATTTAAATATATAACTTCAATGGAAAAGCTTTTATATGCCTAAATCCGTTGCTATCACCTCCAAAATATTGCAAATGCTGAGCCATAAACCAGGTTGAGGCAACAGGTTGATACAACTGGTTAAGATTACCCAAGACTGACTACCCTCAAAAACCTACTACAGAACAAATATTTTCCCTACCTCTAATAAATTCTGGCTTGTAATACCACAACTTTATTCAGGTTAGAAGCAATTTAAGTATATAGCTTCAATGAGAAAAAGCTTTAGCCTCACTTTGTAATTCACTAAAAATATGAATTGTTTTTCCATGTTTTTTTTTTTTTCCTCAGGAAAAAATTCTCTTTAATCACTAATTAATGTGCCAATCCTGCAGGCTCACCAAAGACTGTGTTGGTTGGGTTCATGGCCACCTGGTTCTTGGCAGCATCACCGATGAGCCGCTCTGTGTCTGTGAAGGCCACGTAGCTGGGCGTGGTGCGGTTGCCCTGGTCGTTGGCAATGATCTCCACCTTGCCATGCTGGAACACGCCAACACAGGAATAGGTGGTGCCAAGATCGATCCCGACAGCTGGTCCCTTCGACATCTTGTCTGAAAAAACGGGAAAAATAAGATTAATATATTTAAAAGTCATGATGTAGCTTGATGAGAGAAACTGCGGTGTTTTTTGTTTTTTTTTTTTTTAATGTTGAAGGGCAAAAAACTGTGTTTGGTCTTTTTTTAATGTTTAAGGGCAGGGTAGATGGGGCTGAAATAAAAGCAAAAAATAGGAATATTTTAGTTAAAAGTGAAGCTGATATAGCTTCCATAAAAAAACTTTGGAATTTTTGTTCTTTAATGTTAAAGGGCAGGCTGGTGAGGCTGGGAGCAGCCTGTTCCAGTGGATTGTGTCCCATTTTAAGGGATGTAACCCGATCCGTTCCCGCCTGACCGGGAATTCCAGCCCCGTTATCCCACGTGGGCCCAGCCCCGCACCCCGCTGCACTCCCCGCCTCCGCCGCTTGGCGTCCCCCGCACCACGTGGCGAGAAACTCCAACTCCCAGCGCGCCCCGCGCCACCCGCGCAACGTGACGCAAACAAGGGGCGTGTCCAAAGGATGCCGGGAAATGGAGTCCCCGCCGGGCGGGCCGCGTGTGCCAGCACAGCCGCAGCCCCGTGCGGCACCGACCCCCCCCCCCCCCCTTGGAGCCGTCCCCTCCGGATCCCACACGTGGCCGTTCGCCACCCCCGGGCACTGCAGCACCCGCTGGGCCCCGGCACCGCCCCAGGCCGCCCCCCAGCGAGGTAAGATGGGCGCTGCGGCTCCCCGAGCCCTCCCCTGTTCTCCCCTCCCCCGTCTCAGCAGAATCTAAAAGGAGCCGGGCGGGGGGGGAGGGAAAGAAAGCGGAGTTCCCGCTCCTCCCCCTGCCGCGGCAGACCGCATTAAAATGAATGTGGAAACACCGAGATTAAAAAATAAAAAAAAAAGCACCCCAGCGGCCCTAAATAGGTCAGTAGTCGCTATTCCCTCTTATCCCCGCAGCACAACGGTTCTTGAGGCCACAGAATCACCCGAAAGGGCCCTGCGCCTTTTCCAGGCCACCCCAAAGCCGCCCCCAGCACCCGCCCTACGCCATCCCAAGGCAGCCGCGTCCCAGCCCGCCCCTCCCGTGCCGCGTGTGCTCCCCCAGCCCCGTTACCCGCAGTCCGGCCCGGTTTCTCGTTCACACACTGGGCAGCCTCCCAGCTCAGCTCCGGCTCGCTCAATGCCCCGCGACCGCCGCGCCGCCCTTTTATACCCGCCCAGAACCTTCCAGAAGGCCACGCCTCCCTCGCACAGCTCTGACCAATCAGCGCGTGGATCCCGCCCCTCTGCCGGCCAGTGATTGGTTCGTGCCGTGCGTGACGCGTGCCGGAAGGGGGCGTTGCGCGCCGGCCGGCCCCGCGTTCTCGAACCTTCATGCGCTTTCCCCGCGCCCCCCCAAACCCCGCGGTGGGCGCGCCTTTCTTCGCGCTTTGACCAATCAGAGCCCGCACTGCTGGTGACGACACGAGCGGAGGGCGTGGCGCGGGGAGCTGGCGGGCTTTTCATCCAATCGCCGTGCAGCGCGCCAGGTCCTTATTTGCATATTTCGCAATGGGGCGGGAGGGGCCAATCAGCGCGCGGGAATGGCGGGTGATTTGCATAGAGGGCGGTGGGGAAGGAGAGCGGCGGGGAAGGGGAAGCGCAAGATGGCGGCGCCATGAGGGGCGAGCCTGGGCGCAGCCCCGGGGATGCCCCCGTGCCCGCCGGGATCGCTCCTTCCCCTCAGGAGCGGCGGCGTTCCCCGATCTCACACCCGCAGCCATCGCCGGGCCTTTCCCGCAGCGTGTGCTGAGCAAATCCTCCGAGTGCAATAATCTGCATCCTCCATGTTCCCTCATGCACGGCACAGGAGCTCCCCGCTTCACCCCGCGGGCTGTTCCTCCCGCAGGAAGCCGTGTGTGGGGTGTTTTAGGCACTAGAACGGCTTATTCCACAGATAAAATACATCTCAGCATCTCCACATTTTATAATTCATCCTAAATGTTCCCATCCATCAGGAGCCTGAGTGCAGGCCCAGGACAGGCTGTCCCCCCTTGGTGTGTGGCTAACACAGCTCCTGGCATGGATTAATTTATTTATTTGTGAGGGGAACGGTGGATTTGTCTTTCCAAACAAGCTGTGGGGCTGCTGGGGGGGAAAAAAAACCAGCACTGGGAGAGAAAAGAAACAATGGGAAGGATCCCACTGATTGATGAATGGAAATGATATTTGCTTTTATAAATAAACTTTAGGTTTGCTGGTAAATGAATTTGGATATTGAAAGATGAAAGAAACACTGGGGAAGAAAGATGCCTAAATTCCATAAGGATTAAAAATTAAAAGGGAGGGATATTAGAGTGGGATCTTTGGGACCAGGGAATCTGAACCTCTCAAGTTCCTCAGAAATGGGGAGAGAAGGGAAATGTGGCTGGAAATTGGGATTAAAAGGAGGCTGAGTCCTCCAAAAATTGGAGAGACTCCAGGGGATGCCCCATGGCCTCTGCCTTTACTGGAATAAAGCCAGAAAAGACTCCTCTGTCTCCTTTTTGTACATAAACCTCTGGTGTTTGTGGATAGATTTTCCTAACATTTGGGAAGGGAAATGGTGGAAAAACGGGGGTTTTTGGTGTCCCCGGGGGTGAGGGGAGCGGGGCAGAGGTCGGGAATCACCTGAGGTCACGCTCAGGGCTGTGGCTGCATCCAAAGTTTACAGGGAATAAAGGCCAGGGAGGCTCTGCGAGCAGGGAAAGCAAACACCGAGTCCTGGCCAGGCTCTGGGAAAACAAAACTGGGAGGAGCAGCTGCTCACTTTTCATAGGTTAGCAAGGTTTATTAAACCTTATCAAAAATACAGCACGAGACTGAATCGAGAAAAAAGGTTACCTTTTCTGAACAGAGAAAAAAGGTGCCAGGAGCAAAAGATTTTTCCTGCCACGTGCTCAGCCCCCTCACAATGGAGGTTTTCCCCTTTTTTAACCCTTTAACCCCTCCCAAAGTTATGTCCATTAACCCCTTCTTTGCTGTCCAGGGGGGATCTCTTCCTCAAAAGGGGTAAAGAAGAGGGAGATCTCTTTCATTTAAAGGGGTGAAAGCGGCACATGAAAAAGCATTTCAGGTTCTCCCAGGCTGACTTTAGAACATTTAGTAACACTTAAAACACTTAAAAATCCAGCACAGGAGCAGATCCGTCAGCCTGTTCCTTGCGTGTGTCTGTGACAATTCCTGTGTGCAAGCCACATCCTGAGATAAGGGTGGCACCATCCCTCTTCCTGGCAGATTGGGGTGACAAAACGAGGGGATGTGACGCTGTCCCCCGGCTCAGCCCACAGTGCCAGCCCACAGTGCCAGCCCCACGCCAGAAGCAATGGTGCCGCTGGTGCCCTGCCAGTTTGTGGCTCCTGCTGTTGCTCAGGGCTCAAAGCCGAGCTGGGGTTTTGGGGTGGCGCCCAAGGGAAGGGTTTGGAGCTGGAATTGGGGTGCAGAAGGTTGAGGGCAGGGCAGGGGAAGGGGCTCTGTGTCGTGGAGCAGCAGCTGTGCCTCCTGAGGTGAGGGCAGGCACGCCTGGCCAGGTGAGGTGTGCAAAGAACGCTGCGCCCTGTCCAGAGTACAGCCTGCTGCTCCAGGGTTACTCCAGAGGTGCTCCTCAGTGTAATTCTCACCGAGGTGTGCAAAGAAGGCTACATCATGTGCAGAGTACTGTCTGCTGTGCTGTGCTGCTCCAGGGTTACTCCAGAGATGCTCCTCAGTGTAATTCTCACTGAGGTGTGCAAAGAAGGTTACATCATGTGCAGAGTACGGCCTGCTGTGCTGCTCCAGGGTTACTCCAGAGGTGCTCCTCAGTGTAACTCCCACTGAACAAAGTGGTAAAATGTGCAAAGCACACTACACCATGTCCAGAGTACAGGCTGCTCTGCTGTTCTGCTCCAGGGTTGCTCCAGAGATGCTCCTCAGTGTAAGTCCCACTGAGGTGTGCAATTCACACTCTACCCTGTCCAGAGTACAGCCTGCTCTGCTCCAAAGTTACTCCAGAGATGCTCCTCAGTGTAATTCCCACTGACGTGTGCAAAGCACTCTCCACCATGTCCAGAGTACAGCCTGCTGTGCTGTCCTGCTCCAGGGTTACTCCAGAGATGCTCCTCAGTGTAACTCCCACTGAGCAAAGTGGTAAAATGTGCAAAGCACACTGCACCATGTCCAGGCTGCTGTGCTGCTCTACTCCAAGGTTACTCCAGAGATGCTCCTGAACGTAATTCCCACTGAGCAAAGTGGTAAAGGCGTGCAAAGCACACTGCAGCATGTCCAGAGTACAGCCTGCTCTGCTGTCCTGCTCCAGGGTTACTCCAGAGATGCTCCTCAGTGTAATTCCCACCGAGCCCACCTCGGCACCCTTGCCGTTCGCCTTTGGGGCGCTTTTTTGGGGTTGATTTTTTTTAAAGCCCGGGCAGAATGACGGCAGCAGCCGAGAATAGCAGCTGGGGATGCCACGGTGACATTTCCGTGTGCGGGCACTCGGAGCGAGGCGAGGCAGCGAAATGGGTGAGTCAGTGCAGGGAGGAGGGCGCTTCGCAAATGAATCACCCGTCAGAAATTAGAGGCTGTTCCACTGGACAAAAGGAGCTCGTTTGCTTGATATCACATCAATTAAAGCTTGGCAGGATTCGCTATTTGGTTTTTTTAGTGTGGAGTTGTTTTCTGTTTTGTTTTTTTTTTTTTTTTTTTAATTATGGATTGAAACGTTATTTTGGGGAGTGAATTTAGAGTATTAGGGATCCAGCACCGCTTCTCCTTTCAGCGTTTCAAACAGAACTGGGAGGAGAAGGGAGATTATCAAAGGCATTCCTGCTGCTCACCACAGCAGCATTTATTTATATAACAGATCCGCTGGAGTTTGAAAATCACAGATTTGCAAGGCCCTCCCTTCCCTTTCCCATGGGCTTCCCCCCTCTCAGCGTGTCCGGGTTAAAAATAATCCTAAATTCCTGATCCTGTACAGAAATCTGCAACTGCACACCCAAATCCCTGATCCTCTACAAAACTCTGCAACTGCACACCCAAATTCCTGATCCTGCACAAAACTCTGTAACTGCAATTTCTGATCCTGTACAGAAATCTGGAACTGCAGACCCAAATTCCTGATCCTGTACAGAAATCTGCAACTGCACACCCAAATCCCTGATCCTGTACAAAACTGCAATTTCACACCCAAATTCCTGATCCTGTACAGAAATCTGGAACTGCAGACCCAAATTCCCGATCCTGTACAGAAATCTGGAACTGCACACCCAAATTCCTGATCCTGTACAAAAATCTGCAATTTCACACCCAAATTCCTGATCCTGTACAAAAATCTGCAATTTCACACCCAAATTCCTGATCCTGTACAAAAATCTGCAATTTCACACCCAAATTCCCGATCCTCTATCAGACTCTGTCACTGCACAGCTCCTCTCTGAACTAACCGGGGTTTTTAATGTCACCAACTCCCGGAGCAGGAGCAGCGTTTGCGCTTGAGTTAAGGACAGACAGGCCCCACCTGTGAGACCGCTGTGTTGTCACCCTCTGTTGTTTTAAACGCCGATGATGTCGCAATTTTTGCTCCCGCATTTCAGCCTGGAGGATTGTTGATGTCCGGACACCTCTGCAAACACCCTGAGGGGGAGAGGAGGCTGAGAGAAACCGAGAGCCCAGCGCCTTTATCTGCAATAAATCCACCCCAAATCCGGCTGCCTGGGTTGCCTGAGCTGCCTGCAGGGGTTTGTCTGCAGGGATTGGGCACAGCTCAGGATTCAGGGACTGGGCACAGCTCAGCTTTCAGGGATCTGGGCACAGCTCAGGATTCAGGGATCTGGGCACAGCTCAGGATTCAGGGATCTGGGCACAGCTCAGGTTTCAGGGATTGAGCACAGCTCAGGATTCAGGGATCTGGGCACAGCTCAGGTTTCAGGGATTGGGCACAGCTCAGGTTTGTCTGCAGGGATCTGGGCACAGCTCAGGATTCAGGGATTTGGCACAGCTCAGCTTTCAGGGATTGGGCACAGCTCAGGTTTCAGGGATCTGGGCACAGCTCAGGTTTATCTGCAGGGATTGGGCACAGCTCAGGTTTCAGGGATCTGGGCACAGCTCAGGTTTGTCTGCAGGGATCTGGGCACAGCTCAGGTTTGTCTGCAGGGATTGGGCACAGCTCAGGTTTCAGGGATCTGGGCACAGCTCAGGTTTGTCTGCAGGGATCTGGGCACAGCTCAGGATTCAGGGATTGGGCACAGCTCAGGATTCAGGGATCTGGGCACAGCTCAGGTTTCAGGGATTAGGCACAGCTCAAGGTTTCAGGGATTGGGCACAGCTCAGGTTTGTCTGCAGCGATCTGGGCACAGCTCAGGTTTGTCTGCAGCGATCTGGGCACAGCTCAGGTTTCAGGGATTGAGCACAGCTCAGGTTTATCTGCAGGGATTGGGCACAGCTCAGGTTTCAGGGATTGAGCACAGCTCAGGATTCAGGGATCTGGGCACAGCTCAGGTTTGTCTGCAGGGATCTGGGCACAGCTCAGGTTTATCTGCAGGGATTGGGCACAGCTCAGCTTTCAGGGATCTGGGCACAGCTCAGGTTTCAGGGATTGGGCACAGCTCAAGGTTTGCTGCTCACCCAGAGCCCACGAGGAGAGCCGGGCACGTGGGCTGCTCCAGCAGGGAGGTCACAGCAGGGCCAGGGTGAAGCTCCAGGGGTTGTTGTGCTGGAATTGTTCATTCACCAGGTTGGCCTTCAGCACCTGCATCCCCAGCCAAAAATATCCCAGAACCCCAAATATCCCAAATTTACCCAGATATCTGGGGTTTATCCTCAAATAAAACCACATTTCCCTCCATGCATCACCCCAGATATCGCCAGATAAACCCACATTTGCCTCTGTATCACCTCAGATATCCCCAAATATCGGGAGGTTATCCCCCCAAAAAAACCATATATGCATCACCCCAGATATCCCGAAATATTTGGGATTTACCCCCAAATAAAACCACATTTCCCTCCATAAATCACCCCAGATGTCCCCAAATATCTAGAGTTTATCCCAAATAAAACTACATTTGCCTCCATGCATCACCCCACATATCCCCAAATATTTGGGGTTTATCCCAAATAAAACCACATTTCCCTCCATAAATCAGCCCAGATATCCCCAAATAAAACAACATTTCCCTCCTTGCATCACCCCAGATATACCCAAATATTGGGGGTTTATCCCAAAAAAAACCACATTTGCCTCCATGCATCACCCCAAATATTTGGGGTTTATCCCAAATAAAACCACATTTCCCTGCATGCATCACCCCAGATATCCCCAAATATTTCGGGTTTATCCCCGCATAAAACCACACTGGCCTCCATAAATCAGCCCAGATATCCCCAAATATTTGGAATTTATCCCCAAATAAAACCACATTTCCCTCCGTGCATCACCCAGGGTTTCACATCTTTTGTGAAATGTCACCTAATTTAAGGCTGAAAAATACCCAGGGAAAATTCCCCACGCTCCCCATGCAAATGTGCACGCACAGGCCTGCTGAGCTTAGATTAAAAATGATATTTTTAACTCCAGCCTTTCTTTTTTTTCCCCCCTTTGGATTCAGCTTGGCAGCACAAAACCCATCACAGCCCAGGAAATGGAACGAGTTGAGTTGAGCTGCAGCACTTCATCTGCAGCACCTTTATTTATAAAACAACCAACCAAAAAAAAAATATTTATTAATAAATCATTGATTCCAAGTGAATCAATAATAAATATCTGCTTTCCTCTGAGTTGTTCAGACACAGTACAAGTACACCAATCACAGCAGAGGTGGAAGCTGCTGAGAAACAAGAAGCTACATAACATGGTAGGCATTTAATCACACAATTCGTTAATTAATTAATAGCTGGTAAATGACAGTAAATGCTTTAATACACTATTTTACAAAGCAAGGTTTGGCTTGTTTGCTTCCCTCGTGCCACTCCTGGTGGGCTGGGGCTTGGAAAATTGGAATCCTTTGGGATGATCCCTTTGTGCTGCTCCCTTTGGGGAGGAACTTTTCCCTTTTCCCTGGGGGTCACTGATGAGGGCTGAGGCAACAGCAAAAACCCAGTGAGACAGCTCAAAAGTCGAGCAAATAGTAAAGCAAGAGTAGCTTTGGGGGCATTGAGTAGATTGGGGGGCAGGAGTAAATTTAAGGGCATTTTATGTTAATTTTTCACCCTTTATTCAGGGGCAATAGTAGATTTAAGGGCATTTTGTGTTTAATCTTTCACCCATTAGATTGGGGGGACAATAGTAAATTTAAGGGCATTTTGTGTTAATTTTTCCCCCTTTATACTGGGGGGCAATAGTAAATTTAAGAGCATTTTATGTTAATTTTTCACCCTTTAGATTCAGGGCCAATAGTAAATTTAAGGGGATTTTGTGTTAATTTTTCACCCTTTATTCAGGGGCAATAGTAGATTTCAGGGCATTTTGTGTTTAATCTTTCACCCATTAGATTGGGGGGGCAATAGTAAATTTAAGGGGATTTTGGGTTAAATTTTCACCCTTTAGGTTGGGGGGCAAGAGTAGATTTAAGGGCATTTTATTTATATTTTTCACTCTTCAGATTGGGGGGGCAATAGTAAATTTAAGGGCATTTTATGTTAATTTTTCACACAAAATATTTAATGCTATAAAAAGAACAGAAATAGCCTGAGCACCCTAAGGATGCTGCTAAAATTGGGGGGCAATAATTTCCTGAGGGCATCTCCTGAGGGGAAACACCCAGAGAATCCCTGCTGGCTCTCTGTGCTCAGGGTGAGCATCCTCAGGTGTCCCCTTGTTGGCAGAGTGACCAAATTATTCTTAAAAAGGCAAAAAGCCCAAAAATTTGGTACAAAGACACCTCGTAGGAAATTTTGGACTTCACCTCAGAGCTGGGGCTGGGTGGAGAGAGGCCGAGAGATCTGGCCTGGGTAATTCACTGGGAAAAGAAGAGAACAGAAAGATATCTAGGAAAAGAAGAGAACTAGAAAAAGAAGAGAACTAGAAAAAGAAAACAATTAGAAAAAGAGGAGAACTAGAAAAAGAAGAGAACTAGAAAAAGAAGAGAACTAGAAAAACAAAACAACCAGAAAAAGAAGAGATCTAGAAAAGGAAGGGTACCCCCTTTTGTGTCGTGTTTTATCAGGAGCACAAACCTCTCGCCCTTGGCTCGGTTTTTCTCTGTAAGAATTTTGTTATTTTGCCTTTTATTAAGCCTTTTTCTGTTTCCAACCCTACCTCAGGAGCCATCCTGCTGATTTGATGCTGTTTGGGGTAGCTGGGCTATCTCAGGTGTGAAAGCTCATAAATCCTGCTTTGAGGAGAAACCATCACTGAGGCGCAGCAAGGAGATTTTCAGCACAGGGAATGTCCAGCGCAGTGAGCACCCACAGAGGAACCCACAGGCTCCTTTCACCATCCTCTGCCTCCTTTTGGGATTTCCCCAGCTCTGGAATGGCTCAGGGGTGCTTTGGAGCCCCTCAACCTTCATGGCTCGGGATGAAACCAACTGCAGAGCAATCCCTGACCCTCAGAGCTGCTGCTCCCCACCCTGCTGGATCCAGGATGGAACGACAGAGAATCCACCCCCATGGCAGGAGCAGATTGTCAAACACCTCATGCCAGCTCTCCTTTATTAAAGCTGGGATTGTTTTCCCTGCACAGCAGCAGGAATTTGGCCTGGCAAGGGTTAAATCTGGGCTGGGGAAAGCAGTGGGATTTTGAGTGAGTGCTCCTAGGAAAGGGAGTTCTCACATGGTGTGGGGCAAGTTTGGAAACTCTTTGTCATGTGGAAATGAAGGCTTGGCTTTGATCAGGTTGGCAAAGAAGTCAAGTAAAGAAATTAGAAATTCTGGGTCTGGGAAGAGGAGAACAATGACAATCCTGGAGAAAGAATTTCAGATCTGTGGTTCTTCTGTGCTCAGCCATCTTCTGTAGGCTCTTTCCACGAATTGGAGAAACCCTTTCCCTCCCTCCAGTGGGGGAAAAAAACCCAAACCCCCTCATTTTCAAAACAGAAAATCACCAGTCTGGGGATACAGGAATCTGGAACCCACAAGCTCAGTGCCTTGTGTGCAGCAGTGCTCAGAGCCAAGTCCTTCAGAGGAAAAATCAGCGACAGAATTCTGCACCTGCCCCTCCCTCCATCCTTCCCCAGCTTCATATTCCGTGCAAATGCTTAACCTGGTTGCTCACAAAAAAAAAAAAAAAATTTTTTTACAATTCTTGCCATTTTTTTAAGAGTCTTGCTGAAGGTTTGAGCCTCAGCCCTGGCCCATGGCTGATCCTTTGATTTCCACTTTAGTTACATTTGGTGCAGGAGTGGGAGAGCTCACACACGATGTCCTGGTGGTGGGAGCAGCGTTTTGTGCCCGCTCACCTGTCCCAGGTGTGTTTTCCTCTGCCAGGGAACCCTCCAGGCCTTCCCTGGCCTCAGCTGGGCAGTGCTGCTCCCCCAGCTTGGGGAAGAACTTTCCAGAAGGCTTCTCCAGCACCAGCCTGGCCAGTTCTCCAGCTGGCAGTGGCCGGGAGCTCTTCCCAAGGCTCCGTCCAGGCTTTTTGGTGCCTCCCCAGGTGGGCAGGGCTGGGTTCAGTGCCCGCTTCTCTCTCTAAGGCTCAGAGTCAGCTCCTGGCCCCAGGTTTGTTCTGGCAATTGAAGCACCTCTGTTTTCTGGGCAGGAAAAGTTCTTTCCTTTTAGGAGAGTTCAGTTCAGACCCCTCAGTGCTGCATCTCGTGTCCTTTGGGAGTGACCCTTACTTTCTGTTTTAGCTACAGCTGCAGGATGTCGCTGAATGCAGGGAATGGGAAGCACCTGGCTGGACACCCTCAGCCTCAAAACAACACAATCTTCAAGAAACTTCTCCCAAACCAGTCTGGGAGACTTCTCCCTCCCCACAAAACCTCTCTGGAATATTATGCATCTTTTTGTTGATCCCTTTTAAAAAATCCTGAGGCTTGGCTTCTTTTCGCTCACACAGTTCACTCGACAGCACGGCTTTGCTACCATAGGGGTTTAATGCTCATTTTTAAAGGGAAAAAAACCAACCAAAAAAAAAAAAGATAATTTAAAAAGAAGCTCCCTTTTCCCTCCAATAAATCTTTCTTGAATCTTTCTGTATCAGAATCAGAGGGCATTTTTACCACTCACACAGTTTCACTTGACAGCACAGCTTTGCTGCCGTAGGTTTTTAATGCTCAGTGTTCCATTTTCAAAGGGAAAAACCAACAAAAATAAAAAGATAATTTAAAAAGAAGCTCCCTTTTCCCTCCAATAATTTTTTCTTAAATCTTTCTGTATCAGAATCAGAGGGTTGGCTTCTTTCCGCTCACACAGTTTCACTTGACAGCTCAGTTTTGCTGTCATAGGGTTTTAACGCTCAATGGTCCATTTTCAAAGGAAAGAAAAAACAACAAAACAAAAAAGATAATTTAAAAAGAAGCTCATTTTCCCCTCCAATAAATATTTCTTATATTCTTTTTTAAATCTTTCTGTATCAGAATCAGAGGTTTGCCTTCTTTTCATTCACACAGTTTCACTCAACAGCACGGCTTTGCTACCATAGGTGTTTAATGCTCAGTGTTCCATTTTCAAAGGGAAAAACCAACAAAAATAAAAAGATAATTTGAAAAGAAGCTCCCTTTTCCCTTCAATAATTCTTTCTTAAAATCTTTCTTAAATCTTACTGTATCAGAATCAGAGGTTTGGCTTCTTTCCACTCATGCAGTTTCACTCGACGGCAGAGCTTTGCTGCCATAGGTTTTTAATGCTCTGTGCTCCATTTTCAAAGGGAAAAAAACCCCCAAAAATAAAAAGATAACTTAATAAGATCTTTCTTAGGTCTTTCTGTATCAGAATCAGAGGGATCTGAACTCAGTGATGCTCAGGAAGGAGTGGGAGCTTCTGGCGGGGTGAACAATCCCGAGTGATTGCCATGAAGCTGACCAGGAGGAGCCCGAGCTATCCTGAGCGGCCGGCGCTGTGACAATTTCGGGATTTCCAGGGTGCGGTGACAATTTTTTGGCATTTCCCTGGTACTGTGACAATTTTTGGCATTTCCCCGATGCTGCGAGGATTTTTGGCGATTCCCCGGTGCTGTGACAATTTTAGGCATTTCCCTGGTGCTGTGAGGATTTTTGGCAATTCCCCCGATGCTGTGAGGATTTTTGGCGATGCTGTGAGGATTTTTTTGGCGATTCCCCGGTGCTGTGACAATTTGGGAATGTCCCCGGTGCTGCGACAGTTCGGGAATGTCCGTGAGGAGCGGCAGGGGATGCTCTGGGGACGCTCACACGGTTTGGAAGGCGCGGCTCTGCGCGGGCACCATCGCTGGCACTGCCACCTTCACCAGGTGGTTGTACTCGGATTTTTTGGGTTCTTCCTTCCTGTCCAGCTGCCGCTGGCTGTACTGGGGTGGGGTCAGGTGAGGGGTGGCTTCTGTGGACAGAGTCCGCTGGCTGCGGGAGGCACTGTTGGCTGTGGAGCGGGTGGAGGAGGAACCCGAGCGGGAGCTGCGGGAGCCCGAAGAGGAGGAGCTGGGCTTCACCAGATGGGCCTTGGGTGCCTCGGCATCTTCCCTGCCAGGGAACAGCGCACAAAGGGTTAAACAGTGCGGGGAATGGTCCGGGAAACACTGGGGACTGATGTGGGAATGGCCGGAACGGGGGGGAGTTCTTTTCCTTCTTCTTTCCCCACTTTCCTCCCTTCTTTCCCCCTTCTTTTTCCTCTTCTTCCTCCCCTTTCCCCCCACTTTTCTCCCTTCTTTCCCCCTTCTTACCGTCCCCTTCTCTTTCATCTTCTCCCCCTTCTTTTTCCTCTTCTTCTGGGAAGAAAGAAGAGGAAAAAGAAGGGAGAAGAAGTGGGAAAAAGAAGGGGGAAAGAAGAGGGAAAAGAAGGGGGAAAGAAGAGGAGAAAGAAGAGGAAAATGAAAGGAGAAAACGGAGAAGAAAGAAGAGGGAAAAGAAGGGGGAAGAAGAGGAAACAGAAGGGGAGGGTAAGAAGGGGGAAAGAAGGGAGAAAAGCAGGGGGGGAAAAGGAGGAAGAAGAGGAAAAAGGAGGGGGAAAGAAGAGAAAAAATAAGTGGAGGGTAAGAAGGGAGAAAAGTGGGGGAAAGAGGGGAAAAAGAAGAGGAAAAAGAAGGGGGAGAAGATGAAAGAGAAGGGGAGGGTAAGAAGGGGGAAAGAAGGGAGAAAAGTGAAGGAAAGAAGGGAAAAAGAAGGGAAGGGTAAGAAGGGGGAAAGAAGGGAGAAAATTGGGATAGAAGTGGGAAAGAAGAGGAAAAAGAAAGAAAAGGAGAGGAAAAAAGGGAGAAATAAAAGGAAAAAAGAAGGAAAGAAAAGAAAAAATAAAGAGGAAAGAAGAGGAAAAAGAAGGGGGTGAAAAGGGAAGAAGAGGGGGAAATAAAGGAAAGAAAAAGAAAATAAAAAGAAAGAAAAAAGAAAGAAGGGAAGAAAACCACCCCCAAACTCTCTCAGAGCCACAACAGCCAAGCAGTTTTAACACCATAAAAGAATACGCAAATTCTTCAAAACACTGCCATCACAAACGCGAGAGAAAAAACAGTTGCTGCTAATTTGCTCAGGGAAAGAAAGGAGGAATTCATTGAATACCCTGCAAATTGTCCAAACTCGATGGATTAAACTCCCCATTGCCCCGCAGAGTGTCGGTAAATGAATTTGTGGTAAAGCCACGCTGCTCACACCCGGCTCTGTGTGTGTGTGTGTGAGAGCAAACAGCGCAGGCTGAGCCGGGAGCTCTGCAATCCGCAGCCAGAATGCCAAATGGGCTGGGCAGGAGTGCCTGGAACCGGTTCTGCCGCTCCACACACCCCCGTGGGCACCGGGAGAGGCGCCACGACCGGGTCCGGACCGAGACAGAGACACGGAGGGGGAGGATGGAACAGGCTGGGCGTGGATGCGATACCAGAGAGGCTCCAGATGGAAACAGGAAAGGGGGAGAAAACAGCGGAGACTGCCTTGGGGAAAAAGGGGGAAAAAGAGGGAAAAGAAGAGGGAAGGAGATGAAAAAGAAGGGCAAGGTAAGAAGGTGGAAAGAAAGGAGAAAAGCAGGGGAAAGAAGGGGGAAGGAGATGAAAAAGAAGGGGAGGATAAGAAGGGGGAAGGAAGGGAGAAAAATGGGGGAAAGGAAAGAGAAAAGAGAAGGGGGATGAAGAGGAAAAAGAAGGGAGAGAAGATGAAAAAGAAGGGGGAAGGAAGGGAGAAAAATGGGGGGAAGGAAGGAGAAAAGTGGCGGAAAGAAGGGAGGAAAGAGAAGGGGGATGAAGAGGAAAAAGAAGGGAGAGAAGATGAAAAAGAAGGGGAAGGTAAGAAGGGGGAAAGAAGGGAGAAAGAAGAGGAAAAATAAAGGGGAAGTAGAGGAGAAAGAAGGGGAGGGTAAGAAGGGGAAAGAAGGGATAAAAGGAGCGGAAAGAAGGGAGAAAGAAGAGGAAAAAGAAAGGGGAGGGTAAGAAGGGGGAAAATAGGGAAAAAAGCAGGAGAAAGAAGGGGGAAAGAAGAGGAAAAACAAGGGGGAAAGAAGGGAGAAATGTGAGGGAAAGAAGAGGAAAAAGAAGGGGAAGAAGAGAAAAAAGGGGAGGGTAAGAAGGGGGAAAATAGGAAGAAAAGTGGGGGAAAGAAAGGAGAAAGAAGAGGGAAAAGAATAGGGAGAAGATGAAAAAGACGGGGAGGGAAAGAAGGGAGAAAAGTGGGAGGAAAGAAAGGAGAAAAGAGGAAAAAGAATGGGGAAGAAGAGGGAGAAAAGGGGAGGGTAAGAAGTGGGGAAATAGGGAGAAAAGTGGGGGAAAGAAGAGGAAAAAGGAGAGGGTATGAGGGGGAAAGAAGGGAGGAAAGTGGGGGAAAGAAATGAGAAAGAAGAGGAAAAAGAAAGGGGAAAAGAGGAAAAAGAAGGGGGAAACCAGAGGAGAAAGAAGGAGAGGGTATAAGGGGGAAAGAAGGAATAAAAACAGGGGGAAAAGGGAGAAAGAAGAGGGAAGAAGATGAAAAATAAGAGGAGAGTAAGAAGGGGGAAAGAAGGGAGAAAAGTGGGGAAAGAAAGGAGAAAGAAGAGGAAAAAGAAGGGGGAGAAGAGGGAAAAGAAGGGGAGGGTGAGAAGGGGGAAAGAAGAGGAAGAAGAAGGGAGAAAAGCAAGAAAAAGAAGGGGGAAGGAAGAGGAAAAAGAAGGGGGAAGGAAGAGGAAAAAGAAAGGGGAAGAAGATGAACAGGAAGGGGAGAGTAAGAAGGGGAAAAGAAGGGAGAAAAGCAGGGGAAAGAAGGGAGGAAGAAGAGGAAAACAAAGGAGAAAAAGATGAAGAAGCTGAGAGGGATCAGAGCTGAGGGGATTACGGATCTCTGGCGGTGCTGAGATGTCACTCCAGGCCAGGTGGCCGCACAGAGACCTAAAGATGGCTCAGGGCTTTGTTCCTTGGAGGCAGCAGCAGCTCAGAGTCATTCCTGGAAATAGATTTTCCAGCCCTTTCCTTCCTGAGCAGTTCAGGCTGCCTTGGCTGGAGCCCAAGCTGGGCTTAGGGGATTTCAGGGGAGCAGATGAGCTCCAGGAACAGGAGTCGGCGTTCCTCGTGTTCCTGCTCCCCTCCGTGCTCATCCTGAGCTAAATCTGGGGGAACAGTTGTTCCAAAGGCTCAGAGAGGGCTCAGGGAGCGTGGCTGAACTGTGCGATAAATAGGAGCTGGAAATGAAAGGGAAAAAGGGGGAAAGAAGGGAGGAAGAAGAGGGAAAAGGGGGGGAAAAGAGGGGGGAAAGAATGGGGGAAATGGGGAAAAAAGGGTGGGGAAAGAAGGGGGAAAAGAAGGAAGGAAGAAGAAGGGAAAAAGGGGGAAAGAAGTGAGGAAGAAGGGGGAAAAGAAGGGGAAAATTGGGGAAAAGAAGGGAGGAAAGAAGGGGGAAAGAATGGGGAAAATGGGGGAAAAAAAGGTGGGGGAAAGAAAGGGTGGAAAGAAGAGGAAAAAATGAGGGAAGAAGGTGGAAAGAGGAGAAAATTAGAGAAAAGAAGGGGAAAGAGGGAGAAAAGGAAGAAAAGAGGGGAGGAAGAAGGGGAAAAAGAAGGGAGGAAGGAGGGAGGAAAGAATGGGGAAAGAATGGGGAAAATGGGGGGAAAAGGTGGGGGAAAGAAAGGGGTGGAAAGAAGAGGAAAAAATGAGGAAAGAAGGTGGTAAGAGGAGAAAATAGGAGAAAAGAAGGGGAAAGAGGGAAAAGAAGAGGGAAATGGGGGAAAGAGGGTGGGAAGAGGAGAAAAGAAGAAAGAAAGAAGGGGGAAAGAGAGAAGAAAGAATGGGGAAAGGTAGAAAGAGGAGAAAAGAAGAGGGAAAGAAGGGAGGAAAGGAGAGGAAAAGAAGAGGAAAAGAAGGTGGAAAGAGGGAGAAAATAAGGGAGAAAAGAAGGGAGGAAGAAGGGGAAAAGAGGGGGGAAATGGGGAAAAAGGTGGGGAAAGAAGGGAAGAAGAGGTGGAAAGAAGGAAGAAAAAAATTAGGAAAGAAGGTGGAAAGAGGGGAAAAGAAGGAAGGAAGAAAGAAGGGGGAAGAGGGAAGAAAGAATGTGAAAAGGTAGAAAGAGGGGAAAAGAAGAGGCAAAGAGGGGAAAGAAGGGAGGAAAGAAGGAAGAAAGAAGAGAAAAAGAAGTGGAAAGAGAGGGGAAAGAAGGGGGGAAATAAGGGAGAAAAGAAAGGGAAAAGAAGGTGGAAAGAGGGGAAAAGATGGGAGAACTGAGGGAAGAACAGTGGGAAAGAAAGGAAAGACAAAGAAAAGAAAGAAAAAAGAAATTGAAAAGAAAGAAGGAAAGGAAACCACCCCCAAACCCTCTCAGAACCACAACGGACAAGCAGCTTCGGTTCAACACCAGAAAAGAACATGCAAATGCTTCAAAAGTACCGAAATTACAAATGTGAGAGAGAACGGTCGGTTGAGGTTTGTGCTGATTTACCGGGGGAGAGGAGGGGCGGCTTTAATCTGATTTTCTGGGAAGCCTTCACAGAGATTCTCACAGTCCTGAAATTTGTCAGCGATGTTTCGCAGCGACTTAAAAAGCTTTTAGAGCAAAACCTCTGAGGACACTCAAAGCTACTTAGAGTTGGTTAAAACTGTGGTGCAAAGACGTGGGAAACGGCGGGGAGGGAGTGTGGGAGGTGGGATTACCCAAAAGGCGTTACCTGATTGTCGCAGACATTTCTTCACAGAAATCCTTTCTTTCGGATTTCTGTGTCTCCTGGAGGCCAGAGGCCTCAGAAGGGAAGGTAAACAATTATTGTCAGCTGCTGTGGAATGTAACAGGGGTTTCTTGATTGGCTCATTTCCTATGTTTATAATTAAGGGCCAATCACCAGTGCAAGCCAGGGGACTGAGACCCTGGACATAACTTTGTTATAGAATTCTTTCTATCTATTCCTAGCTTAGCCTAGCAGCTCTGCAACCCTCTCTCCTTATTCTTTTTAGCATAGTCTTAATGTATTCTATATGATATATAATATCATATATATGATATTATATATCATATATAATACATTAAGACTATGCTATATGCTATCATATATATGATATATAATATCACATATATGATATTATATATCGTATATATTATATATCATATATATGATATTATATATCATATATAATACATGAAGACTATGCTATATGCTATCATATATATGATATATAATATCATATATATGATATTATATATCAAATATATGATATTATATATCATATAGAATACATGAAGACTATGCTATATGCTATCATATATATGATATATAATATCACATATATGATATGATATATCATATAGAATACATTAAGACTATGCTATATGCTGTCATATATATGATATATAATATCATATATATGATATTATATGTAATATAGAATACATTAGGACTTTGCTATATGCTATCATATATATGATATATAATATATATATGATATTATATATCATATATATTATATATCATATATATGATATTATATATCATATATAATACATTAAGACTATGCTATATGCTGTCATATATATGATATATAATACCATGTATATGATATTATATATCATATATAATACATTAAGACTATGCTATATGCTATCGTATATATGATATATAATATCACATATATGATATTATATATCATATATAATACATTAAGACTATGCTATATGCTGTCATATATATGATATATAATATCATATATATGATATTATATATCATATATATGATACATATATAATACATTCTTCTGAATCATGAAAGAAGATTCGCCGTCTCTCTCTCACCAGCAGCGACCCACTCAGGCGCGGGAATACCTGATTTCATTGGGCGCCTCCTCTTCCTCGTATCTCTTCTTTTCTTTCCTCCTGATGGTCAGCCTCACCACGAGGAAGAGGAGGGAGAGCCCCACCGCCACTCCGCACACCGCCCCGGCGATCATGCTGATGTTTTGCGCATCTGTTGTCCAAAAAAAATAAAAAACCCCAAATTTATCGGTGAGCCCTTGGTGGCGTGGTGAGTTTTGAGTCCATGCTGCAAGTCCTCCCAGCGCTGGGAATAACGCAGGAGTTTATTTTTGAGGTGTGTCTCCACACAGAGGTTGAACCAGTTTATCTCCAGCTAAGCTGGAGCGAGGCTGTCACCTCTGCAAAGGTGAAACCACCAGGGCTGTGCCTGCAGCTGCGGGGCAGAGTTGAAATAAGGAGGGAAAATCTCCTTCTGAGAGTGTAAAAATACAGAAAATACAAAGACAGGGCAGCCCCTGTGTGAAATGCAGCGCCCCAAGGCAGAGGAATGTTTAATCTCTTAGAATTTCCCCATGAGGATTTTTACCCCCTTCAACTCCTCTTGAATGATTCCAGCCCTATTCTGAAACTGGAGTTGAAAAAAGGAGGAAAAATCCCCTTCTGAGAGTGTAAAAATACAGAAAATACAAAAAAATACAAAGACAGGGCATCCCCTGTGTGGAGCACGACACCAGGCAGCACCCAAGGCAGAGGAATGTTTAATCTCTTCATGTTTCTCCATGAGGATTTTCCCCCCTTCAACTCCCCTTGAATGACAACCCTATTCTGAAATAAGGAGGAAAAATCCCCTTCTGAGAGTGTAAAAATACAGAAAATATAAAGACAGGGCAGCCCCCGTGTGGAGCACAGCACCAGGCAGCACCCAAGGCAGAGGAATTTTTAATCTCTTAGAATTTCCCCATGAGGATTTTGTTCCCCCCTTGGGTGATTCCAGCCCTATTCTGAAATGAATTATTCAAACGTGGAGGAGAAGTGCCCTGGCTGAGGCAGGCAAAGCAGGAAAGGAAACCATCCTGGGCTGGGCCTTTTCCATCCAAACTGGCCGAGTGATGAGAGAGCATCTCCCATGGGTGACGGGCCCTCTGCTGATCGTTTGTGACAACATTTTTGGATAAAAATGGTCAGGCTGGGCTCAAAGGTGTTTCCTTCAGCTCAGTCCCTCGGGAGGGTTTAGCAAAGCCAAGTGAGGTTTTCAACCAGTTCAGTGCAATTGCCAGAAAAGCTGCCTGGACGCTTTTACTCCACATGCCTGAGGCAAACCGGTTTTCCCTATTCCATGTTCCAGTTATTTCAGGCTTGGCTGGGCAGAAAAATTCCAAAGCTGTGGGATCTGCAGGAGGAGACTTTGTTGGAGCCTTATCTCAGCAGGCCCGGCTTGGGGGAGCTGCTGAACTCCATTGTTTGGCCTGGGGTGATAAACTCCACCCTTTTCCTGGAATGCAGATGTAAAGGACACCCTGGTGGGGCTCCTCAGGCCATTTTGACCTCTGCTGTTCAGGACACAAATGGCTAAACCTGATTAAATTATGTTAAATTATGTCAAAAGTTACTTTTTCTGCAAATCTTCCTGCATTTACTTCCTTATTTTGGGACCCCTCCCCATGACAGGGACCACCGACCCATTTCAAGGAACAAACTGTGCATGCTTAATGGCTTTTGAACTAATTACCATGCTTAATAGCTTTTGAACTAATTACCATACGGAGCGGGGAATGGGATGTGCCAAAGTTATGAACATGCATTTGTATTTTGGGTATTCAATACTTGTACAGATAAAAGGGCTCTGTAAATTGCGGTGTGTATTTGGGAGCTATCCCACAATAAACATTCACTTCCTAACTTTAAACTGTTAAAGAATTTTTGGATATCGATACTAGATCAATATCCTTATTGGGAATGGGATGTACCAAAGTTATGAATATTTGTATTTTGGGTATTCAATACTTGTATAGATAAAGGACTCTGTAAATTGTGGTGTGCATTTGGGAGCTATCCCAAATAAACATTCACTTTCTAACTTTAAACTTTTAGTTAGTTTTTGGATATCAGTACTGGATCAATATCCATATTGAGAATGGGATGTACAAAAGTTATGAACATGGATTTGTGTTTTGGATACTCAATATTTATACAGATAAAAGGGCTCTGTAATCACCTGTAAATTGTGGTGTGTGTTTGGGAGCTATCCTGCAATAAACATTCACTTTCTAACTTTAAACTGTTTGAGAGTTTTTGGATATTGGTACACATATTGGGAATGGGATGTAGCAAAGTTATGAACATGCATTTGTATTTTGGGTGTTCAGTACTTGTACAGATAAAAGGGGCTCTGTAAATTGCGGTGTGCATTTGGGAGCTATCCCAAATAAACATTCACTTTCTAACTTTAAACTTTTAGTTAGTTTTTGGATATTGGTACCGGATCAATATCCATATTGGGAATGGGATTTACCAAAGTTATGAACATGGATTTGTGTTTTGGATACTCAATATTTATACAGATAAAAGGGCTCTGTAATCACCTGTAAATTGCGGTGTGTATTTGGGAGCTATCCCACAATAAACATTCACTTCCTAACTCTAAACGGTTTGAGGGTTTCTGTCCGTCACAGCTGCATATCAGCACTAGATCAGTATCCATATTTTTGATAAATGACCCCCGTGTCTCCTTTCTGTCCCTCAGGGTGTCTGTGGGGGTGTCCCTGCCCGGGGCGGTACTTACGCTGCACTGTCACCTGCAGCACGCAGCTCTCCTGCCCCGCCTCGTTGGTGGCCACGCACTGGTAGAGCCCCGTGCTCATCTGGGTCAGGTTCTTCAGCAGCACCTGCCCGGGGTTCGAGATGTCTGCCAGGGGAAAACAGCACTGGGATTAGTGAAATGAGGGAGGAACTTCAGCTAGAGAGGAACAAATTGATCTGTGGGGTAAAATCAGCTCCAGAACAATGCCAGGGGGCAAGGAAAGGAGAAAAAATGGGGGAAGGAGGGAAGGAAAGGAAGGAAAGGAAGGAAAGGAAGGAAAGGAAGGAAAAAGAAGGAAGAAATAAAGGAGAAAGAAGGGAGGAAAGAAGGGAGGAAGAAAGGAGAAAGAAGGGAGAAAGGAAAGGGAAAGAAGGGAGAAATAAGGGGGAAAGAAAGGAGAAGGGAGAGGGAAAGAAGGAAGAAAAAAGAAAGAAGGAGAAAAGAAGGAAGAAAGAAAGGAGAAAGGAGGGAGGAACTAAGGAAAAAAGAAGGAGGAAAGAAAGAGGAAAGAAGGGAGAAATATTGGAAAAAGAAAGGAGAAAGAAGGGGAAAAGAAGGAGGAAAGAAGGAGGAAAGGTGTGGCAGCTCCCAGGCACAGCCGCAGCAGGGTTGGAGCATCCCCCCCGGATCCCCGCGCCCGAGGGAAGCCCGGCCCGCACTCACTGACTCTGGAGCTGGGCGGCAGCGGCTCGGCTCTCTCGTCCTCCTCGCCGAGGCGCTGCCAGCGGTACGAGATGGGGGCCGTGCCCGAGGCCGAGCGGCACTGCAGCGACAGCTCCTTCCCCTCCAGCAGCTCCCCCTCCAGCCAGCACTTGGGCTTGGAGGGCTTCTCTGCAAGGAGAACACAGGTCATGGCACCACAGCAGAGTTTGCTCGCTGGAAACCCAAACTTGAGGTGCCTGTGTGCGAGGCAGAAACCTAAAAATGTAATCAGGTGGGAACCTGATAGTTTCATGGTGGAGCCATTGTGCGTGAGATGATCTTAGGAATTTTTTGAGAGTTCAGTACTTATCACAGTTCAGTGCTATCACGCCAACCTCAAGTTCCTTAGGCTCTTCCTGTGGCCGAAAAATGTACAGGCAGATATAAAGCTGAGCAATAAAACCCGATCTTGAGATGTCTTTGTGCTAGGCAAGAACCTACTAGAGACCTAATCAGGTGGGAACCTTGATAATTTCATGGTGGAGCCATTGTGCATGAGATGATCCTTATGAGACTGTTTTAGAGTTCAGTACTTAGTTCAGTACTATCACACCTCAGAGCAGTTCTTTAGGCTCTTTCTGTGGCCAAAAACACAAAGCCAGATTTAAAGTTGGGCACTAAAACCCCTTGTTGATGTGTCTTTGTGCTAGGCAGGAACCTAAAAATGTAATCAGGTGGGAACCTGATAGTTTCATGGTGGAGCCATTGTGCGTGAGATGATCTTAGGAATTTTTTGAGAGTTCAGTACTTATCACAGTTCAGTGCTATCACACCAACCTCAAGTCCCTTAGGCTCTTCCTGTGGCCAAAAAATGCAAAGGAAGATTTAAAGTTGAGCACTAAAACCCGATCTTGAGGTGTCTGTGCTAGGCAGAAACCTACTAGAGATGTAATCAGGTGGGAACCTTGATATTTTAATGATGGAGGCATTGTGCATGAGCTGATCCTCATGAATTTGTTTTAGGGTTCAGTACTATCACACCAACCTCAGACCAGTTCTTTAGGCCCTTCCTGTGGCCAAAAACACAAAGGGAGATTTAAAGTTGAGCACTAAAACCTGATCTTGAGGTGTCTCTGTGCCAGGCAGAAACCTACTAGAGACCTAATCAGGTGGGAACCCTGATGGAGCCATTGTGCATGAGATGATCCTTATGAATTTATTTTAGGATTCAGAACTTAGTCCAGTGCTATCCCACCAACCTCAAACCAGTTCTTTAAGCCCTTCCTGTGGCCAAAAACACAAAGGCAGATTTAAAGCTGAGCACTGAAACCCAACCTTGGGGTGTCTTTGTGCTAGGGAGAAACCTAAAAACGTAATCAGATGGGAACCTTGATAATTTCGTGGTGAAACCATTGTGCATGAGATAATCCTTATGAATTTGTTTTAGGGTCCAGTTCTATCACACCAACCTCAGACCAGTTCTTTACGCCCTTCCTGTAGCCAAAAACACAAAGGCAGATTTAAAATTGAGCACTAAAACCCAGTCTTGAGGTGTCTGTGCTAGGCAGAAACCTACCAGAGAGGTAATCAGATGGTGATCTTGATATTTTCATGAAGGAGCCATTGTGCATGAGATGATCCTACGAAATTTTTTGAGGTATCACACTTCAGTACTATCACACCAACCTCAAATTCCTTAGGCTCTTCCTGTGGCCAAAACCACACAGGAAGATGGGCACTGAAACCCAATCTTGAGGTGTCTCTGTGTATTTCTGCCCTGCTGAAACCAATCTCTCCCCAGGAAGTGAGTCTGGATTTCTATTTTTTCCCCTTTTAGGAGCTATCACATCAACCTCAAATTCCTTAGGCTCTTCCTGTGGCCAAAACCACAAAGGAAGATATCAAGCTGGGCACTGAAACCCAGTCTTGAGGTGTCTCTGTGTGTTTCTGCCCTGCTGAAACCAATCTCTCCCCGGGAAGTGAGTCTGGATTTCTATTTTTTCCCCTTTTGGGAGCACAAGGAGCTGCCCTTACCCACGACCTTGAGGGTGATGCGAGCCCACTCGTACTGGCCGGCGTTCTTGACCTTGCAGATGTATTTCCCCGCATCGCTGGACTGCAGGGAGATGATTTGCAGGGATGCATCTCCAGCAAGGAAGTTGGAGGTGAAGGACACACGGCCCTTCTGCTCCTCGTTCAGGTCATCATAAACCCGGCCACCAGAGTAGGTGATCACCTGGGAGCAGAGCAGACACTGAGTTGTTTTATTTCCATAAGGAATAACAAATCTGAGCATTTCCAGGAGCTGCACCATCCCATGGCTTGTCAGGAATCACGCAGGAAGCATGAGGCAGGGTGGGGAAGCAAACCTGGGTTTCCACCTTGAGAATGGTGCAAAAAGTGCATTTATTTCTGCTGGAGGTTCCTATTGGGCACGGTACAAGTGTGGAAACAGGCTTCAGTTTGTGCCACAATGCATCAAAGCACTCTGGAGGTTTGGCTATGCTGATTGAAGTCCCTGCACACCTCATTTTTCTCATTTTTATCAGGACTAAACTCCTGTGCGTTGTACTGAACCAAAGATTCAAAAGCTGGGCCTGCAAAACCCAAGGTTATTTGAAAAGCCTGAAGGGCACTTCTGAACCTGATCTAATGAGGACTGACTACATTTAAAAAATAAAAAATCCATTGTAACCCAACCTGAACCATGTTGGATATCAAATAACTTTTCCACATTCTAAAATCTAAAAATTTAAATTCTTTAAATCAGCTCTGTTTTCCAAACATCATCGGAACAACTTGCAAAGATCAGATCAGCAGTGCTGCAAAATGGCGGCCTGGTGGCATGAGGGCAGAAATAAAGTGATTTTCTGAGCAGACCCACCGCTTTCTACCCTGAGATTGGTGCAAAAAGCGCGTTTATTTCTGCTGGAGGTCTACATTGGGCAGAAATAAAGTGGTTTTCTGAGCAGACCCACCGCTTTCTGCACGGTCTCGGAGATGTGCAGCAGCCACTCGATGTCCAGGCTGCCCTGCTCCAGCAGCCCCAGGCGGTGGTGGCAGGGCAGGGTCACGTTCTCCTCCGCCACCCTCTTGAACTCGGTCTGGGCCTCGCCGAGCCAAACGGAACAGGAAGCTGGAAGAGAAATTATTTCAAATTTCAAATTAATTTCAAATTTCAAACTTCAATCTTCAGACTGGTCAGATGTCGGAACCCAGGAAATCCCTCTGGCTGCCCTGGAGGACTCAAGACCAGCCAAGGGGCTCCAAGACTTTGGCATGAAACCCAAGCCCCCTTTGCCTTTGGTTCAGCCCTTGGAAAAAATAATTACCAACCTTATATGGAGAATTACCAGTCAAGAAATTTAAGTAGAATAATAATTAGTTTGTCACAGGGTGATAAATAGATTTTTTTGGGGTTTTTAGAATGGGGGCTTGGGACAAGCAGCCTCAATTTAACACCATAAAAGAATATGGAAATGCTTCAAAATACCATGTATCAGAAATATATATGTCAGAAACATTATGTATGTCTGAAATATATATATATATATATCAAAAATATTATACATATCAGAAATATGCATGTCAGAAGTAAATATATCAGAAATATATATATATATATATATATATATATATATATATCAGCAAACACCAGAAATATTATGCCTATCAGAAATATATATGTATCAAAAATATTATGTTTATCACATATATATATATCAGAAGTATTATACATATCAGAAAGATATGTCAGAAATATGTATATCAGAAATAAAGATATGAGAATTATTATGCATATTAGAAATATCTATATGTCAGAAATATTAGGTTTGTCAGAATTATAATGCATATCAGAAATATATATATATATATATATCAGAAATATTATGTATATCAGAAATGCATATATCCGAAAGATATATATGTCAGAATATATATAAGAAATATTATGTATATCAGAAATATTATGCATATCAGAAAGATATTCATTAGAAATATTATGTATTCAGAGAGATATCTATATCAGAAAAATTATTTATATCAGAAATATATGTCAGAAATATTATGTTTATCAGAAATACTGTATATATCAGAAATATCTATCAGAAATACTATGTATATCAGAAATACTATGTTTATCAGAAAGATATATATCAGAAATATATATAAGAAATATTATGTATATCAGAAATACATATATCAGAAAGATATATATGTCAGAAATATACATAAGAAATATTATGCATATCAGAAAGATATTTATTAGAAATACTATGCATTCAGAAAGATATCTATATCAGAAATATTATTTATATCAGAAATATATATATATCAGAAATATTCTGCATATGAGAAGTGAGAAACCAGCCTGGCAAGAAGAGGGTTAAACTTAAGAAAAGTGTGGAATAAGCAGGATTGGGAACTTTGAATAGCAGCGCCAAAAACAAACCCTTTTGTGAGTTTTTTTGGTCTGTCAGGATGTAAAAAAGAAATAAAAAGGGAAGCGCCGAGCGAGCCCGCTAGAGGGAAACAGAGCCCGTGGAATGTGAGATAAATCCCCCAAAAGGGCCCTGGAGGCCCTAAAAGCTGCAGGGAAATGGGATTTTCAACTGCAGGGAAATGGGATTTTCAGCCAGCCCTGCCTCAGGCACTGCCTGCTCCAGATTTTGTTCTGCATCCACTGAAATCTGCACAAAAATCCAACATAAATTCCCGGCTTTGCTCATCTCCGACTTGTAAACGTGGACTCAGCACGGGGAGTTCAAACTCAGTTAAAAGTGACCCAAAAGATCAGAGGGAGGGAAGGTTAAAGGCCTTGGGGTCAGAATCAAAAATTCCCCACCCAAATTTCCCTGCTGCCGTTTGTGGGGTGCAAATCTTTGGGAGATTCTTGGGGTTTCAATTTTCTCTTGAGTTGTTCTGCAGTTTTGCTGTTCAAAACAAAACCCTAAAACAGCTTTATTTTTTTTTCCTGTGAAATGAAGTGGGAGGAAATATTTTGCTTCCCGGGCCAAATATTGCGAAAGTGCTGAAAATTGGGGAAGTTCAGAGCGCTGGGAAGTCCCACGTGTGGCTGGACACACAATCCTGGAGGACAGAGCAGGAGCACAAGGGGTTCTAATTACTCAGGCTGGATTTATTCCTATATTTTTCATATTATTATATACTATTGATAGACTTTTGATATCTTTTGATATACTTTTGATATACTTTTGATATACTTGGGAGGACAGAGCAGCAGCACAAGAGGTTCCAATTACTCAGGCTGGATTTATTCCTATATTTTTCATATCATTATTTTAATAATATTATATTATTAGCATTTATTCCTATATTTTTCATATTATTTATTCCTATATTTTTAATATTATACTTTTGATATACTTTTTAATATTATACTTATGATATACTTTTTATATACTTGGGAGGACAGAGCAACAGCACAAGGGGTTCCAATTACTCAGGCTGGATTTATTCCTGTTTTTTTAACATTATTACATACTATTGATGTACTTTTGATGTACTTTTGATGTACTTTTGATATACTTTTGATATACTTTTTACATACTTGGGAGGACAGAGCAGGAGCATAAGGGGTTCCAATTACTCAGGCTGGATTTATTCCTATATTTTTCATATTATTATTTTAATAATATTATATTATTAGTATTTATTCCTATTATTTTAATAGTATATTAATATTAATATAATAATTGATGTATTACTATATTTTTAATAAAAATATATTAATATTGTTAATAACTATTGATATAGTTTTGATATACTTGGGAGGACAGAGCAACGGCACAAGAGGTTCCAATTACTCAGACTGGATTTATTCCTATGTTTTAATATTATTATATACTATTTATATACTTTTGATATCTTTTGATATAGTTTTGATATACTTGGGAGGACAGAGTAATGGCACAAGAGGTTCCAGTTACTCAGGCTGGATTTATTCCTATGTTTTAATATTATTATATACTATTTATATACTTTTGATATCTTTTGATATACTTTTGATATACTTAGGAGGACAGAGTAATGGCACAAGAGGTTCCAATTACTCAGATTTGATTTATTCCTATGTTTTAATATTATTATATACTATTTATATACTTTTGTGCTATTTAAACAGCGGATCCTGAACCTTCACATGAAAACCAGACAGAAAATTGACACCCAACACAACTCTCCCTCATTTTTCCCATTTCTTCAGGACCAACTTTTAGAAAATTCCTTTCTGCTGCCATTCTCAGCTCTGCCTTGAGTTACCACAACCATCCCTCAGCTGCTGAGATTTGGAGATTTCATTTCTCCTTCCCAAACACTTGATCAGGAATTACCATCCCCTCCATTCAATATCCAGAATTTTAGGACAGGTGGAGCCTTCAGCTCTCCCTCAGCGGAAGCTCCTGCCCAGCCGCATTATCTGCTTGCTTTAAAGGGAAAACTAATCCAGTTTATCGCTGGATTCGCTGCTCTCCGAGCTGCATCTGCCAAACACAAATAGAATTCCTGCCCAGGACGGATCCAGCTTTTCCCCGGAGCTCTCCTTGCTGCCCTCATTAGCGCCCCACTGCCTCATCACTGATCAATAATCTTAATTTAGGCGCCACAACCGCGACATTCACAGGACATTTGCAACTTTTCCCAAGCCCTGTGGAGCTCTGAGGGTTCCTGCACAACCTCGCAGGTGTTTTGTGTTTTTAAACTTAATCCTGCTCAACGTTTTCCATAAAAAAATTTATCATTTTCTGCGAGATTACGGCGGAGTTCTCATTCTTTTCTGGTTTAAACCTGCTGGGTTTAGCAAAGCTCACACCTTAGAGGGATTTTTGCTGCTCCCAGGAAATATCTGTGGTTTTGAGGAAGTTTATGATGAATCGATAAACTCATCATCTAAACAAGGAGAAAACCTATAGAAACATCCGGTGGGATAGTGACAAATTCCTACAGCACCCTTTATTTTTTCAAAGAAATCAGAAATTATTTGGAGCTGATTCATCACTGACCCAATAACCAAACTCACACACTGTGCAAACTTTTCCATAACATTATTAAGAAAAAAAAAATCTTATTTTAACTCCCCTTATTTGTCTCTTTAATCCTTATTAATGCTTCAAACTCCCACAGTTTAAATTTTGCAGGTTCTCTAGACAGGAGCCTCACTTTATTTCCCTCCAGTTCCATATGCTGAAAGGAAAATAAAACAGCCTCCTATAAGAGCCAGGTAGAGAAATTACCCACAAAAAAATCCCAAAAGACCTCAACATGAACAAATCTCACATTTTTCCACAGTTTGGGCAAGGTTTTACTGCAGCAAACAGGGATGAAATGGTGATTTAGGTGTAGAAATGTGCAGGGATTTATGGCACAGGAGAGAAAAAGGAGCCAGGAACAGATGAAGATCCCTTCTAGGTTTTATTACCCAAAGAAGAACAAACACTCCCTGAAATTTGTGTAGGTGAGACCTTGCAAGGAAAGTCCAAATATAAATCAGATTTTTAATAAATAAATAAGGTTTTAACCATTTTGATGGTTAAAAGTTGAAGTAAATGAGATTTTTTTAAATAAATAAATAAATAAGTTAACCGTTTTCATAGTTAAAAGTTGAAATAAATGGGATTTTTTTAAATTAATAAATAAATCTTTAACCATTTGCATGGTTAAAAGTCCAAATAAATGAGATTTTAAATAAATAAATAAGGTTGTAAACACTTGCATGGTTAAAAGTTGAAGTAAATGAGATTTTTAATAGATATATAAGGTTCCAACCACTTTCATGGTTAAAAGTTGGAGTAAATGAGATATTCAATAGATAAATAAGGTTTTAACCATTTTCATGATTAAAACTTGGAGTAAATTAGATTTTCAATAGATAAATAAGATTTTAAACATTTTCATGGTTAAAAGTTGGAGTAAACGAGATGTTTAATAAATAAATAATGTTTTAACCATTTTTATGGTTAAAAGTTGAAATAAATTAGATTTTTAATAAATAAATAAATAAATAAATAAGGTTTTAACCTTTTGCATAGTTAAAAGTTGAAGTAAATGAGATGTTTAATAAATAAATAAGATTTTAACCATTTTCATGGTTAAAAGTGGGAGCAAATAAGATTTTTAATAGATATATAAGGTTCCAACCACTTTCATGGTTAAAAGTTGAAGTAAATGAGATATTTAATAGATATATAAGGTTCCAACCACTTTCATGGTTAAAAGTTGAAGTAAATGAGATATTTAATAGATAAATAAGGTTTTAGCCATTTTCATGATTAAAACTTGGAGTAAATGAGAATTTTAATAGATAAATAAGATTTTAACCATTTTCATGATTAAGACTTGGAGTAAATGAGATTTTTAATAGATAAATAAGATTTTAACCATTTCCATAGTTAAAAGCTGAAGTAAATGAGATGTTTAATAAATAAATAATATTTTAACCATTTTAATGGTTAAAAGTTGGAGTAAATGAGATATTTAATAGACAAATAAGGTTTTGACCACTTTCATGGTTAAAAGTTGAGTTTTAATTTAAAAGACTGCCAGAGCAGTGTCTGCCCCTTCCAGCAGCACTGCCCAGGACACAGAGCAGGGTTACAAATGGATTTATTTATCCCTGTTCCAAACCTTCCAAACCTGTTCCAAACCTTCCCCCCCAAAACCCCCCAGCCCTGGGTGGCCTCAAGGGCTGGGTCCTGCACACGAGGGATGGAAAAAGGGCTGAATTTTCCCAGAAATCACGTCCCAAAGCAATGCCACATTTCTGCAGGCTCCGCAGTTCTTGCCCAACAAAGCCTCTGCTCCCTTCCACATCCTGTGGGCAGCTCTTGGCGCTCGCAGGAATTTGGGAATTGCTGCCTGTGGCTTCACTCAGTGTGGAAACCCAGAGCAGCACTGGGAATATTTCTGTGTCTGCTGGGAATACTGGGAATATTTCTGTGTCTGCTCTGCGGTGCCCTGACCCCCAGGGCAGCACTGACTCTGACCCTCATCCATGGAGAAAGTTTCCTAAAGACTCCAGGATAGACTGAAATCCACAAAAGTGTGAAATAGATTATAGAGAGCAGTGTAGGGGTGTCACTGGGTGAGAAATTGAGGGTTTGGGGATTTTTAGTGTGGTGTGGATGGAAGCGAGATGGAGGGCACAGGGTTTGTCTTGGGTTTCTTCTTCTTCCTCCTTCTCCATGGATTTGGGTGACATTTTGTAATTGGGCAGATTTGGGACCAGTTATTGGGTTAAAAGGGGAAATAATCCAGGTGTCAGTTCTAAATTGGTCTCTTAAAAGACCTTGGAACAAGAGATTGTTGGCTATTTTGTGCCTTGCTGCAGAACTCACACTTGTGAGACTGTTTTACTGATAAGAAATAATAAACATGTGAGTCCCAACATGAACTATCATCTCAAGTGCCTTCAATCCACACCCAGAGAAACCAACAGTTCCCCAGCCTGACTCATTCTCCCAGCTGAGGTTTTGGGATTTTTAGTGTGGTGTGGATGGGAGCGAGATGGAGGGCACGGGGTTTGTCCTGGGTTTCTTCTTCTTCCTCGTTCTCCATGGGTTTGGGTGGCATTTTGTAATTGGGCAGAAAATCCACACTGGGACCAGTTATTGGGTAAAAAGGGAAATAATCCAGGTGTCACTTCTTAATTGGATGGTTTAGTCTTGAAAGACCTTGGAACAAGAGATTGTTGCCATTTTGTGCCTTGCTGCAGAACTCATGGCTGTGAGGCTGTTTCACTGATAAGAAATAATAAACACTTGAGCCCCAACACGAACTGCTGTCTCAAGTGCCTTCAATCCCAGAGAAACCCACAACTGGAGCCGCCACACTCAGCTCCCATGACTCCAGGAGGAGGTGGCATTGCTTTTCCTGCTTATCCCAACTCTTCTTTTTTTTCTTTTTTTTTTTTTTTTTTTTTTTTTTTTTTTGTTATTTTGGTTTTTTTTGGTTTTTTTGGTTGTTTTTCAGTGCTTTTGGAAGCGTTGGCCTGGAGGCTTTGGGTGGCACGGCAGTGACCCTGTGTGACTGTTCCCTGCATTGTTCCCGGGACAATAACTACAATAACTCACCCCACACCCTGCAGACAACCACAGCCATCCTCTCATCCCTCCCCCTGTTGAAATCTCCAAGGAAAACACAGCAACAAAGATTTTAATCAAGCCCAAAACCATCCACACAGTGCCCAGATTGATCAGGGGAAGGATTCCAAGGGGTTTTCAGCCCTCTCAGCCCCTTCTGCCTTTCAGAGTTTGAATAAATTAAAAATAAATAAATATGGACAACAGGCTGGATCCCTCAGCAAAGATGTCAGACTTGAGGAATTCCTCAGAACTCGTTTCAACAACGTTTTAAGGACTCCTCATTGTGAGTGAATGTCATAAAAGGGGTTGAATTTCAGCAGCATCAGCCCTTTGAAATGGGAGCAGAGGGAAAGAGCCTGTGCAGCGCAGCAAGCAGCAAATGCTGAGTGAACCCGGGCTGTGTTTGGCCTTATCACAAATTCTGTGCCCCCAAAGCAGAGTTTTCATGCCTGAATCCTTCCAGCATCCCACATTTCCATGCTGAAGCCCAGAGAGTTTCCATACCCGTTACAATTAAGTGTATGTACACACCCCCCACGTACCCCAACATCAAATACTCATCACCAGACAAGCAGAATCAAAGGGGAAATAAATGTTTTGCTGACGTTTTTATTTGTGGGCAAATTCCCATCCTAGAAGCTAAATAGCTTCCAGACTTAAATCTTTCATTAGGTTCAGAAGGTTTGAATTAGGGAGCAGTGCTAAAAATAGGTTCTGCTATTTAAAAAGTAATAGGTTGTGCTGTATCACTTAACTGCTGGAATTAGGAGGAACAGCCTAGAAAAGATTCAGAGAATCAGGACAAAAGAAATGCACAATAAAGCTTTGTAAGCTTAGCCCAAACCACACCCAAGGCCAAGCCAAGCTCACTTAAAATGTGAATATCCAGAATAGGTTTTCAAAAATTTCAGCTTCTTCAGGAACATCTGTGCAGTTTGTCCTTCAGCAATGCTTTTTATGATTTATTTTGGTTATTCTGTCAAAGCTGAGATTTGCAGCAGAATATTCCTGATGCCCAGGGAGGAGCAGAAATGCAACCTGTGATTTTCCTGCAGCTCCAGAGGCTGGAGGCGACTCAGGAAACGCCTGGAAACTGCCGCTGAGGAAAACTTATCCACACACACACTCACACAGAGAGTTTGTGCCCTGTCTGAACAATTCCCAGCTGACCTGTGACGGGTGCCCTGCCTGCTTGTGCTGGTTAGGATCACAGCCGGGCTGGGTGCAGGTGTGACAGGAGCAGCCCCGGTGCCAGGGCACATCTCGTCCTCCTGCACAGCACTGTCCCTGCAGGCACGGCTTCCTTCCCTGGCGTCCTCCTAAAAGTCACCCTCGCCTCTGTGCCACTGCTCTGAGGGAAAGTGGGAGATTTCCAAGTGAGTTATTGAAATTATGGGTATTGATCTAGTACTGATATCCCATTGTGACAAAAACTGTTCAATAGTTTAGAGGTAGAAAGTGTTTGTTTATTGTGGGATAGCTCCCAAATGCACACCACAATTCACAGGTGATTACAGAGTCCTTTTATCTATACAAGTATTGAATATCCAAAATACAAATATTCATAACTTTGGTACATCCGGTTCCCAACATGGATATTGATCCAGTACTGATATCCAACTGTGACAGGCAAGAACTCTCAAACAGCTTTAAGTTAGAAAGTGTTTGTTTATTGTGGGATAGTTCCCAAATACAACCCACAATTTAGAGCTGAACACAGAGCCCTTTTATCTGTACAAGTATGGAATAGCCAAAATACAAATACACTTTCATCGCTTGGGTAAATCCCGTTCCCAATATGGATATTGATCTAGTACCGATATCCAAAAACTCTCTAACTAAAAGTTTAGACTTACAAAGTGTGTGTTTATTGTGGGATAGCTCCCAAACACACACCTCAATTTACAGAGTCCTTTTGTCTGTACAAGTATTGAATACCCAAAATACAAATGCATGTTCATAACTTTGGTACATCCCATTCCCCGCTTCCTATGATAATTAGTTCAAAAGCTATTAAGGATGATAATTAATTCAAAAGCCATTAAGCATGCACAGTTTGTTCCTTGAAATGGGTCAGTGGTCCCTTTCATGGGGAGGGGTCCCAAAATGAGGAAGTCAATGAAGTCTTCCTCGTTCTGACCTTTCTACCTTTTCAATGCAAATCTGACAAATGAACCCTTGGTAGAACTCCCATTCCCATCTTCAATTGGTTTCAGAGCAGAGGAGCCACAATTGTCTGATGTTCCTAAAAGCTCTTTATCAGTTTCTGTATTCTTCATTATGAACCCAGCTAACCCAACATTGTGTTGCCAAGCAATCAATTATTAGTTAACTACAAACTCTTAACTTCATCAAGGCCTACCCATTGATTTTGATTAATTCTAATAAAGCTTATCTCTAACTAAAACCTCAGCTCCTCTAAAATCCATAAATTCCTTAAAGTTTATGTCTCACAGGAAGGAAAGTTGGTTATTAGGAAAAAAGTTTTTTAGAGAAAGGGTGATAAAGTTCTGGAATGTTCTACCTGGGGAGGTGGCGTTGTCCCCATTCCTGGGTGTGTTTAGCAAAGCCTGGATGTGGCACTGGGTGCCAGGGTTTGGGTGAGGGGTTGGGGCTGCGTTGGACTCAATGATCTTGAAGGTCTCTTCCAACCTGGTCATTCTGTGATTTTATGAATTCCCTGTGGTCCTGACTCACCCACTCTTCCCAAAATCCAGACTGTTGGATAAAAACCACAAAAATCCCCTGCTATAGCTGCTCTCAGCCCGACCTGAACTGCTGAAATACTTCATTTTAGTAAAACCAACCCAAATAAACAAAAACTTCCTCCTTAAGTCAGCCCAGAGAGAATAAACATGCACAGAACTACACCAGGGTGTTCCTGCAGCTGGATAATCCCTCATTTGCCTCACAGTTTTGTGCTAAAATCAAAGTGTCAGAGAACAGGATGTGTCTAAATTAGGGGTCAGGAATGATGTATTTGGGAGTTCAAAACAAAAAGGACAGCCTGCCATGTTGCAGCTCTGAACCACTCCCTCGCGCCAGGAATTTCGGATGTTTCACATCTGCTGGAGTCTTATAGGAAATGATTTACTGAGTTTCTCTGACAACAAGAGCTTGCCCCCCATCCCGTGCTGACGAGAAAAACCCCAGAGCGTTTTGCAATCAGCAGATTCAGGGTTTCAGCTGCTGGAGGAGGAGGCTGAACACGACTTTTATGGCCAAGGAATTCCGTGTGCAGTCAGACTTTGCTGGCATGACTGGGGAGCTGGAGGACACTACAGAGTTCCACACTCCAGCATTTACGGCTCAGAGGGCCTTAAAATCAAACTCTGGAGAAACAAAACCTCTTCTTCCCTCGCTGTGCTGTTCAGACACAGGCACACAAGGGGTTTCACGTCCCCTTGGGTTCCTCCCCCAGTTTTTGCTGCGGGTAGAGCAGGATGAAGCAAAGCTGCGTTGTTTCATCCCAGAGTTATGAGCACAACCCAAAAAGGTCGGCAGCCCCACTCACGCTCAGACCACAGCAGCGCTCTCAGTTACCCTGACAGCGTTTCAGGCCAAAATAAACAGCAGGCAGCGTCTCCTCGCAGACGGCTCCGTGCATTCCTTGCACCGGGGAGGGAGCCTGGAGGCGGCCGCCATCCCCTGGGGGCCATTAAGGGAGCACAGGCTGTGCCCTGGGACATCTGCTCGCTGTGTTCCTTGGCTGGCACAGCCGCACAGGCCAAGGGTTGTCTTCTCCAGGGAGCCCCAGTGCTCCCAGTGACCACGGGCTGGCCCCAGCACGCTGCCTGCAGCCGCCTCCCCGCCGCCACACAAAATAGGAAAGATGCTGGATAAAGGGTGGCTCCCCCCGAGGTGAAGGAGGGGGGTCAGGCCAGCCCCATCCCCATCCACAGAGCCCTGCAGAGCCTCTGGAATTGGAACCACATGTGCTGAGGCTGGAGGAGCTGTGTAGAGTGCGGGCCCCTCCACCACACAAAAGCATCCCAAATGGGAAAGATGCTGGATAAAGGGTGGTTTCCCCTCCCTGAGGTGAAGGAGAGGGGTCACGCCAGCCCCATCTCCATCCACATCCACAGAGCCCTGCAGAGCCTCTGGAATTGGAATCACATGTGCTGAGGCCGGGGGAGCTGAGCGAACACAGCGCAGGCCCCTCCGCCACACAAAAGCATCCCAAATGGGAAAGATGCTGGATAAAGGATGCCTCCTCCTCTCTGAGGTGAAGGAGAGGGGTCAGGCCAGCCCCATCCCCATCCCCAGAGCCCTGCAGAGCCTCTGGAATTGGAGCCACATGTGCTGAGTCTGGGAGAGCTGTGCAAACACAGTGCGGGCCCGCGCGCGGCCCGGCTTCCAAGCGGTGACGTGAAGAGTTTGGAATTGGGACTGCAGAGGAGGGAGCGAGGCCAGGGAGAGCAGAAACACCAACAAAAGCAGAGCAAAGCATCTGGGTTTTAGAGGTTTGCAACAGGAGAGGGGCTGGAATTGGGCTGGTAGTGCTTTACCAGCAGAAATATCAACAGTGCCGAGTAATCCTTCATTTGGAAATCTTGGATGAGCCAGGGAGGAGATTTGGAGTGTCTGTACCAGCACAGCACCAGTCTGTGAGTAAATTCACTCTTCCCTGTGTAAATTCACTCTTTCTGGAGTCTGAACGAGGTGATTCATCAGAAAAAGCAACAAGAGCAGAGCAAAACCTCTGCTTTTTGCAGGTTTGCAACAGGAGTGGGGCTGGAATTGGGCTGGTGATGTTTTACCAGCAGAAATATCAACAGTGCACAGCAATCCTTCATTGGGAAATCTTGGATGAGCCAGGGAGGCAATGTGGGGTGGCTGTACCAGGACAGGACCTTAAAGATCTGAAGTCAAGAAAACCTAAAAATCCCATCCCTAAACATCACAAATTTCACTCTTTCACCTGGTTTCAAAGAGGATGAAGATGGTTTCAGTGATCATTTCTAGGGTTTCTTTCCCTATTCCATGGCTCTCTGATATTTCCTTTCCTTTTTTCTCCAGGAATTTTTGGGTTACTTTGTGTATCTTAAAGATCTGAAGTCAAGAAAACCTAAAAATTCCACCCCTAAACATCAGAAATTTCACTCTTTCACCTGGTTTCAAAAGGGTTAAGAGGAGGAAGGTTTCAGTGATAATTTCTAAGGTTTCTTTTGTCTGAGGAATATTCTTAGGCCTCCGTCTCGCAGGGAATCTCTTGTTGCTGTCAGTTCAGGGACGCACAAATGAAGGCACACAGAAATGAAGTTCTGTGCCCAAGGCAGACACGGAGCAGAATCCAGAATACAAACCCAAAGAGACAGCAACAAAACTGTTTTCAAAGCAGTATTTGTCCATCAGATCTTTCCTCACCCGTTTTGAAATCCAAGGAGAAGGTTGCATCAGCTAACTCTGAAAACTGAGGAGATTGGAAGAGACTTGAGCGATTGATAAGGATTCCCAGTAAAAATGTTGTGCTGAGGATTCATTCTCCCTTTTTTATCCCTTTACATCAAGATTTTAATCAGAAGGCAGTGAACTTGCGCTTGGTGTTCTGGAAATTCAGCTTGTTCTGAATTTGCCCAAAAAGGGACCAGGAAACTCAAGGTTTTCACACTTGAGGTTTTCACACTTGGGGTTTTTCTCATCAGGGTGACTTCATCCCTCCCTATGGGAGGGAATTGAGGCAAGAACTGGGGAGCTCAACCAGCCCAGTTTGTTCCTTTGGCTCCATTCCCTCTTGTGCTCCTGGAAATGCAAACAGCCCCAGGTTTACATCTGCAAACCCCACAAAATCTCCTTTCCTGCAAGGAATTTCAATTATTGCAATTTACTGTTCCAATGGGTTCATTTTGGCTTTGAAAATCCCCAATGCTCTGGAGCCAGGATTGCCATGAGGAGCCACCAGATTATTTGGCTGCTCTGTGCAGAGCAGAGATCCCTCAGATCCCATTCCCAGCAAGGTTTGGTGCAGGTTTGAGGCCCAGCCTTCACTCCCTGCTCAGCCCTGACACTTGTTAGGAAAATTCACCCACAAACACCAGAGGTTGATGTCCAAAAAGGAGACAGAGCAGTCCTGGAACTTTATTCCAATAATGGGAGAGGTCATGGGGCATCCCCTGGGGTCTCTCCCATTTTTGGAGGATGCAGCCTCCTTTTAATCCCAATTTCCCAGCCATATTTCCCTCTCTCTTCCCCATTTCTGAGGTACTTGAGAGGTTCAGACTCCCCGATCCCAAAGATTCCCCTCTAATGTATAACCCTCCCTTTTAATTTTTATTTCTTATGGAATTTAGGGGTTTTCCCCCATTTCTGATGTACTTGAGAAATTTAGATTCCCTGATGTGCTTGATGCCAGAGATTCCCCTCTAATGTATGACCCTGCCTTTGAATTTTTAATTCTTATGGAATTTAGGGGCTTTCCCTCCATTTCTGAGGTACTTGAGAGGTTCAGTCTTCCCAGAACACCTGATACCAAAGATTCCCCTCTAATGAATAACCCTGCCTTTTAATTCTTAATTCTTATGAAATTTAGGGGTTTTTCCCTATTGGCTGAGGTATTTGAGATGTTCAGATTCCCTGATGCGCCTCATACCAAAGATTCCCCTCTAATGTATAACTCTCCCTTTTGATTTTTAATTCTTATGGAATTCAGGGGTTTTTCTTCCCCATTGTTTCTTTAATCTTTCAATATCCAAATTAATTTATCAGCAAAGCTGAAGTTTATTTGTAAGTCAAACCTCTCTTCCCATTCATCACTCAGTGGAATCCTTCCCATTGTTTCTTTTATCTCTCAGTGCTGGTTTTATCTCCCAGCTTGTTTGGAAAGACAAATCCCTCACTCCTCTCACAATCCCTGCTCCCTCCTCCATGGGATGTTCAGTTGTGGGCTCCTAATTGCACATAACCGGCTCTGACATCTCACTTACCCACTACAAGCAGCACTAATATGATACAAAATGAATGCCTAATGTATTAACACTCTGTCACTTTTCATCTCCACTCAGCCTCAAAGCCCGGCCACGGCTGCCCCGAGGCTCCAAGTGAGCAGCAGCAGCTCCTCCCCATCACCCCCACCAGTCTTGGGAGGGAGATGTTGGACTCTGCAGGCTCCAGAGATGGAGCCAAGGGGCCACTGCAGGGGCTGAGCGGCACCACGGTGGCGGTGGCCACGCTGATCCTGTTGGGGATACATAAAAACGGCGCCAGGCAAAATTATGAGAGTAAAAATTTGTTATTCCTTCAGGTTTTCAGGTGTTTTGGGCAGATGAAGCCCTTCAGGGGTTACACGCAAAAATGGACTCACTGGTTTTCACACTTTTATAAGTTTGGTCCATTTGCATTTTGGGGGTGAATCTGCCAATTCCAGCTTCAGCTGATGAAGTCATTGACCCCAAGTTTGCTGCCCCCAACTCCCTTTTGTTTCCATCTCTGGGCCCTGAGGCAGTGAGGTGTCCTTGATTGCCAGGCCTGGAGAGGAATTGTTGTGTCTGCCCCGAATGGGGAAGCAGCAGCTCCCACTGTGTGTGGAGTTTGGAGCTCTGCACTAAAGAACTGCAGGGTTACAAATAGATGGAAAATATAATAATATACTATTATTAAATATAATTTATTATTATTGTTACTAGTAGTAGTACTACTAAATATAAAATCATCTCTTTCAAATAGATGAAAATAGAAAAGCTGAAATCCTGGAGAGGAATTGTTGTGTCTGCCCTGAATGGGGAAGCAGCAGCTCCCACTGTGTGTGGGGTTTGGAGTTCTGCACTAAAGAACTGCAGGGTTGCAAATAAATAGAAATATAAAATCTAAAATCTTGAGGCATCAACACTGTCAATCCACTGCTTCAGCCTCCTCCTCCTCCATTCTGTTATAGGCAAGGCCAATTATTTTGTCCAATTATTTTAAATATTCACTTAAGCTGTTAGCTAGTTTCCAGTTACTTAAAACATTTCCTTAACTTGTTAGCTTGTTCCTAGTTATTCAAAATATTCCTTTCCCTGTTAGCTAGTTGCCCCTTATTAAATATATCCTTTAGCCTGTTATCTTAATTCTAGTTCCTTAAAATACTCACTTTGCCTGTTAGCTTGTTTCCAGTTATTTTAAATATTCCTTTACCTGTTAGATTGTTTCTAGTTACTTTAAATAGTCCTTTACCTGTTAGCTTGTTTCTAGTTATTTTAAATATTCCTTTACCTGTTAGATTGTTTCTAGTTACTTTAAATAGTCCTTTACCTGTTAGCTTGTTTCTAGTTATTTTAAATATTCCTTTGCCTGTTCTCCTGTACTGAAAAAAGCCCAAGGGGGATTCTGCTCCCCACAGGGTTCCAGCCTGGGAGCTGAGGATGCCAAATTCCAACTCTGGATCCGTTTCACCTGACAACAGCCCACAAACCTACAAAAATAAAAAGTGCAGCAATATTTTCATCACCATAAAAAGTGCAGCAATATTTTCAGCCTAAGGAACAACCTCAGAAAATGAAGAAATATTGAAATTATTTTCTGCTTCCATCAAAATTTTGGGAGATTGAAAAACTTCTGGGAAGTTGCGTTAGTTGTTTGTTTCAAATCATGTTTATTGGTTGGCTTTGGGGGTTTTTGTTTATTTCCTTAGAAACCTCTTCAGTTTTAGTGTAGATGTGCCAAAATCCTGATCTTTAAAAGTTCACAGCACAAGTTAAGTCACCAAGGGATGTTTGGAAAAGGCAGAAGGGCTAAGCAGAAAGCAGCTCCACTTCCTCTCTCTCAGGAAGACGCTCAAATTACAACTTTCCAATTCCAATTTTAGCAGCCTGTCAAAAATCCAGGTGGGAAGACTGAAAATAAAGTTTTGGCATTCCTGGAGGCGAAAACAAACCTGGAAACTGCTGGAAGGGCCAGAGAGGGATGGATGATTCCAGAGGAGGGAGCTCAGCCCAGCTCTCTGATGTCACATCCAGCGTGAGAGGAATGAGGGATTTGTCTTTCCAAACAAGCTGTGGGTTTGCTGGGAGATAAAACCAGTGCTGGGAGAGAAAAGAAAAAAAATTTCTTCTTAGACTATCCTAAGTAACTTCCTCTTCACTTTTCCAGGCTGACTTATTGTTACACCAAAGTATTTTCAAGGTAACGTGAATGCATGCCTATGTTCTGAAAAAAGTAATTTCTGATGAAGGATTCCACTGATTGATGAATGGGAAAAGAGATTTGCTTTTACAAATGAACTTAAGGCTTGCTGATAAATGAAATTGGGCATTGAGAGATGAAAGAAACAATGAGGAAGAAAACACCCTAAATTCCATAAGAATTAAAAATTAAAAGGCGGGGTTATACATTAGAGGGGAATCTTTGGTATCGGGTGTTTTGGGAAATCTGAACCTCCAAAGTACCTCAGAAATGGGGAAAACCCCTAAATTCCATAATAATTCAAAATTAAAAGGCAGCATTATACATTAGAGGGGAATCTCTGGTATCAGGTGTTTTGGGAAGTCTGAACCTCTCAAGTACCTCAGAAATGGGGAAAAAACCCCTAAATTTCATAAGAATTAACAATTAAAAGGGAGGGCTATGCATTAGAGGGGGAATCTTTGGTATCAGGTGTTCCTGGAAGTCTGAGCTTCTCAAGTACCTCAGAAATGGGGAAAGAGAGAAGGGAAATGTGGCTGGAAATTGGGATCAAAAGGAGGCTGAGTCCTACAAAAATTGGAGAGACCCCAGGGGATGCCCCATGGCCTCTGCCTTGATTGGAATAAAGTTCCAGGACTGCTCTGTCTCCTTTTTGCACATCAACCTCTGGTGTTTGTGGGTGAATTTTCCAAACAATTGTCAGGGATGAAGTTGGGAAGGAATCAGATGCTCCTTCAGATGCCGGCAGCTGAGCTGTTACAGGGATTTTTCCTGTTTGCAAATACCAAGGGTCCTGCAGAGGCAGAGGATCTGTGCAAGCCCACGGCCATGGCTGGGGGCCACCCCAAGCAGAAGATGTCGAGCACAGCTCCTGCCAAGGGTTCCTGTGACCTTTGCTGTAAAAAGAGCAAAGCAGCTCCTTGGCACAGCATCCCTGCAGCCAGGGATGCCCCGAGTGAGGCTGCAGAGCCCTTTGGAAGGGCAGGAATTGGGGATCAGCCTGAAAAACGCCTGGCTGAGAGCTACAGCACGTCAGGGGAGCACAGAGCGAGCAGGAGTGGAGGAGAAGGAGGTGAAAATGGGATTCAGGCAGCAGCTGAAGCGTTCTGCTGATGGGATGTGAAAAGGTCAGGCACCTTTGGGGAAACACGCTAGTGTTGGAACATCACGGGGTAGGACGGTGGGGATGGATGGAAATGAGAGATCTCTGCAGCCAGGGCTTGGAATTTGAGATTTATTGCAAAGGGCCTGGGTGCAATATAAATATATTGTATTGTATTGTATTGTGTTGTGTTGTATTGTATTGTATTGTATTGTATTGTATTGTATTATATTGTATTATATTATAATTATATTATATTGTACTATATTATATTGTATTGTATTATATTGTATTGTATTGTATTGCATTGCATTGTATTGTATTGTATTGTATTGTGTTATAATTATATTATATTATATTGTACTATATTGTATTGTATTATATTATATTATATTGTACTGTATTATATAATATCATATTATATTGTATTGTATCGTATCGTATTATATTATATTATATTATATTATATTATATTATATTATATTATATTATATTATATTATATTATATTATATTATATTATATTATATTATATTATATTATATTATATTATATTATATTATATTATATTATATTATATTATATTATACTATATCATACTATACTATATTATACTATACTATACTATACTATACTATACTATATTATACTATACTATACTATACTATACTATACTATACTATACTATACTATACTATATTATATTATACTATACTATATTATACTATATTATATTATTTCAAAAAATTCCCAAGAAATTCCACTCCAAATTCCTGCTCCAAGCAGACCCTCAGTCCCTTTACCTGGGCTCATTGCAGTGCTTATCTCACACAATGAAAACTATCTCTCACAAACAACTTTTCTGGGAAATCTGAACCTCTCAAGTCCCTCAGAAATGGGGAAAGAAAGAAGGGAAATGCGGCTGGGAAATTGGGATAAAAGGAGGCTGCATCCTCCAAAAATGTGAGAGACCGCAGGGGATGCGCCATGGCCTCTGCCTTGATTGGAATAAAGTTTTCCTTTCGCTCCATATTTCATCTGGAGCTAAAGGAGAACCTGAGCCCTGCTGGGTTCCCTGGACAAGCTGCAGCTTCTCTGATCTCACTGCTGTCCTTCCCCATCTGAGCGAGCAAAGCTGCAGTGCCTCGGGGGGAATGTGTAAAGCTGACAGAGGGAACAAGAAAATCCACGGAATCAGAGCCAGGCTTCCCAGAGGTGGAGAGAGAAATCCTGAAAAGGGAATCCCAGGCAGATTGTAGGGGGAGAAATCACAGTCAGGCACCGGCATGGGGGCTCACAGAAACATGGGATGGGGGCTCACAGATATGGGATTATGGAATGAGGGCTCACAGAAACATGGAATGGGGGCTCACAGAGGAGGGATCATGGAATGAGGGATCACAGAAACATGGAATGGGGGCTCACAGAGGTGGGATCATGGAATTAGGGATCACAGGTTGTGGGATCATGGAATGAGGGCTCACAGAAACATGGAAAGGGGGCTCACAGAGGTGGGATCATGGAATTAGGGATCACAGATTGTTTGTGGGATCATGGAATAAGGGATCACAGATTATGGGATCAGAATAAGAGCTCACAGGTTGTGGGATCATGGAATGGGGGCTCACAGAATCATGGAAAGGGGGCTCACAGATATGGGATTATGGAATTAGGGATCACAGGTTGTGGGATCAGAATAAGATTGCACAGATTGTGGCATCATGGAATGGGGGCTCACAGGTTGTGGGATCATGGAATAGGGCTCACAGGTTGTGGGATCATGGAATGGGGCTCACAGATTGTGTGTGGGATCATGGAATAAGGGATCACAGATTATGGGATCAGAATAAGAGCTCACAGGTTGTGGGATCATGGAATGAGGGCTCACAGAAACATGGAACGGGGGCTCACAGATGTGGGATCATGGAATTAGGGATCACAGGTTGTGGGATCAGAATAAGATTGCACAGATTGTGGCATCATGGAATAGGGCTCACAGAATCATGGATAAGGGCTCACAGGTTGTGGCATCATGGAATGGGGGCTCACAGGTTGTGGGATCATGGAATCGGGGCTCACAGGTTGTGGGATCATGGAATGGGGCTCACAGGTTGTGGGATCATGGAATAGGGCTCACAGATTGTGTGTGGGATCATGGAATAAGGGATCACAGATTATGGGATCAGAATAAGAGCTCACAGGCTGTGGGATCATGGAATGGGGGCTCACAGAAACCTGGAAAGGGGGCTCACAGATGTGGGATCATAGAAAAGGACAAAAAAGGACAAAAATCACATTTTATCCCTGCTAAAACCTCTGTTATTTTACTCACTGAAGCTCCCAATCCCTGTTTTCAGTTTGCAGGGGAAAAAAATGGATATTGAAAATACAGTGGGTAACAAGGCTGACCACTGTGACACATTTTGGGATAAATCTACAATCCACAATCTCCATGCAAAGGAAACTTCTCACAGAAATCTGCTGGCAGATTTCAGTCCCCTAACCATGAGGCCAAGCTTTGACTCCAGATTAATTTATGGCCCAGTCTTTCTGCTCCGAAAAAAATATAAATTTTATGGAGTTCCATGCAAGGTACCATGGAAAATAAAAAGTTGTGCTGACATCCACAGGATTGGCATCTCACACAGCCCAGAGTGGGAAGGGATAAAAACCCCAAATTCAGCTCATTGCTCCTGGTTTCCAGCTGGGACAGAGAGTGAGCTCAGGCTGTGAGGAGGCACCTGGCTCCCTGCCCAAACCATCCCTTCCTCCTTCTGGGGCCCCTCCAGCTCCACATGGCTGAAAAAGGCAGCTGGAAAATGTCCTGGAAGCACAAAAAGCCGCATTTCTCCCTCCTTCCCTGCCTGCCTGCCTGCAGGGAGCAGCTCTAGGTGAGCTCTTCCCGCTTTGGATGGGCTTTCACACACCTCTTGCCTCCAAAAACGTGGAATTAATGATCATTCCTGGCACTCCTGGCTGTAAAATCAGGTTGTACCAGCTCTGAGGAGCTCCAGGCCCTGAAGGAAAAATCTCAATTTCTTTTCATTCCCTGGGAGCTGAGCTGGCAGCTGGGAATGTTGCCTCCTGAACCTGGCACTGCTGTTACAGGAATGAAATATTTCCCAAATTTCACTAAAAATGGCAACAAAACACGGCACTATTTACATTGCAAGGGCCAAGGGGGGTTTTTTGGGGGTTTTTTTTTTGCAAGGTTTTTCTGCCTGGAATTGCCACAGCACAGGGAACAAAGGCTCCACACCAACCCCAGCAGTTCCACTCCAGCATCCCAAGGACGGATGAGTAAAATGATCCCTTCTAGCTTCATCTCATGGTGCTGATTAAAAAGCCAAAATGAACCTTTTTTTTCTCCGTCTCATGGTAATTAAGAACCCAAAATGATCCCTTCTATCTTCATGCCATGGTTTTAATTAAGACCCCAAAATGATCCTCTTTACCTTCATCTTATGGTGCTAACTAAGACCCCAAAGTGATCCCTTCTATCCTCATGTCTTGGTGCTAATTAAGGACCCAAAATGATCATTTTTATCTTTGTCTCATGGTAATTAGGAACCCAAAATTATCCTTTTTTTCTTCATATTTTGGTGCTGATTAGGAACCCAAAATAATAATTTTTTTCTTTGTCTCATGGTGTTAATTAAGACCCCAAAATGGTCCTCTTTATCTTCATCTCATGGCGCTGATTAGGAACCCAAAATGATCCTTTTTATCCTCATATTGTGGTGCCGATTAAGACTCCAAAATGATAATTTTTTCTTTGTCTCATGGTAATTAAGACGCCAAATAATTTCTTTGTCTCATGGTAATTAAGACGCCAAAATGATCCTCTTTTCTTATTTTTATGGTGCTAAGACCCCAACATGATCCTTTTTTTCTTTGTCTCATGTGATTAAGACCCCAAAATAATCCTTTTCATCCTCATCTCATGCTGATCAAGACCCCAAAATGATCCTTTTTTTTTTGTCTCATGGTGATTCAGAACCCAAAGTTATCCTTTTTATCTTCATTTTATGGTACTAAGACCCCAAAATGATCCTTTTTTTTTCCTTTGTCTCATGGTGATTCAGAACCCAAAATTACCCTTTTTATCTTCATCTCATGGTGCTGACTAAAACCTCAAATAATCTCTTCTACATCTCATGGTGCTAAGACCCCAACATGATCATTTTTTCTTTGTCTCATGGTGCTAAGACCCCAACATGATCATTTTTTTCTTTGTCTCATGTGATTAAGACCCCAAAATAATCATTTTCATCCTCATCTCGTGCCGATCAAGACCCCAACGCTGCCCTTCCTGCGCCAATCCTGAACATCTGACTCAGATTCCCCGGCTGTGGACTGGGAGAACTTTTCCACTTCCCATTCCCAGGTGGAGAATTCCAAGGAAATTCCTTCTCCTTGCCCATCCAGCCCCTCCAGGAGCTCCCAAATCCAGAGGGGAGAGCGGTTACATAAGAGCTGAGGGGGAGAGTGAATGTCAAAGCCTGCTGGAACATGAACCCGGGAGCTCTGAGGGTTCGGTCTCCAACATCCATCAAACACGATTAATTTTAATGTCACAGCATTTTAATGTCAATTACTTTTAATGTCACGGCTCCCTATTCGCTGCCGCAGCCACAGCTGATCAGAGATTCCCCCAAAGAACTTTTAAGATGAAATAAATAAACAATTCAGGATAAATGCTACAAACAAGCCTTCCCTGCTTTTGGGAGGATGTGGGGAGTTCATTCCAAAGGCACTGAAAAATAGAACATCTAAAGTGTTTAAATGCCAAATTAGTGCTGAGTAAAAATTCAATTCTGCTCCTTTTTTCCTGGCTAAAAATTGGGCAAATTCCTGATGCCAGCTGGAGATGTGGCTTGGTATTATTTGCCTTAGCCAAGGATATCTTTTATTTAGGCTGCATAAAAAATAACAAAGTTGTGATTGTGAAATCTTAAAATTTCTGTGCAAAAAGAGACACCAGGCAAGTTAAGATGGATGAAGAAGCTCAGAGGATTTGGGACTTGAAATCTTTAGGTTATTGAATAGCTGGGGAAAAAATAAATAGCTGAAGGTTTTTTTTGCAGTGCTAAGGGTACCTTTTACTTAGGTGCTGAATAAAAAATAACAAATTTGTGATTGTGGTATCTTGAAATTTGTGTGCAAAAGGGGACACCAGGCAAGTTAAGACTGATGAAGGAACTCATCAAAGAGAATTTGAGATGTAAAATCTTTAGGTCATTGAGTGGCTGGGGGAAAAACCAAACAGCTGAAGGGTTTTGCGCAGTGCCAAGGATATTTTTTATTTAGGTGCTGCATAAAGAATAACCAAGTTGTGATTGTGGAATCTTAAAATTTCTGTGCAAAAAGAGACACCAGGCAAACTAAGACTGATGAAAAAACTCATAAAAGATAATTTGGGACTTAAAATCTTTAGGTTATTGAATAGCTGGGGAAAAAATAAATAGCTGAAGGTTTTTTTTGCAGTGCTAAGGATATCTTTTATTTAGGTGCTGCATAAAAAATAACCCAGTTGTGATTGTGAAATCTTAAAATTTCTGTGCAAAAGGAGACACCAGGCAAGTTGAGACTGATGAAGAAACTCAGAGGATTTGGGACTTGAAATCTTTTGGTTATGAAGTTTCTGGGAGAAAAAACAGCTGAAAAATCAAACAGCTGAAGTTTTTTTTGGGCTTTTTTTTTTGCAGTGCCAAGGGTATCTTTTATTTAGGTGCTGCATAAAGAACATTAAAGTTGTGATTATTGCATCTCAAAATGTTTATCAAAAGAGACACCAGGCAAGCTAAGACTGATGAAGAAACTTTTAAAAGAGAATTTGGGACTTATAATCTTTAGGTTTTCTTATAAATGTTAGGTTTTCAATTGGCTGGGGGAAAAACCAAGCTGCTGAAGGGTTTTTTTTTTTTCAGTGCAACTCCTCACAATTCCCAACCCATTTAAATGCCACCCCTTTTGCATTCCAGTCCCTCTGGCTTTTTTATTTTTCCTGAGCTTGCGTTTGCTAAATGTTATTTTAAAGAGCTGGTGAGGCTGACAAAGCCTCAAACTCCCTGGGGTTTCTCACGAGAACAAAAGCAGCCCTGTGGGTATCTTTAGAACAAATTGCAGGGCTGAGGAGAAGGCAGGCCTCTAACATGAAACTGAGATGGGCCACCAAAGATATTTGAGGAGACAAACTGAAATAAAACAGGAAAGTCAGTCAGGCACCTGCATGGCCTTTTTTAGAGTGTGAGAAATGTCTTGGTGCAGTCACGAAAACAAATTTCTGTGCCTATATTTGCATTTAATGGTGGTGCAGAAGCAGAATTTGAAGGGATTTTAAGCCCATAACAGTTCAGTGGGGTGAACAATGCTCAGTGCAAATTTAAGTCTCAGCCAATAATCAAACAGCAAAAATGAACTGCAATGTTTGGCAATACATCTGTCAAAAAAAAAAGGTAATTTTGACAGAGTTTCAGCAGATTTTAGTGCAGCAGAGACAGTTTTTAGAGTTCAGGAAATGTCTTGGTGCAGTCACCAAAACAAATTTCTGTGCCTATATTTGCATTTAATGGTGATGCAGAAGCAGATTTAGCTCAGAATTTTAAGGGATTTTAAGGCCATAACAGTTCAGTGGGGTGAACAATGTTAAGTGCAAATTTAATTCTCAAGCAATAATCAAACAGCAAAAATCAACTGCATAATTTGGCAATAGATTTGTCAAGACAGAATAGTTGATTTTGATGGAGTTTCAGCAGGTTTATAGTCCAAAAACTGACGTGGTGCAGTCATGAAAACAAATTTCTGTGCCTATATTTGCATTTAATGGTGGTGCAGAAGCAGAATTTTAAGGGATTTTAAGCCCATAACAGTTCAATGGGGCCTTCTAAGTGCACACTTTAAGTCTCAAGCAATAATCAAACTGCAAAAATGAACTAATTTGGCAACAGATGAAAACAGAATCGGTGATTTTGATGGAGTTTCAGCAGTTTTAGTGCAGCAGAGGCCACACAACCCCACCACAGCGTTTGCAGCTTGGCAGCCTGCAGCACCTTTCTCTGTGAAACAGCAAACCGGAACAGAAAATTGCTGGAAATTGGGTTTCTATCCCACATTTGCCAAACTGCCCGCTGGCAGAGCCTGAATTCCCGCTCTGAGGATTCTCAGAGGGGCTGCCCTGGTCCCGGGGAGCCGAGCACGGACCAGCCCCAGCTGTCAGCTGCTGTTTGGATCCAGGGCTCATTAAAAGCCAGGCTGGAATTTCCATGACTCAAAATTCCCTGAAAGGAGGGAGGATTATCCCAGCACTCTCCATCTGGGCTGGGGAACCCACTCTGTTCACCTGCACACCCAGCCAGGAACGTTTGCTCTAAAATGGAACTGACAGAATCCTCTGAAAAAATCATTTTGGTAGGGTTTTAACTCTGAGAAACCTCAGAAAAGAAATAGAAATAATAATTATCTGGTAGCTGTGGGATATAGTCTGGGGATGGTTTAGCAACAGGTGCATCTTTGATTGGTTGTGGGAATTGTTTTTAATTAATGACCAACGACAGCCAATTGTGACAGACCCTGCGTCAGTCACAAGATTTTATTATATTTGTTATTCCTTTCTTTGTTAACTTCCTGATGTCTCTTTTCTCTACTCTTTTAGTATAGTTTTAATAGATTAATGTATTGTAATGTAATGTAACATAATATATAATATAATGTAATGTAATGTAATGTAATGCCATGCAATGCAATGCAATGTAATGTAATGTAATATAATGTAATATAACATAATATATAATATAATATAATGTAATGTAATGCAATGTAATGTAATATAATGTAATGTAATGTAATATAACATAATATATAATATAATATAATATAATATAATATAATATAATATAATATAATATAATATAATATAATATAATATAATATAATGCAATGTAATATAATGTAATGTAATATAATATAATGCAATGTAATGTAATGTAATGTAATATATAATAAAATGTAATGCAATGCAATGCAATGCAATGCAATGCAATGTAATGTAATGTAATGTAATGTAATGTAATGTAATATCATATCATATCATATCATATCATATCATATCATATCATAAATAATAAATCAGCCTTCTGAAACACAGGGTCAAGATTCTCATCTCTTCCCTTGTCGGGATTGCCTACAAATGCCACAAATTTGTTATTTTTGCTTAGTAAAGGAAGGATTAAAATAAAACAAAATAGAAATAATAAAAATAAAATAAAAATAATAATAATAATTGTGGTGGTTTGACAGGAAATCGCTCTTCTGGGATGCTGTGGTCAGGCCAATGGGCACTCAGATTTTAATATTGGCACCTGGTTTGGCATGCCAGAAGAGCCATTTCCTGTCAAACCACCACAATAATAAATAAAACATAATGGATAAATAATAATAAATATAATTATAAATAAATTCCTGTTCTGAACAAATATAATTATAAACCATCAGATTCATTCAAATCCAGCAGTTCACATCCATAACCTCAGCCAGTGTCTGTAGTTTTTAATTATCACTCAGATGCTGAGCTGAGATGTTTCATGTTTTATGGAACATTAAAAATCTCAGCTCAACATCAGATTCCCTTCAAATTCAGCAGCTCAGATCCATAAACTGCCTGTAATTTCCATTTTCATTCAGATTTTGGCCACAAAACATGAAAAATCTCAGCTCAACATCAGATCCACTCAAATCCAGCAGGTCAGATCCATAAGCTCAGCCAATGTCTGCAGGTTTTATTTTCACTCAGATGCTGAGCTGAGATGTTTCATGTTTTATGAAACATTAAAAATCTCAGATCCACCCAAATTCAGCGGTTCAGATCCCTAAACTCAGCCAGTGTCTGCAGGTTTTATTTTCACTCAAATGTTGGCCAAGAAACATGAGATATCTCAGCTCACCATCAGATCCACTCAAATTCAGCACTTCAGATCCATAAACTGCTGTAATTTCTATTTTCACTCAGATTTTGGCCAAAAAACGTGAAAAATATCAGCTCAACATCAGATTCCCTTCAAATTCAGCAGCTCAGATCCATAAACTGCCTGTAATTTCTATTTTCACTCAGATATAGGCCAAAAAATGTGAAAAATCTCAGCTCCATATCACCTCCACTCAAATTCAGCAGTTCAGATCCATAAACTTGTCTGCAATTTCTATTTTCACTCAGATTTTGGCCACAAAACGTGAAAAATCTCAGCTACATATCACCTCCACTCAAATTCAGCAGTTCAGACCCATAAACTGCCTGCAAATTTTATTTTCACTCAGATTTTGGCCATGAAACATAAAAAAATCTCAGGTCAACACCAGATCCCCTCAAATTCAGCAGTTCAGATTCATCAACTTGTCTGCAATTTCTATTTTCACTCAGATTTTGGCCATGAAACATGAAAAATCTCGACTCAACCTCAGATCCATTGATATTCAGATCCATAAACTGCCTGTAATTTTTATTTTCACTCAGATGATGCCATGAAATATAAAAAAATCTCAGTTCGGTTCCCTTTTTCCCATTGCAAGCTGGGTCCACCCCATCAAGGCTAATCCAGAATCCAGATTTTTATTCCGAGCACTCACTCCCTAAAATCCTTTACAAGACAGGTTTGGGGCTCAATGAAACAGTTCAATAAAACAGCACCAGCAAAATACTAAAATAAATCATTAAATTAAAATTAAATTAAATGAAACAGTAAATAAATTTGAAATAAAACAATATCAGAAACTCTTTAAAATAACCGGAAACAAGCAAACAGGCAAAGGAATATTTTAAATAACTGGAAACAAGCTAACAGGGTAAGTAAATATTTTGAATAACTGGAAACAAACTAACAGGTAAAGTGATGGATTTTGAATAACTAGAAACAATTTAAGATGCTGAGGAATATTTAAAATAACTAGAAACAAGTTATCAGGTTAAGTAAATATTTAAAATTACTGGAAACAAGCTAACAGGCAAAGTGAGCATCTTAAGTAACTAGAAATAAGGTAAAAGGCCAAAGAATAAATTTAATAATGAGTAACTAGCTAACAGGTAAAGTGAATATTTTAAGTAACTAGAAACAAGCTAACAAGTTAAGAGAATATTTTAAATAACTGGAAACCAGCGAACAGGCAAAGAAATCTTTAAAATAACTGGAAACAAGTTAATGGGTTAAGTAAATATTTTTAATAACAGGAAAGCAGTTAACAGGCACTTTAGCTTTGCCTGTTATCTGATTTCCAGTTATTAAAAAGATTGAATATTTAAAATAACTGACTTTTAACTGGATGCTTTCCTTGTGGTAAGGAATATTTAAAATGACTGGATTCCCATTATTCTAAGTATTTAATATTTAAATACTTACATATATATATATATATATATATATACATATATATATACATATAAATATATACACACACATATAAATATACATATACATATATATATATATATATACACACACACACACACATATATATATATAATATATATATATATATAATATTTAAAATAACTGAAGCCAGCAGTAACCCAGCCCTGACTGTTCCTATTTTTCTGTTCCACATCTTGGAACCCAGGGACACTTCCATGTGTGACCCTTGCACTGACAATTCCCATCCCTATTTGCTGAAATTAAAATAAAATAAATTAAAATAAAATAAAATAAAATAAAATAAAATAAAATAAAATAAAATAAAATAAAATAAAATAAAATAAAATAAAATAAAATAAAATAAAATAAAATAAAATAAAGAGGTTTTTATTTAATGGAGTGACAGGAATCCCTCATTTCCTCCTTTCCAGCCTGGATTTGCCTTCCTGGGCTCCAGCCCAGCCCAGCTAGCTCAGCAAATTCAACAGATTGATTGTTATTTTTGCTTTGTAGAGAAGGGATTTAAATAAAATAAAATAAAATTAAATTAAAATAAAATCAGGAGTTTTTATTTTATAGAGTGACAGGAATTCCTCATTTGCCCCTTTTCCAGCCTGGATTTGCCCTCCTGGGCTCCTCCAGCCCAGCCAGCTCAGCAAATTCAACAGATACATCACACTGGACATTGCTACTTTTGCTTAGTAGAGAAGAAATAAAATGAAATAAAATAAAATAAAATAAAAATAAAACCAGGAATTTTTATTTTATGGAGTGACAGGAGTCCCTCATTTCCCCCTTTTCCAGCCTGGATTTGCCTTTCTGGGCTCCTCCAGCCCAGTCAGCTCAGCAGAAAGCAGCCACAGCTTCATCACACTGGAAATTGCTACTTTTGCGTAGTAGAGAAGAAATAAAATGAAATAAAATAAAAATAAAATCAGGAGTTTTTATTTTATGGAGTGACAGGAATCCCTCATTTCCCCCTTTCCAGCCTGGATTTGCCCTCGTGGGCTGCTCCAGCCCAGCCAGCTCAGCAAATTCAACAGATTCATCCCACTGGAAATTGTTTGTTATTTTTGCTTAGTGGAGAAGGGATAAAGAAAAAAAAAATCAAAATAAAATCAAAACAATCAAATGGCTGCAGATTAGAGCAGCCCAGGCTGCCCCAGTGTCCATCTGGCCCTCACTAACATCCAGAACCAGCCCCAGAGTGTCTGCCAGGGAGTGTTGGACATTTCCGAGGAGCAGCCAGCCAGATGTGCCCAGCTGTGGCTCCTGATGGATGCACGGGGGTTTGGGGGTGTCCTGAGCAGGATTTGGGGTGTGCTGAGGCCAATTCCCCGCTCAGAGCTGCTCCTGCAGGATCCAGACTGGGGGAGGATGCGACCATGGCTTTGCTCAGAAATGTTTTATTCAGGCTGTTTATCCTCAAAAGAGCATTTTCCTTTTAGATTAAATTATCTGGACTCTGTTTATTCTAAACACAGGAGACAGGGCTCGAGCATTTCCTCTTTTAGGAAGTATGGTTGGGCTGTGTTTCCTACAAAATTTATAAAGAATTCAGGCAAGGGCTTGTGTGGCTCCTTAAGATTTCAAAGCTTTCTTCCCTGAATGCTGCCAGAGCTGCCTCTGTCAGGGCACAGCTCCATTCCAGTGACACTGAATGCAAATGCAAGCAGACAGCAGCTGTGAGCTCCTTGGAAAGGGCAGCCTGATAAAAAAACCGTCATCAAATTATTTACCAATACTCCCCATTTTGTCTCAGGACCAGAAATTCCATTACATAATGAGATATTTCCCCTTTTGTAAAATTTTTACAGCTGGGGCTCCAAAAGGGTTTGTTAAAAGCAGCCTGTGGGGCTGGAGGTGAGGTGAGATGAGTTCATCAGCCACAGGATGAGAGGAGATGAGTTCATCAATGACTGAGGAGAATTTGAGCAGTGAAAATTTTCATTCCAGTAGATGACACAGTCACCACTGCAACTGGAAGAAAAACCACAAATTTCTGTCTTCCAATCTCATCTCTTTACAAAGAATTCTGACTTTTTTTGCTATAAAACCACACTTTAAATGCCATTTTCCTGCTTTAGTCCCCACTGCTCCTGCAGGAAATCCACCTGGATCTCAAGGGGAGTGTCCTGCTCTCCTGCTCAGTGTTCCAGGACACCTGAAGGGCAGATCCAGCTCAGAGCTCCTCTGCCCACCAGGAGAACCTGTCTGATTATCAGGGCACGGCCCAGCCCTGATGCTCCAGGATTTTTCATCCCCTTCAGGTCCCAGAACATTTTCCCTGGCATCTCCCTGAACATTCATCCATTGTGCACAACTGCAGGACCAGGGAGGGCAGGAGGAGATGAGCAGTGGCTGCTGTTTAAATTGTTTTTTAAAAAGAATTCCATTTATCTGCTCCATCCAGCCCTGCCTGCCTGGGCACCCTCATCATCATCATCATCATCATCATCATCATCATCATCATCATCATCATCATCATCACCTGCTCAACTCCTGCTCTTGGCACCAGGAGCTGCCCGTGCTGCTGCTCCACCAGGGGAATTCTTCCCAGTTTATTTTTAATTCTGCCTCATAATCGGGCCCTAATTTTGTGCATATTGGCTCAGGATATTTTTTGCCCCAGGGTTTTTCATCCCCCTCAGCTCCCAAGACATTTTCCCTGGCGTCTCCCAGCGCATTCATCCATTGTGCACAACTGCAGGACCATGGAGGGCAGGAGGAGATGAGCAGTGGCTGCTGTTTAAAGGAATTCCATTTATTTTCTCCATCCAGCCCTGCCTGGTGGCTCCAGCAGCCAAGGAGGCTTTTTAAGCACCCTCATCATCATCATCATCATCACAATCATCATCATCATCACCACCATCACCTGCTCAACTCCTGCTCTTGGCACCAGAGCTGCCCATGCTGCTGCTTCTCCACCAGCTCCCTCCACCAGGGGAAATTCTCCCCGGTTTATTTTTAATTCTGCCTCATAATCAGGCCCTAATTTTATGCATATTGGCTCAGGATATTTTTTCCCCCTTTCCTCTGCACTGTCAGTCTGCTTGTCACATCCTTGCTGAAGGGGATTCCTCACCGAGTCCTTCCCTTGCTGGGCTGGGTTGGCCTCTTTTGCTTGAGGATGATCGGCCCTGACAGTGCTGACACAGAAAAATAAAAGCCCTGAATGGTTTCAAAGCATGAGCAGAGCAGGAATTCAGAGCTGCTCCTGCCCTTTCCTCACAGACCCGGCCCAAACCCAAACCCAGCTCCTTCCCCTCACCCAGAGCTCTGACAGCCTCTCCCTCCCTTGCTGATAAGATTATCAGTGCTGCTGACAAGGAGACCACACACTGTGTCCCCTGCATGAGTCGAAGCTTTCAGAGGCTCGGCAGAAGTCACAACAGAGCTGGGACATTAAATCAGCGAGGGGAGAGGAGAACTGGATCTCCTCAGACTCCTAAATCCAGGACTTTTGAGGCAAATAACTCTCCCTGCCTATTCCATCTTTTCCAGGAGAGAGCATTGGGTGAGCTCTGTTCCAACCCTCACACAGATATTTTAGAAAAAACACAGAATTTATTTGCTTTTTAGGCTTTGGACTTCTCCCCCCCCTCTCTGTTGTGCTTTTACAAGATGATCATAAAAAATGAAGCAGCGTTTAAATCAGCAGCAAGGGTGGAGGAGCAGCGCTCATTCCTGCCTGAATCAGCTCCAGCCTTGCAGGAACTGGAAATTAATTTGCTTTCCATGGGCTGAAGCTGCTCCTGAGCTCAACCTGATAAACCAGGAGGGAGAGATAACAGAAACAGAGAATCCCAGACCCCATAAAAGCTCCTAAAAGCCCCAAGAGAAGATGAACACACAGAGTTAAAAGAGCTCCAGCACTGAGGCTGCCAGGAGCTGCTGGAGCTGCTGGTTTTACTGGGCAGGCTGGAAGGAAAGGAAATATTGAGGGGAGAATCCACTGTGCACAGAAGGAAATATTGGGAGAGCAAGGAAATATTGAGAGGGCAATCCACTCTGCAGAAAAGGAAATACTGAGAGGAGAATCCACTCTGCAGAGAAGGAAATATTGAGAGGACAATCCATGACGAGAAAAGGAATACTGAGAGGAGAATCCCCTCAGCAGAAAAGGAAATTTTGAGAGGACAATCCATGATGAGAAAAGGAAATATTGAGAGGAAAATCTCCTCTGCAGAAAAAGAAATATTGAGAGGACAATCCACTGTGCAGAAAAGGAAATATTGAGAGAGCAAGGAAATATTGAGAGGACAATCCCCTCTGCAGAAAAGGAAATACTGAGAGGAGAATCCACTTTGCAGAAAAGGAAATATTGATAGGACAACCCTGAGGGCAGGAAAGGAAATATTGAGAGGACAATCCACGATGAGAAAAGGAAATATTGGGAGGAGAATCCACTCTGCAGAAAAGGAAATACTGAGACTAGAATCCACTCTGCAGAGAAGGAAATATTGAGGGGACAACCCACGATGAGAAAAGGAAATATAGAGAGGAGAATCCACTGTGCACAAAAGGAAATGTTGGGAGGAGAACCCCGAGGGCAGGAATGGAAATATTGAGAGGAGAATCCACTCTGCAGAGAAGGAAATATTGAGAGGAGAATCCACTGTGCACAAAAGGAAATGTTGGGAGGAGAAGCCCGAGGGCAGGAAGGGAAGCAGAGGCTGCAGGCAGCAGCAGAGGGATGTGCACACTCGGGTTTGCATCGCAGGGAGGGGAGAGGCGGCTCTGGAAGGGGGAGGTGGCAGGAGTGGCACTGGAAGGGGAAAGGCCCCTGCATATGTCATGTGCCATTGCAAAGTGAGAAAAAGGGTTTGCGTGCACAGGGCTCTCCTCGGGGAAAGTGAATTTATTGGTTAAAATAAAGGGCAATATTCTGCCCAGCACAGCCTGGTAAAAAAAGGGTGGGGAGGCACAGTGGTAAATCACTTAGGTTTTTAATTCATTTAACATTCTCTTGATACAAGTGAGAGGAGTGAGGGATTTGTCTTTCCAAGCAAGCTGTGGGAGATAAAACCAGCACTGGGAGAGAAAAGGAACAATGGGAAGGATTCCACTGATTGGTGGATGGAAAAAGAGATTTGCTTTTACAAATACACTTTAGGTTTGCTGGAAAATAAAATTAGATATTGAAAGATGAAAGAAACAATGGTGGAAAACCCTAAATTCTGTAAGAATTAGGAATTAAAAGGCAGGGTTATACATGAGAGGGGAATCTTTGGGATCAGGTGTTCTGGGAAGTCTGAAGCTCTCAAGCACCTCAGAAATGGGAAAGAGAGAAGGGAAATGTGGCTGGAAATTGGGATAAAAAGGAGGCTGCATCCTCCAAAAATGGGAGAGACCCCAGGGGATGCCCCATGGCCTCTGCCTTGATTGGAATAAAGTTCCAGGACTGCTCTGTCTCCTTTTTGGGCATCAGCCTCTGGTGTTTGGGGATGAATTTTCCTAACATCAGGGTCTCTTCCAGCCAGGTCTCATAAGCTCCTGGAGATCTGTTTCACACCCAAGATAGCTCAGCTGCCTTAGATGCCACAGAATCAGCAGGATGGTTTCTGGGGCAGTGTTGGAAACAGAAAAGTTTTAATAAAATGCAAAATAACAAGAGAAAACTGAGTTAGGGTAAAAGGTTCTTGTTCCTCATAAACACCTCACAAAAGTGATTAGTTTTTTTTTTTTGGTTTCTCTTCTCTTTCCAGTAAATTGCCCCAGTGGGACCTTTTGGCTAAAATTTGTCCGATTTTATCCTTAAGTTTGAGGTGAAGTCCCCCAGGTCCTATGAGGTGTCTTTTTACCTAATAGAGAGAGAAGCTTCTGGGCTTTTGTGTGATGTGATGATTGTTTAGTAATTAAATGTAATTATTATATAACCATAAGAAGAATAGTGAGAAACTATGTTGGAAATTCAGAGAGGGGCTAAATTTATGTATACAATAGAACAATATAAGTTTAATAATTAACATGAAAGTTATGTAACGATAGAGTATAAACCATGATCATTTCGGATGTATGGTGGGAGTCAGATTTGGGTTGAATCTACCCCGATTCCCAGAGCTTTAATAAAAAGCACCACATATAATCACCTGTGATTATGTGTTTTTGAACGCTAACACCATGATCTAGTTGAGGTGTTAGAACATGGGTTGGACTCGATGATCTTAAAGGTCTCTTCCAACCTAGAATTTCTGTGATTCTGTGTGATTCCTGGCTGCCCCACCATGGCAGCAGGGCGCTGCTCGATAGGGAGATGCCAGCCCAGGGCATCGGAGAGGAGCCTGCTGTAATTCAGCATGGAAATCTGCAGAGCACAGCTCGGATCCTCCCGCACAGCTCAGCCAGGCCCTGGGTGCAGTGACAGCTGCGGAATTGTGGTTTTTGTTGGCTCCAGGGCAGCCCGGGGCTGAGGGGAAGGAGCTGACAAAGGCAGGGAAGCGTTTGGCGCAGCATGGGAAGCGTCTTCAAGCAACAGAGCAGGTGGGACAGGCTGGCTGCGCTCTCCAGCCCCGTTTGTGCGGGGATTCAGAGCTCTCTGCAGCTCGGGAGGGAAAGGCTGGCACGGTGTGAGAGCTCTCAAAGTGTCAAACGGCATTTCCAGGTCTCCAGTGCACCCCCAAATAATGACAAATCAAAGATTCTGGCGCCCAACGCAAAGGTTCCCCAGATGGGGAGAGAAGTGTCACAGACATGTTTTATGAAAAATCATTTCCTTGGGAGTTTTATTCCTGAGAGGCCTCAGGAACAAAATGTAAACATTGATTATCTGCTGCTGTGGAATGCAACAGGTGCATCTGGGATTGGTCTCATGTGTTTGTTTCTAATTAATGGCCAAGCACAGTCAGCTGGCTCGGACTCTCTCAAGCCACAAGCCTTTGTTATCATTCCTTCTTCTTCTATTCTTAGCCAACCTTCTGATAAAATCCTTTCTTCTATTCTTTTAGTATAGTTTTAATGTAATATACATCATAAAATAATAAATCAAGCCTTCTGAAACATGGAGTCAGATCCTCATCTCTTCCCTCATCCTCAGACCCCTGTGAACACCGTCACAGAGAAGGAACACTCTCAAATTCCAGGGTATATTCAATTTCCAGTGAAATGGAGACGCTCAAAATGAGCAGGCATTTAAAAATGAGTCCTGAACCACTAAATCATGAATCACTGGCAAAATCCAGGCTGGAACCTCAACATCCTGAATGCTTCTTTGGTCAGAAGACACTCACCATTGCTTCATATTCCCCCTTGAATAGAAAAAGAAAAAAAAATCGTGGCATTTGTCAACATAAAAAGCTCTGCATTGTGTGGCTAAAACTCCCTTTGTCTCCAAGCAAGAGCTTGAAACAATGGAAACAGGAGAGGACTTGCCCAGAGCAGAGACCACAGACAAAGCTGCACTGTGGGAACATCTCCATGGCATTGGATGGATCCAAACAGCTCCTTTCACACAACCACAGAATTCCCAGAATTCACAGAATCACAGAATGACCAGGTTGGAAGAGATGCTCAAGATCATGGAGTCCAACCCAGCCCCAACCCCTCACCCAAACCCTGGCACCCAGTGCCACATCCAGGCTTTGTTAAACACACCCAGGGATGGGGACTCCACCACCTCCCTGGGCAGCCATTCCAGAACTTTATCACTCTTTCTGTAAAACACTTTTCTCTGCTATCCACCCTGTATTTCCCTTGGTGCAGCTCGAGGCTGTGTGCTCTGGTTGTGTCAGTGCTGCTGCAGACAGAGCCCAGCCCCAGCTGAGCACAGGCACCTTTCAGGAGCTGTGAGAGTGATGGGGGCAGCCCTGAGTCTCCTTTTCTCCAGGCTGAGCACCCCCAGCTCCCTCAGGGGTTCCTCACAGGGTTTGTGTTCCCAGCCCCTCTGGATGTGCTCAGTGTCCCAAGGTCCTTTTTGTGTCACTGCGCCAAATCCTGGGTTTGGTGTCCCTGGGAGTCACTTGAGCTCCCCCAGGAGATTCTTCTGTCCCTCAAGCTCCCCAGCGTATGTTTTTGTCCCTGGGCCAAACTCATTGCACCAAATTCTGTTTTGGTGTCCCTGGAAGTCCCTCAAGCTCTCACAGAGACTTTTCGTGTCCCTGGGCCAAACTCCCTACACCAAATCCTGGGTTTGGTGTCCCTGGAAGTCCCTCAAGCTCTCTCCAGGAGATTTCTGTGTCCCTCAAGTCCCTCCAGGAGATTGTTTTGTCCCTGGGCCAAAGCCAGTGCACCAAATCCATGGTTTGTTGTCCCTGGGAATCTCTCAAGCTCTCCCAGCAGGTCCCTGTGTCCCTGGGCCAAACACTCTGCACCAAGTCCCGGGTTTGGTGTCCTTGGAAGTCCCTCAAGCTCCCTAAGAAGATTCCTGTGTCCCTGGGCCAAACTCACTGCACTAAATCCATGCTTTGGTGTCCCCAGGAGTCCCCCAAGTTGTTCTAGGAGATTCTTTTGTCCCTGGGCCAAACACTCTCCACCAAATCCCGGGTTTGGTGTCCCCGGGAGTCACCCAAGCTCTCCCAGCAGATTTTTTGTGTCCCATTTTGTGTCCTGCTCTGCAGGAGCAGCTCCAGCGCAGCTCCCAGGAGGGGCAGGGATGTTGAGCATCCTGCTGCTGCTGCTGCTGCTGCTCTGGGGGCAGTGCCTGGGGAGCACAGAGTGGTTTCCTCACCATTGCTCAGCAAGGCAGCATCCAGAGCAGCATCCCCAGCACCCCTCCAGCCTCAGCGCTGCAGATCCAGCCTGGAATTCCAGCTCCCAGTCTGCCTCTGCACCTCTCCCCGCGCAGCTCCCAGAAATGCTGTGCAGGGAAAAGGAAAAGGAAAATGAAAGGGGAAAATAAAGCCCTGATGTTGGAGAACGTGGCTCCTTTTTTTTTTCCCTCTTGTCCCTGGAATTGTGATTGGAAATAATTGGAAGTGTCACTGGAAGTAATCAGAAGTGACAGTCCCTGGGCTACGAGGCTTTTGCTTCAAGTCTAACGATCCCCCCGCAAAACAAAACCTAAATTTAAACAATGAAGTCATAAAGTGATTTGCCTTCAAGGTTGAAAACCCTGCAATATTTTTTTTTTTTAATAAAAAAAAAAGAAGAAGTGCCTGGCTCTGGTTCAGTTCAATATTCCAGGCTGCCTGAGTGAGATGAAAGCACAAACACACACAAAAGGCACCCTGTGATTTCTGGCCCTACCTGGCCAATAAAAGTCCAAATCTCTTATTAAACATTGATGTGACCTTTGAAATTCTGTCACATCTGCAAGGAAAACCACAGCCTGAGTAATCTGTGACACTCATCAGCAACCATCTCAAATATCCCAAATGCTGGAAAACCACCTAATTCCAATATTTTGTTGAAGCACAAAGAGAGTGGAATGGAGTAATTCTCTTTTTTGTTTTACATTTCTGTAAAACATTTCATTTTGTTTTACATTTCCCTAACAGTCCATCCAGGCGCTCAGGGAAAGAATCTGTTCACAATACACACCGTGCATTTGTTAAAATCTCATTTTCCTTTTTTCATCAGCAGCGTGAAGCAATTCAGAGCCGCTTTCTGTGAGGTTTTTCTGAGAGCACAGCAGCACTTCACACTGCCAGTGGAGCTCCTCAGTGATAAAAATGGGTTAGAAATGTAAAATAGTTGATAAACAGTGGTAAAATAGTTGATAATTGTTAAGAATATGTTGTTAGTTTGGTTATTGTTAAAAGGGGAGTTATAAGAGATACGGTACCAGGAGTGTGGTCCCGTTTTTAACATCAGCACAGTGGTACCAAAAAATCCATTAATAGGTGATAAATATCAGAAATTTTTTAGAACATAAAGCCAAGTCCCTCCAGGTGGCAGGTGAAGGATTCAGCTGTTTGTAAACGATCTGCACATCCCTGCTGTGCCCACAACTGGGGATGGGTCAGGAGGAAAACGCCTTTCAATTAAAATGTGAATAAGTCTGATGCGTTCCAAGTGCTCCAGCACCACCAGCAGCGTGCACCCACCTGTGTGTGAGTTTCTCCCTGTCTCAAATGCGCTTTAAATGTTCTCTGTGCAACGTGGAGCGAACAAAAAGGGAATAAAATCTCTCTCTCTCTCAGAGTGACCAAGCCGTGGTCATCCCTTGCCTCTAACCCTGCACGCTCCATTTCAGCGCAGCCTCCCCGCTGCCAGGCAGCGCCACAAACCCAGCCCGATCCTCGGTGACCTTTTCCCTCAGCTGCGGGCACAAACCTGAGCTCCAACCTTTCCACCCAGCCAGGGCTCAGCCTGGTTCTCTGTGGGAGCCCAGAGCATCCCTCTGTCTGTCCTGAGCAGCCCAGACCCTGCCAGGGGGCTCAGAGACCCTGGCACAGAGCCCAGGATGCCCCTGTGGGTTTGGTTACAACCCATGGAGCAAACTACAAACCTTAGATGAAGATCTGCAAGCCATGACAAATTAACTAGAATGATAGTGAAGTTATCACAAGGTGAAAAAGCAGATTTTGGGGTTTTTAGAATAGGGGTTCAGGGCCAAGATGGAAGAATTTGGGCATGTCCTGCATTTCTCCTTCTTCTTCTTTGCTGTAATGGTGGCATTTTTGGGTTGGTTTAGAGCAGAAGCTCAGTGTCTAATACAGCTGAAATCCTGGGTGTGGGAACCCAGCACATCCCTCTGTCTGTCCTGAGCAGCCCAGACCCTGCCAGGGGCTCAGAGACCCTGGCACAGAGCCCAGGATGCCCCTGTGGGTTTGGTTACGACCCGTGGAGCAAATTACCAACCTTAGATGAAGATGTGCAAGCCATGACAAATTAACTAGAATGATAGTGAATTTATCACAAGGTGAAAAAGATTTTGGGGTTTTTAGAATGGGGGTTCAGGGCCAAGATGGAAGAATTTGGGCATGTCCAGCCTTTCTCCTCCTTGTTCTTGGCCTCCATCTCCTGCTGTGATGTCGGCACTTTTAGATGGGTTTAAGGTAGAAGCTCACTGTCTAACATAGGTGAAATCCTGGGTGTGGGAACCCAGAACATCCCTATGTCCAAGACCCTGCCAGGGGGCTCAGAGACCCTGGAACAGAGCCCAGAACACCTGTGGGTTTGATTCTGAGCAAATTACCAACCTTAGATGAAGATCAGCAAGGCACAACAGTTTAGACAGAGTAATAACGAAGTTATCACGGGGTAAAAAAGTAGATTTTGGGGTTTTTAGAATGGGGGTTCAGGAGGCAAGATGGAGGAATCTGGACGTGTCCAACCTTTCTCGTTCTTCTTCTTGGCCTCCATCTTCTGCTGTGATGGTGGCACTTTTGGATTGGTTTAGAGCAGAAGCTCACTGTCTAACATAGGTGATAGGTATTGGGAAGTGATTGTAAACATTGTACAGGTAGTTTTTAGTATAAAGAGATAACACTGCCCTGGGGGCAGGCAGAGTGCCTGGAACTGTCCTGCTGGATGGACCTCGTCAGGGCAGGAGAAAGAATTTTATAGATAAGGAACAATAAACAACTTTGAGACAGAGAAATGAAGAGCTCTGACTCCCTCTTCAAGCACCGGGCTGGGAAAAGAGACTTTCTAACACATCTCAGGGTCACTCTGACAAGCAAGAGATCCCGACAGTTTTCCTGCCACAAAAAACCCAAAAAAACCCCAAACCTGGCAGCTCCAGAGAGGACAGAGAGGCTGTGATGGGTATTGATCATTGTGTCAGCAATCCTGACACCCTGGGGCTGGGGCTGGGAAGTTCTCAGTTAAATATTTCCCTTTTTTCAGCTGCAAACCTGCTGAGTCCCCTGCAAACCCTGTGTTTGCCTGGAGGAGAACAGGGCTGCTGGTTGTGATCCTGAGGATGAACACCAGGATCTCTCCCTGCCAGTTGTGCAGGGGCATTTCTGGGCAGAAACTGGCACTGCTCCCACACAAAATATCCTTCTGAAGTGGGCAAGGGCCCCCCCAAAACCAAACCACTAATTCTGCATGGAGGAGACAAAGCCAGGGTGGGTACAAAAGCAAAACACCATTTATTTTTCATGGGAAATTCAGAAAAGTTGCCTTCCCTCTGCCTCTACTTCCCATAAAAATGAATTTTTCTCCACAAATTTGGCTGCTTTTCCTCTCTCTGGCAGGTTAGTCTTTTCTCCCTTTTCCTCCTCGTGTAAAATGTCCTGTCTGGATTAAAAAAAAAAAAAACCCTCTCCAAAATAAAGTTTGTTTGGTGTTAGATGTTAAAAATCCCAACTATTTCATACAAAACAAAGCAGCACTAGAGGAAAACAGACAATTCATCATCAAGTGTCTCGACAGCAAATATTTGATGCAAACCATCCCTGGCTTTGGAAGAACTGGAGCGTCCCAGAGAAGATTTAACCCTGATATTCTGCAGAGAACAACTCAGTTACATCTGGCTCCTTTTAATTCCCTCTCCTTCATTCCCTTTCCTCAGGTATTCCCAGAGCTGTGCTCTAATAAAAACTTGGAATTAAATCCAATTTTCAATCCTCTAACGATCTGAACATCTTACAGTTGATGTTTTGTTGCCTGCTCTTGGAATTTGAGAGAATTATGATCAATCCCACGAAGCTGTCCTGGGGAGAACAGTCCTTTTTAAAAAGTTAAATACACCACCAAATTCCCTGCATTCCTTCAGGAGCCAGCGACAAAGGGGAAGTGAAATCAAGACAAAATCACACACAAAACTCCTTTTCCCACTTGCAGGTTGGTTTGCCTTTTTTAAACCATTCCTGAGCCAAAATTTGTGCTAAATGTTAGGAAAAAAGTGAGGCAAAGCTCTTGTACCACTAACCTGCAACACCATGGAACAGTCAAAAACAAGAGAAGGAGCAAAGAAAACAAAAATATGGAATATATTTGTTATTTTCCAGTTATCACTGAGAAATTCTGGAAATATCTGGAAGATCAGCAGAAATAGAGGCCCCTAAACTTTGTTTTTGAAAAGAATACAATGTCCTTTGCTTTCTGCTACTTCTGGGAAATCAGCAGGAATAAAAGTCCACAAGGTTTGTTTTAAGGAACCTGAAAATTATCCTTTGGTTTCTGGGAAATAAAAATCCATACAGTTTGTTTTAAGCACCCTGAAATCTGTCTCCTTTGGTTTTTAGGAAATAAAGGCTCCTAGGCTTTGTTTTAAGGAACCTGAAATCTGTCTCCTTCGTTTTTTGGGAAAGAAAGGTCCACAAGCTTTGTTTAAAGCAACCTGCAAACCCTCCTTCGGTTTGTGGGAAATACAAATCCGTACAATTTGTTTTAAGGAAGCTGAAATCTGTCTCCTTTGGTTTTAGGGAAATAAAAGTTCATAAACTTTGTTTTAAGGAACCCGCAAATGCTCCTTTGATTTTTTGGGAAATAAAGATTCATAGGCTTTGTTTTAAGCACCCTGAAATCTGTCTCCTTTAGATTTTTGGGAAATAAAGGTCCACAAGGTTTGTTTTAAGGAACCTGAAAATGGTTTCCTTTGTTTTTTGGAAAATAAAGGTCCACAAGGTTTGTTTTAATGAACCTGAAAATGGTTTTTCCTTTGGTTTATGGGAAATAAAGGTTCATAAACTTTGTTTTAAGGAACGTGCAAACTCTCCTTTGATTTTTTGGGAAATAAAATGCTTTGTTTTAAGCGCCCTGGAATCTGTCCTCTTTGGTTTCCACCACTCCTAAGCAGCAGCACCCACCAAATTCCCAATTCTCGGTGAGAGCGGGGGCACTTCTTGAAAAACCAAATGTCCCAGTGGGTTGTGCTGTGTAGGAGGGCTTGGGGAGCAGGAACAGAGGGGTTTGGGCAGCAGGAACAGAGGGGTTTGGGGGGCAGGAACAGAGGGGTTTGGGGGGCAGGAACAGAAGGGTTTGGGGGGCAGGAACAGAGGGGTTTGGGGAGCAGGAACAGAGGGGTTTGGGGAGCAAAAACAGAGGGGTTTGGGGAACAGGAACAGAGGGGTTTGGGGAGCAGGAACAGAAGGGTTTGGGGGGCAGGAACAGAAGGGTTTGGGGGGCAGGAACAGAGGGGTTTGGGGAGCAGGAACAGAGGGGTTTGGGGAACAGGAACAGAGGGGTTTGGAGGGCAGGAACAGAGGGGTTTGGGGGACAGGAACAGAGGGGTTTGGGGAGCAGGAACAGAGGGGTTTGGAGACAGGAACAGAGGGGTTTGGGGGGCAGGAACAGAGGGGTTTGGGGGGCAGGGACAGAGGGGTTTGGGGAGCAGGAACAGAGGGGTTTGGGGGACAGGAACAGAGGGGTTTGGGGAGCAGGAACAGAGGGGTTTGGGGAACAGGAACAGAGGGGTTTGGAGGGCAGGAACAGAGGGGTTTGGGGGACAGGAACAGAGGGGTTTGGGGAGCAGGAACAGAGGGGTTTGGAGACAGGAACAGAGGGGTTTGGGGGGCAGGAACAGAGGGGTTTGGGGGGCAGGGACAGAGGGGTTTGGGGAGCAGGAACAGAGGGGTTTGGAGGGCAGGAACAGAGGGGTTTGGAGGGCAGGAACAGAGGGGTTTGGGGAGCAGGAACAGAGGGGTTTGGGGGACAGGAACAGAGGGGTTTGGGGAGCGGGAACAGAGGGGTTTGGGGAGTGGGAACAGAGGGGTTTGAGGAGCAGGATGCCAAGGCTGGGGGTTGCTGTTGGCTGTGCTCTACCAGCAGGAACAGGAGGGTTTGGGGAGGAGGATTCCAAGGCGAGCACCCCACAAGTTGTCTTTGCTCTCACAGCAGGGACAGGAGGGCTTGGGGAGCAGGAACGGGAAGGTTTGGGAGAAAGGATGCCGAGGTCAGGGCACACTGTGCTCTCAGAGCAGGAACAGGGGAGTTTGGGGAGCAGGAACGGGAGGGTTTGGGGGAAAGGATGCCGAGGTCAGGGCACACTGTGCTCTCAGAGCAGAACAGGAGGGTTTGGGGAGGAGGATTCCAAGGCCAGGATACCCCACATGTTGGCTGTGCTTTCACAGCAGGGACAGGGGGATTTGGGGGGCAGGATGGCAGGGCCAGGACACACTGTGCTCTCAGAGCAGGAACGGGAGGGTTTGGGGAGCAGAAACAGAGGGTTTTGGGGACCAGGATGCCAAGGCCAGGGATTTGCTGTGTTCTCCCAGTAGGAACAGGAGGGTTTGGGGAGCAGGATGGCAGCGCCAGGGCACACTGTGCTCTCCCAGCAGGAATGGGAGGATTTAGAGGGCAGGACGCCAAGGCCAGCACCCACAGGCTGGCTGTGCTCTCCCAGCAGGAACAGGGGGGTTTGGGGAGCAGGAATGGGAAGGTTCAGGGAACAGGAACAGGAGGGTTTGGGGAGCAGGATGCCAAGGGCGGGACACCTCACATGTTGGCTGTGCTCTCATAGCGGAACAGGAGGGTTTGGGGAGCAGGATGCCAAGGGTGGTGCACTCTGTGCTCTCACAGCAGGAATGGGAGGATCTGGGGAGCAGGAACAGGGGGATTTAGGGAGCAGGATGCCAAGGGCAGGGGTTCCTGTTGGCCGTGCTCTCCCAGCAGGAATGGGAGGGTTTGGGGAGCAGGATGCCAAGGCCAGGACACACTGTGCTCTCATAGCAGAACAGGAGGGTTTTGGGGAGCAGGATGCCAAGGGCAGGGGTTCCTGTTGGCTGTGCTCTCCCATCAGGAACAGGGAGGTTTGGGGAGCAGGATGCCAAGGGCAGGGTTGGCTATTCTTTCACAGCAGGAACAGGGGGGTTTGGGGAGCAGGATCAGGAGGGTTTTGGGGAGCAGGATGCCAAGGGCAGGACACACTGTGCTCTCATAGCAGAACAGGAGGGTTTTGGGGAGCAGGATGCCAAGGGCAGGGGTTCCTGTTGGCTGTGCTCTCCCAGCAGGAGCTGGAGCCTTTCCCAGCAGAGCACAGCCCCAGGCAGCCCCAGCTCTGCATCAGCTCGCATTTCCCAGCTACCAGCCGTGGATACCTGGGCAAATGCCGGCTGTCAGAGGCAATTCCTCATGCCAGCAGGCCCTGCCAGGAGCTGCTCCAGATCCTTTTTGGCTGAGCAGAGAGACAGGAGGAGCTGGGGCTCAGCACGGCGGGGTCAGAGCCCTGGGATGGCGCTGAAAGAGATCCCTGAGCTCAGCGTGTGCAGGGCAGAGCTGAGCTGAGCTGAGCTGCTCTGCAGGGACCCTCACCCTCAGCAGCCCCCCAGAGTGACCCCCAGCTCCCACAGGGCTCCCACAGAGTCACTGGTGTTGGGAAAATCCATCCACAAACACGAGAGGTTGGTGCCCAAAAAGGAGACAGAGCAGTCCTTTATTCCAATCAAGGCAGAGGCCATGGGGCATCCCCTGGGGTCTCTCCAATTTTTGGAGGATGCAGCCTCCTTTTTATCCCGATTTCCAGCCACATTTCCCTTCTCTCTTTCCCCATTTCTGAGGGACTTGAGAGGTTCAGACTTCCCAGAACACCTGATCCCAAAGATTCCCCTCTAATGTATAACCCTGCCTTTTAATTTTTAATTCTTACAGAATTTAGGGGTTTTTCCTCCCCATTGTTCCTTTCATCTTTCAATGTCTAATTTCATTCATCAGCAAACCTAAAGTTCATTTGTAAAAGCAGATCTCTTTTCCCATTCACCACTCAGTGGAATCCTCCCCATTGTTTCTTTTATCTCCCAGTGCTGGTTTTATCTCCCACAGCTTGTTTGGAAAGACAAATCCCCCGTTCCTCTCACTGGTGAAGTGCTGCCTTACTGCCCTGGGGTGGGTGACCCCCAGCAGTGCTGGAAGTGTCAGTGCCCAGCAGCATGGCAGAGCTGGGTGAGGGCTTGGGGTTGGCACAGCTCCTGCAGGGCAGAGCACTCACGGCCAAGGAGAAAGCAGGAAAAGCTCATGGAACCTGTGGCAGAGCGCAGGGAGCCAGTGACAGGGCTAGGCATACAAATAATCACCCCTCCAAGCTGTTCTGATCACAAGCAAATCATCTTTTTCCTTCATCGTTTCCTTCACTGTCAATCATTAAAAACATTCATGTGTCTCAGACATCTTTTATGGAAAATCTTTTCCTTAGGATTTTTCCTCCTGAGAAGCTGGGAGGCCTCAGGAACAAAATGCAAACAATGGTTATCTGCTGCTGTGGAATGCAACAGGTGCATCTGGGATTGGTCTCATGTGGTTGCTTCTAATTAATGGCCAATCACAGTCACCTGGCTCGGACAGAGTCTGAGCCACAAACCTTTGTTATCATTCTTTCTTTTTCTATCCTTAGCCAGCCTTCTGATGGAATCCTTTCTTCTATTTTTTTAGCATAGTTTTAATATAATATATATCATAAAATAATAAATCAACCTTCTGAAACATGGAGTCAGATCCTCGTATCTTCCCTCAACCTGAGATCCCTGTGAACACAGTCACACTCATTATTGACTTGGAGTGGGGGAAAGGCAGAGATTTCCCACCCCATAAAATTTAAACTGCTTCAGGAACACATTTCAATGAAAGAACTGGCTAATTCTTTATTGGGTGAAAAATGCAACATCCTATCACGAACTTTTTCCACCCTGGAATGAAGAACCACTTGAAAATTCTGCTTTTCGAGGGTGCAGTGGCACAAAGGGAGTTGGTGGCACCTGATTCTCACTGCTCAGCTGGTCACAATCATGCAGAACCCACAGGGCCACCTTCCCCTCCTCACATCCCCTGGCAAAGTGAGCTCTTGTCCGCACTCAGCCCAGCCTTTCATCTTGTCCTGTTTTAATAAAGTCTCCTTCAAGCAGCTCGGCCCCTGTTTCCTGTCTCCTCACACAGCTGCTCGTGTGCCCCAGAGAGGTAAACAGTGGAAAAGGCAAGACTTGTGGACATTAGCCACGTTTTGGGGATGTTTAATGATGAAAACGCAAACCTTCCTCTCCAGGCTTCTCGAAAAACTGGGTTTTTCCACATTAGTCTTCACTTTATCAGAAAAAACAAAAAACAAAAAACAAAAACCACAAAAACCCAAAGTAGCAAGATATCCCTGGCAGTTTTGTAGATTTTTACTGCAGAGAATCCAGGTTTTAGCCAGCAAATCAGACTCCCCAGCCTCCCTGTGTTCAGGAGGATCCAGGAACAGGGAACCACAACATCTCCTTCCTTTTCCCTGGGCTTGCTTCTAATATTGGTGAACGAAGCTGGACAAGGAGCAGAAAGAGCAAGTCCTGAGCTGGCAGGGCAGGTAAAGCTCAGGTGAAGTTCAGTGCCCACTGCAGGGCCAGGAAACAAAAAATTCCAGGTTTTGCTCTGAGTTTTGAGGACAATTCTCCCCTCACCAGTGCTTGGAGAGGAGAGGCTGAGAAAGCTGATTCCAGGTGAGGGCAAAGTGTGTTTTGTTGGGCATTCCTGTGCTCCTGTCATGGTGGAGATGCTGAGGACACATTGAAAATTTAAATTCTCCATTCCAGGAAGGCTTTCTGACAACCAAGACAATTGATAAAGCTACTTGTGTTTTATAGACAAAAGCAGCAAAGGTGAGTTGTTGTTATATCACAGACAAACCCACATTTTCTGCAGCAACAATTTGTTCTTTCCTTTCCAAACCTCCCACAAACGGGAACATTCAGCAGCTGAATGGGATCACAGATTGAAATGCCCATTGTTTCCATCAGCAAGGTGAGCAACCCACACTTCTGTATCCCAAATTTCCACGGAGCCACTTCCTGAAGGGCTGAGCCCTCTCCCAAGCACTCCCCATCACAGAGAGGCACAAATGGGCAGATGTGCAGGGCACAAAGCGCTGCCTGCAGTGCCCACATCCATCAGCACAGAGAAAACAGAGAAAACCTTAAATTCCTGCAGAGAAAACCTCGGAGCCCTACAGAGAAAACCTTGGAGCCCCACAAGGAAAAACCTCAGAGCCCCACAGAGAAAAACCTCAGAGCCCCACAGAGAAAAACCTCAGAGACCCACAGAGAAAAACCTCAGAGCCCCACAGAGAAAAACCTCAGAGACCCACAGAGGAAAAACCTCAGAGACCCACAGAGAAAACCTTAAAGCCCCACAGAGGAAAACTTCAGAGCCCTACAGAGGAAAAATCTCAGAGCCCTACAGGGAAAATCTTGGAGCCCTACAAGGAAAAACCTCAGAGCCCCACAGAGGAAAACTTCAGAGACCCACAGAGAAAAACCTTAAAGCCCTACAGAGAAAACCTTAAAGCCCCACAGAGGAAAAACCCCAGAGCCCTACAGGGAAAATCTTGGAGCCCTACAAGGAAAAACCTCAGAGCCCCACAGAGGAAAACTTCAGAGCCCCACAGAGAAAACCTTAAAGCCCTACAGAGAAAACCTTAAAGCCCCACAGAGGAAAAACCCCAGAGCCCTACAGGGAAAATCTTGGAGCCCCACAGGGAAAAATCTTCAGAGCCCCACAGAGGAAAACTTCAGAACCCCACAGAGAAAACCTCCCCAATCCCCAGGGTCACTTCTCCATTCATCAGCAGCTGCACAAATGTTGAATTTGACCACCAAACCTCCCTCCCCAGCCCACATCCCACACCTGGGAGCCCCAAACTGGGCTTTGCCCACCACGATCCTTTAGTGCTGTTCAGAAATGCCATTTCTGCCCTCGGCCCCTCCCAGGCAGGCAGAGCCAGCCCCTCGGTCACACCTGTGCCAGGTGCAGCACGCACAGCTCCTGCAAGGGGCAGGCAGTGCCCAGGCAGTGCCCGGGCAGGGCTGGCGCTGTCAGCAGCGCGGGGTGAGCAGGAGGGAGGCACAGGAGCCCCTCAGTTGGGCTGCCAACTCTCTTCCCTCCAGCTTCCCTTCACTCTCCTTCTCCTCCTTCCTCTTTTTCCATTCTCTCCTCCTCACCAGATCTGCCTCTCTCTCTTTTCTCTCCCCCTTTTCTCTCCCTCCTTCCCCCTTCTCTCATCCCTTTCTCCCCCTGCTGCACTCCAGCACATCTGTTTCCAATCTCAGCCGCCCCTTGCAGACAATAACTCCTTTTTCTTTTCAACATCTGAACGCTCAGTGCCCAACAATTCCACACAGTTGCACAAATTTGACACTCTGCCTGAAACAAAGACATTTTATTCAACCTTGTTTTGCCCAAGAGCTGCAAGCCTTTCTCTCCTTTATCCCTGAAAAGCGCTGCTCTCTTCAAACAACAAACACAAATGAGCCTGTTTGAGCAGCACTTTTTAAAATTAATCTGGATTAATCAGGGATCTCTGGCTGTCAACCTGCTCATAAAGTGACCAGAAAAGGATCAGAACTCCAACACCACTGAAAATTACAGTTTTACACAAAAGTTTCGTCCTTACAAACCCCTTTTCTCCGACTCGCCAGCGACAAATTTCAGACACACACAGGGCAGGCTGGTGGAAGTTTGATTAAATAAAAAGCAAACAACACCAAAAAAAGCCAACCTACCTAAGAAGAGGATTGGAAATGCAGACATTCCGTCTCCCAGCACGAGGGACTTGTCCTCCCTTTTTCTTCCTCTCTCCCAAGGACGGCAGGCAGACCTGCAGAGCGTTCACAGGAACGCCTCTGGAATGCACCGAGTGTAATTGCATCCATGTGCCAGAAAAATCACCAACTTCACTCTTTCTTCCCTCCTGCTATCCACCCCCTGCTCCATCTTCCATCCAGATCCAGCCTGATGGATTTTTTTTTTTTTTTTTTTTTTTTTTTGAGGGCTGCAAATTCAAGGCCCTGGGAGTTTCTGGGGGAGAAGCAGCACGGAGAGGACTTCACATCCACGGCAGCACAGAACAATTTTGCCTGTCTGGAGAGGAGAGAGGCAGGGGGGGAAACACTGAGCTCAATGTTCACCACATGGCTGCCTCCCACTGGAGCCCCTCCCTGCCATCAGCTGGGATTAATAGTGAAGACCAGTCATGTGGGTGAGGTAGATTTCCAGCAAGAGTACAGACATTTAACAGGGAAAACAAGAGGGTTTCTCCAGTGGCAAAACAGTTAAGTTTGGAGGCAGCAAAAAAAAAAAAAAAAAAAAAAAAATCCAGCATGGAAAAAAAAATCAGATTCGACACTCAGGGGTTGGAGGGAGACTCTTGGAAAAAGCTCCTCAGGAGGACAAACACACTTCCCTGGATTCGTTAGCTTTGGGCTCTTTTCTGCACTGGAAATGGGAGATTTCAGGCTTGCTGAACACTCTCTCTGCCTGCTGCGTGGTTTTCTTTTTGTGTTTTTAGGAGGGAAAGAAATCCCCTAAAAACTGATTTAATTCCACGTCGTAGCCGCGCTTCGCCGATGAGGGCAAAGCTCAATCAGGCAGAAATTGGTGGCTACGGGGTGTGAGCTTGAACTCCCTCCCAAAGGGCATTTTAAGGCACACAGAGACACCTTTACAGCCCAGCTTCAGCTTCACCCTCATGCAGAGGAGCAAATTTTCAAAATTACCTCAGGTACCCCATAAAGAAACACCCAGCCCGCACAGCAGAAAGGGAACAAAGCAGATTCACCCACCTCGGTGCCTTGGAGTGCAGAGCAGAAATTCCTCCCCTCAGCACAGTTATGAAAGTGTTTGTAAAGCCTGGAGGAAGGCAGCAAAGCATGGGCAAGGCTGCCAGCCTGTGGTTTGGGACATCACACTCCACTTTTCCAAGCTTTCTCTCCTTTCCCTGTGTTACTCCACCCGCACACTATTTCTCTATACTTTCTCCCCCCCCTCACCAAAAAAAAAATCAGGGATAAAATGCTGATTTTACAAGCAAACCCTGTGCAAAGCCAGGAGCTGGGCTTGGTGATTCTTTTGGTCACCTTCAGTTCAGGATATTGTATTTTTTATGAAATGCAGAAGTATTTATGGAACCCTCAGTGAGGGGCACAACTCTTGGAAGCTCTGAAGGAATTTGGTGCCTTTGGTGTTGATGACTGAGCTCTGCAGGTATTTATGGGAAGGCAACAAAGATCAAAACCTGGATCTTTGAATCCTGGAAACAAAATCTCGATGGATCCAGAGAGAATAAAAGGAATAAAAATCATCTTTGTGCACCCAGTTTCATCCAAGTTTTGTTTGCCCCTCCCAGCCTCAGATGGACACAGGAGCAGCATTTGGCTCCTCCTCTCCAGAACTGATTTTCTCCCTGTATCACAACATTTTAAACAGCATTTTTATCTAATCTAGACTGATTATCCAAATCCAGTCTAGATTCGGTGGATGTCACAGTTCCCACAGACCCAAATCCCAAGGTTCCTCCAGAACTTTCCCCCACATGCTTGACCAAACCTGATTTCCTTAACGAATGCACCTAAACCCCCCTTGATTCTCAGAGCAGGACACGAACCAATGGAGAAAAATTCATTTTTTCTGCAGGCCAGGCAGCACTGAGCCTGTCTCTGTGCATTAGGGGTGTGACAGAAGATGTCCCTGGCTCTGCTGTGAATTCCCTGATGGATTTAATGGGATCAATTCCTCCCTGGGGAGAGGCAGAGGAGTGCTGGCACCTCCCCCAAACGAAACTTCATTTGTAAATAAGGTTTAAATTTTTAAACTTTATTTTAAAATAAAGGTTTGTTTGCCCCCCTGTCAATTTATTCCTTTCACTTTGCTCTTCCTCCTGCAAGGAAACACCTCCTTGAGCCTGAGCTGTCCCCCAGTGCTGCAGAGCTATTAATTCTCTTTTCAGTGGTGTTTTAATGTCCCCACCACCCAAAACTTATCAAAAACCTGCATTTTCCCCAAAACTCCCTCTATTGCTGCTGACTCCCCCGGTGCTGATTTCTTTTTGTCCCTTCTCCAAGATTCCCTTCTATTTCCCCAATATTTCAAGATTTCCTTCTATTTCCTTCTATATTCCCTCACTCAGTTTAAATGATCTGAGCAGCTTCTTGATAAAATCACTAATTTTATCACTAAATCTAATCACTAAAAGAACAAAATTCATTCATCACTTTGAATCTCTTGAGCAAAAACCCATTTCTGTTCCATTTTTTGGGGTTGCAACTGAAATAAAACGCCAAGAACACGTGGGGGAAAAAAACCCCAAATGACACAAACAAGCAACAAAAAATGTTAGGGGACAAATAAAACCCTTCACACAGATTTCTTTTCACAACCAGCCACTGGAGGAAAGGCTGATTTGTGTTTTGTGGCAGCCAGAGCCTGCTTTGGAAAGCAGTGGCTGTTGAAGGAACTCTCCTCTCTCATCCAGGCTTCAATAATTGATCATAAAAGCACAATTAGTCATTTGGTATCAGCGGGAAAATATCCCTTCAATGAGGCTCAGCACTCACTATTTCTTTCCCTATTCCTTCGATTTCCTTCTCCATTCCTTCTTTTTCCTTCCATTTCCTTCCATATTCCTTTTATTTCATTCCAAATTCCTTCTATTTCCTTCTCTATTCCTTCTATTTCCTTCTCTATTCCTTCTATTTCCTTTTCTATTCCTTCTACTTCCTTCCCTATTCCTTCTAATTTCTTCTCTATTCCTTCTATTTCCTTCCCTATTCCTTCTATTCCCTTCCATATTCATTTTATTTCATTCCATATTCCTTCTATTTAATATAAGATTCCCTGAAACCCCCACGATTTTTGTGTGCCTAAACTCGGATTCTTGGCATTTAAGGAAGGTACCTACAAATGGAAAGCCTCACATTGCCACATTTACATTTTCTGAAAAATCCCTTCACCCAGGATTTTTCTCCTGGGAATCTGAGAAGCCTCAGAGAAAAAGGAAAACAATTCTTATCTGATTTGCTTCTCCTGTGTTGTGCTCATGTGGAATGTGTTTGGAGATTGTTTTATTGGTTTCTAGTGTGAATTATTTTGACTCTTTGGTCAATTAGTGACAAGTTGCGTCAGGATTCTGGAAAGAGTCACGAGTTTTCATTATTATCCCTTTAACATTCTATAAGTATCCTTTCTGCATCCTCTAGTGTAGTTTAGTATATCTTTAATATAATATAGTCTGTAAGTATTCTTTCTGTATTCTTCAATGTAGTATAGCATTCTTTAATATAATATAGTATCACAAAATAATAAATCAGCCTTCTGAAAACATGGAGTCAGATTCATCATTCCTTCCTTTGTCTGGGGACAATGTAAATATAATATCAAATCTGTTAAAAAATTACTTTATCCATTACAAAATCCTGATTTTCAGCCTGTTTTTAATGAGTTTGGGTGTCCATATGCTTGAGAACCTGCTGGAGCTCCTGCAGGGCCTGGCCCCAGCACTGTTGCACACTCCTGCACAGCTGGGATGTGTTTGGAGATTGTTTATCCAACACGTGATTGTTCCATTGGTTTCATGTCAATTGTTTTCACTCTTTGGCCAATTACAGCCAAGCTGTGTCAGGACTCTTTCCAGAGTCTTGAGTTTTCATAATTATCTTTTCAGCCTTCTGTCTGTATCCTTTCTGTATCTTTTAGTATAGTTTAGTAATATAATATAATATAATATAATATAATATAATATAATATAATATAATATAATATAATATAATATAATATAATATAATATATTATAATATAATAAATATAATATAATATAATATAATATAATATAATATAATATAATATAATATAATATAATATAATATAATATAATATAATATAATATAATATAATGTAATATAATGTAATATAATGTAATATAATGTAATATAATGTAATATAATGTAATATAATGTAATATAATATAATATAATATAATATAATATAATATAATATAATATAATATAATATAATATAATATAATATAATATAATATAATATAATATATATAATATATAATATATATATTATAATATAATATAATATAATATAATATAATATAATATAATATAATATAATATAATATAATATAATATAATATAATATAATATAATATAATATAACAATAAATTAGCCTTCTGAGAACATGGAGTCAGATTCATCATTCCTTCCTTCGTCTGGGGGTAACGCAAATAAAACTCCAATTCTGTTAAAAAATTACTTTATCCACTACAAAATCCTGATTTTCATTTTTCCCTGAGAACCTGCTGGAGCTCCTGGCCCCAGCCCCACGTGCAGAGGAGCTGCTGCACACTCATGCATAGCTGAGCTGCATCATCCCCCAGCTCCGTGCTGCAGCTGCTCCAGGCCAATGTCCTGCGAGGTTATGTTTAAATAATGCCAGCTAAGATCACCATTTAACGGGTATTACTAATTTAATGTGAAGTGCCAGCAGTGAGGGCTCCCAGAGCCGCTCCCTCAGCTCCCATCAGGACTCCAGCGTGGTCACTGCGGTGGTGGCACTGACTGAAGGACACCTGGGAACTTTCCTGCTCACTAATAATGATATAAATTATCGTTTTGTTCCCTGAACCTCCCCTGACAGTCCCAGGTGCACCAATCGAAGCCATTTAAACCCAGAGGACACTGGAGAGATGAAATCTTGAATGAGCTCTGCTCTTAGAGGTTTCCCTGTCTGTGTTTGGAGTGGATGAAATTCAGCCCTCAAAGAGCTGGAGCGGTGGAATAAAAAGGCAGGAACACAGCAGGAAATGTCTCATCTCTTCCCTCACACTCCCCTGTTCCTCTCTGAGCAAATTGGTCGGGCATTGAGGCAGCTTGGAAGAGGCAGGAGCGGGAATAATGGGAATTGTCACTGTGATATTTTCTGAAAAATCCCCTTGCCAGAACTTCTTCTCCTGGGAAGCTGAGAAGCCTCAGAGAAATATGAAAACAATAATTATCTGATTGCCTCTCCTGTGTTTTGCTGCTTTGGAATGTGGTCTGGAGATTGTTTACCAACTGGTCATTGTTTGATTGGTTTCATGTGAATTATTTTTACTTAATGACAAATCACTCTCAAGCTGTGTCAGATTCTGAGGAGAGAGTCACAAATTTTTCATTATTATTTTTTAGCCTTCTGTCTGCATCCTTCTGTATGCTTTAGTACAGTTTAGTATAGTGTTCTTTAATATAATATCATAAAATAATAAATTAGCCTTCTAAGAACATGGAGTCAGATTCATCTTTCCTTCCTGCCATGGGCGACCCAGAAAACACTACAGGGAACAATGGGAATATTTGGAATATTGGGAATATTGGGATAGCTGCTCAGGCCAGGCAGCAGGAGCTGCTCTTTCCTCCCAGGAGGGAGGAGCTGAGCAGGAGCTGCTCCTGTCTGCTCTGGTTTCACAGGAACATCTCTTCTGACAGCAGATCTATTTCTCTCCTCCTCTCTGAGGCTCTGGACCCAGGCTCCTGCTGGAATTCTTATTTTAGATCAGTGTGTTGGACTGACCCATCCAGTGCCATTCACGAGGGAATCCCATTCCCCCTTTTTTCCTTCATATAGGGCTGATAAACCACCCTCAGGATGTTCCTGTTAAACCACCCTCAGGATGTTCCTGTTCTGTTCCTCTCCTCCTCCCACCTCCTGTCACCATTCCTGGTTCAAGGGTTTGGAACAGCCCTTGCCATGCTGGGAATGAATAAATATTAAATTAATATTTCTCCAAGATCTTCCTGGCTATTTGCACTTGGATTTCTGTGGATTACAAGGAGTTTAGGCAGAGCAGATAACCAAGATAACCAAGATAACCAGAGCAGATAACCAAGAGTGCTGCCTCAGAGTTTGCTCCTGTTCCTTGGCAGCCAAATGACAATAGCCCAGCATCTCAAAGGAAAACCAATTTATTTTTTTTTGTCATGGTCCCAGCAGAAAGGCAAGAAGCAGAAGGATCTCCTTCCCCTGTGCACAGAAATATTCATGAGGATGTTGAGATTGCTAGGCAGGAGTGAGAGCGCTCCATCAATAAATAAAGAGCATCGGTATCTCTTGGCATTAGAGAGGAAAGAATGACATCTCTTTTGCTTTTATTTCCTTCTATTTTGGAGCATTCAAGTTATAATATTCAGCTCCAAGTGGCACTCGGAGCACGCTTCTGAGGGCTGGATTAAAAAAGGGAATTTGCGTTGTGCTAAAGGAATCCATTAAGCTGAGAGGGGGCTGTGTGAGCCTGCCCTGAGCCCTCTCCATGGGCTCCTCCTGCCTGAGCCCGGGCACCCAGCCCTGCCAGGAGCTCAGTCCAGGCTGGAGGGTCCTGGGGGGAGCAGGGAATGCAGGAGCAGCCAAAGAGCCCATGCAGGGAAGGGAGCAGAGTATGGTGGGGTTCACGGGGGTGTGAGGATGAGGGGAGAGACAAGGACCCGACTCCGTGTTTCAGAAGGCTGATTTATTATTTTATGATATATATTACATTAAAACTATACTAAAAGAATAGAAGAAAGGATTTCATCAGAAGGTTTGAAAGGAGTAGAAAGGAATGATAATAAAATCTTGTGTCTCACCAGAGTTCAAGCCAGCTGACTGTGATTGGCCATTAATTAGAAACAACCACACGAGACCAATCCCAGATGCACCTGTTGCATTCCACAGCAGCAGATAACCAATGTTTGCATTTTGTTCCTGAGGCTTCTCAGCTTCTCAGGAGAAAAAAACCCTAAGGAAAGGATTTTTCATAAAAGATGTCTGTGACAGCAGAGCTGGATTCTCCATGTGCTGGCAGGGATGGGAGCTCTGGCAGAACTGAAATCTTATTTTTTCCAGAAGTATCAAGGTATTTTTAAAAGTAATTAGTCCAGTACTAATTAGATGAGCTGTATTTACTGTGCTACCTGGTAAAATCTTCCTCTAGTCCTGCCACAACTCTTCTATCTTGTACAGATAACAAGGGAAGCATTTTTCAGTTATTCTGTTACTGAGTTTCCTTCAAAAATTCCTTGCTCCTTCCAGGTTTCCATGTCTGAGTGGCAGAACTGAAATCCTGTTTTTTCCAGAAGTATCAAGGTATTTTTAAAAGTAATTAGTCCAGTACTAATTAGATGAGCTGTATTTACTGTGCTACCTGGTAAAATCTTCCTCTAGTCCTGCCACAACTCTTCTATCTCGTACAGATAACAAGGGAAGCATTTTTCAGTTATTCTGTTACTGAGTTTCCTTCAGGAATTCCTTGCTCCTTCCAGGTTTCCATGTCTGAGTGACCTGGTTGTTGTCTGGTAAGATTTAGGCATCCTTCAGGCTTTGGGCTGAGCCCTGATCATAAATGCATCCCCTCCAAGGCAGCATGATTTTAATTTGGATTTCTCTGTTTTCCCTGTAGCGTGGTGGCACAGCCCTGGTGATTCCGGAGCTCCTTCCTGAGGAGGAATTCTGCCCTGCCAGGTCTCCAGTCTCTGCTGGGATGCAGATCTTGGTCTCTCCAGGGAACTGAGGAGGAATCCAAGAGTTTCCATGGGATTCACTTCTAATCCAAATGGATTTGAACCTGAACCTGAGCAGCCTCTGTACAAATGTGGAACACACCAAATCATTTTACGGCTCTAGGAAGCTCTGATAGATCCTTAGATGTTTTTTTTTCTCCCCAGTTTGAGCATCAGAAAAAGCTCTGGAAGTGCTGATATGTAGAAGAGCAGGAGGCTGTTCATTAGTTATTACTGGGCTGGGGAGGGCTAAAATACTCAATCCTACAGATTTGGGATCAAACCAAACTTTTTCCTAAGGAGATTCTCCCCTTGAAGACTAAAAAGGGCATTTGAGAGCTGTTAAATATCTGTGAAGTGGAGGTTCCTGCATTGGCATCTCTTCCAGCTCCTGAAATGAGCTGGGAGGAATTTCAGGGAGGGCACAGATCCTGCCCCATTCCTGGAGAGGAGAATCCTGCCAGGATTGAGTGCTGGCCTCATAAATACACCAGGAGAGCAGAAATCCTCTTCTGTTCTCTTCTAGCTCCTGAAATGAGCTGGTTTCAATTCTGAAGGAATTTCAAAGGTGGCCCATTCTTGCCCAGGAGAATCCCACCAGGATTGGGCGCTGGGCTCCCAAACACACCAGGAGAGCAGAAATCCTGTTCTGTTCTCTTCCTGCTCCTGAAACGAGCTTGTTTTTTCTTGTGAAGGAATTTCAAAGAGGACACCCTGCCCCATTCCTGGTGAGGAGAATCCCATCAGGGTTGGGTCCTGGGCTCCCAAGTACCTGCTGAGAGCAGAAATCGTGTTCTGTTCTCTTCCAGATCCTGAAATGAGATGGTTTTTTCTTGTGAAGGAATTTCAAAGACACTCTGCCCCATTTCTGCCCAGCAGAATCCCATCAGGGTTGGGTTCTGGGCCCCCAAACACACCAGGAGAGCACAAATCCTGTTCTGTTCTCATCCAGATCCTGAAATTGGCTGCTTTTTTTTTTTTTTTTTGTGAAGGTATTTCAAAGACACTCTGGCCCATTCCTGGTAAGGAGAATCCCACCAGGGTTGGGTCCTAGACTCCCAAATACCCCTTAAGAGCAGAAATCCTGTTCTGTTCTCTTCTAACTCCTGAAATAGGCTGTTTTTTCTTGTGAAGGAATTGCAGAGGACACAGGAAAATCCCATCAGGATTGGGTCCTGGGCTCCCAAATACACCAGGAGAGCACAAATCCTCCTATGTTCTGTTCCAGCTCCAGAAATGAGATGGTTTTTCTTCTGAAGGCATTTCAAAGAGGACACCCTGCCCCATTCCTGGTGAAGAGAATCCTATAGGGATTCATTCCTGGGCTCCCAAATACCCGCTGAGACCAGAAATCCTGTTCTGTTCTCTTCCAGATCCTGAAATGGGCTGTTTTATCTTGTGAAGGAGTTTCAAAGACACTCTGCCATGTTCCTAGTGAGGAGAAACCCATCAGGATTGGGTTCTGGGCTCACAAACACCAACTGAGGGCAGAAATCCTGTTCTGTTCTCATCCAACTCCTGAAATTGGTTGGGTTGTTGTTTTTTTTTGTGAAGGAATTTCAAAAAGACCCTGCCCCATTCCTGGTGAGAAGAATCCCACCAGGATTGGTTCCCAATTGGCTCCCAAATACACCAGGAGAGGAAAGAAATTCTGTTGTATTCCCTTCCAGCTCCTGAAATGGGCTGGTTGTTCTTGTGAAGGAATTGCAGAAAGCTCAAGAGAATCCCACCAGGATTGGGTCCTGTGCTCCCAAACACACCAGGAGAGCAGAAATCCTCTTCCGTTCTCTTCCAGCTCCTGACACGAGCTGGTTTTTCTTGTGAAGGATTTCAAAGAGGACACCCTGCCCCATTCCTGGTGAGGAGAATCCCACCAGGATTGGGTCCTGGCCTCACAAATCCCCCCTGAGAGCAGAAGCCCTGGCAGTGGGGGCTGTGTGCAGCTCCCCAGGGTGCAGGATCATCCCTGCAGAAGGAGGAGCTGTGTGCGGGGAGGGCTTTGGCAGCAGCTCCCGTTCCCAATGACTTTACCTGAGGTAATCTTTTCCGCCAGGCTGGCTCTGACATTAAAAATGGAAGAGGCCAGGGACATTTTCCACCCAGAGCTCAATGGAAAGTGGCAGGTGTCAGATTTTTGCAAATTTCTTTCTCTTAACTCAGAGGCTTCTGCTGACAGGGACGTGAAGGCTCCAACCTGGAAAAGCTCCAAACGCAAACATTTTTGTCGCCAGCGACTTAAAATGCAAAATATTTTTAAAAGGTGGAGGGGAGGGGAAAGGACAGAGAGGTCAGGAATGGAAATGGCTCAGTGTGGGGGAGAAATGTGCTTTGTACACTGCAGCACAGTCACTCATGTTAGGAAAATCCATCCCCAAACACCAGAGGCTGATGTCCAAAAAGGAGACAGAGCAGTCCTGGAACTTTATTCCAATCAAGGCAGAGGGGTCTCCCCAATTTTTGACCCCCTCCCCTGGGGTCTCCCCAATTTTTGGAGGATGCAGCCTCCTTTTTATCCCAATTTCCAGCCACATTTCCCTTCTCTCTTTCCCCATTTCTGAGGAACTTGAGAAGTTCAGAACACCTGATCCCAAAGATTCCCCTCTAATGTATAACCCTCCCTTTTAATTCCTAATTCTTACAGAATTTAGGTGTTTCCCCCATTGTTTCTTTCACCTTTCAATGTCTAATTGCATTCTTCAGCAAACCTAAAGTTTATTTGTAAAAGCAAATCTCTTTTTCCATTCATCAATCAGTGGAATCCTTCCCATTGTTTCTTTTCTCTCCCAGTGCTGGTTTTATCCCCCAGCAGCCCCACACCTTGTTTGGAAAGACAAATCCCTCATTCCTCTAAGGGGGTTTCCTCTAGAAAAATAAATTCACATCCCACAGGGCTGGGGTGTGGAGGGTGGAAAGGGAAGTTGTACATGAAAAAAATCTCCTTTCCTTCATCCTCATCCCATTCCTCTCACTCAGAACACACTGCCTTTGGCCGGAGCAGGGAATTTCCTTCTCCAGGAGCGGGATCTTCATTCTGCTGGCACCGGAGCAGGATTTTCCTTCTGCTGGCACCGGAGCAAGCGGCTCAGCAGCAGCCCTTGGCTCACCCCCCGGGGTACCAGCTGCACCTGCCGTGTTCGCTGCATCCAGCCCGTGTATCCCGAGCGCGAGGCGATGCTCGGTGTCACCGCTCTGCCCCCGCACGAGGAGCAGATGCTGCAGCAAAGCGGATCCCAGCTTTGGAGACTCATTTCCGACAGAAACCTGGCAGGTCTGGCCTGGGCAGCGCTCGTGTCTTTTGTCGTGGCAATGAGTTTCAGGGAATTAATCGAGCTGCGAAGCATGGCTGTGGTGAGATGGAGCCTTTTAGGGCTTGAGGCTGTGCTGAACCATGGGCTGAGTGACTGCGCTGCGGCTGCAGGGTTTGGGGTGTGAATGGGTGCCACAGACGCATTTTATGAAAATCCTTTCCTTAGGATTTTTCCTCCTGAGAAGCTGGGAGGCCTCAGGAACAAAATGCAAACAATGGTTATCTGCTGCTGTGGAATGCAACAATGTGAATCTTTGATTGGTCTCGTGTGGTTGTTTCTAATTAATGACCAATCAGAGTCCAGCTGTATTGAAGTTGTGAGCAGTCACAAGATTTTATTATTGATTCCTTTCTTTGCTGGCATTCTGACGAAATCCTTTCTTCTATCCTTTCAGCATAGTTTTAGTGGAGCCTTTTTAATATAATATATATAATAAAATAATAAATCAGCCTTCTGAAACGTGGAGTCAAGATTCTCATCTCTTCCCTCGTTGGGATTACCTGAAAATCCCACAAATGGGAGCCCCAGGCCCAGGGGAATCTCCCCATCAGCTGCTTTCAGGCAGTCACTTGCAAGGAGTGTGTAAATTCCTACAAGGAGTGTGTAAATTCCTGCTAGGAGTGTGTAAATTCATGCAAGGAGTGTGTAAGTTCCTGCTAGGAGTGTGTAAATTCATGCAAGAAGTGTGTAAATTCCTGCTAGGAGTGTGTAAATTCATGCTAGGAGTGTGTAAATTCCTACAAGGAGTGTGTAAATTCTGGCTAGGAGTGTGTAAATTCATGCAAGGAGTGTGTAAATTCCTACAAGGAGTGTGTAAATTCCTACAAGGAGTCGGTGAATTCATGCAAGGAGTGTGTAAATTCATGCAAGGAGTGTGTAAGTTCCTGCTAGGAGTGTGTAAATTCCTGCTAGGAGTGTGTAAATTCCTACAAGGAGTGTGTAAATTCCTGCTAGGAGTGTGTGAATTCCTACAAGGAGAGTGTAAATTCAACCTGGAATTTTTCTGGCTCCAGATGAAGGAGAACTCCTATGTATTGATATTTTTTGGAGAACTCCTATGTATTGATTTTTTTTGAGCACTCCTGTGTATTGATATTTTTTGCACTCGTGTGTATTGATATCTTTGGAGAACTCCTGTGTATTGATATTTTTTTGAGGACTCCTGTGTATTTTATTTTTTGGAGCACTCCTGTGTATTGATATCTTTGGAGAACTCCTGTGTATTGATTTTTTTGGAGGGCTCCTGTGTAATGATTTTTTTGAGGAAGCTGCTTTGTTTAATAACCAGCAGAGTTTACAGCTAATTTCTGTACACTGCCTTAAGAGATTGGACAAAAAACCAAACAATTTTCACTCAACAGAGGTGGGGGAATGAAAGATAAACCAAATTATTTTGATCTGCTCTATTCACAGCTTCATTTTTTATCTCCCACCTGGACTGTCCGTAACTCTTTGTTTTTATTGTCTCATATTGTCCTAATCCAAACTGTCCAAATTACTATTACTCTAATTATATTTCTATTTTTACAACCATTTTATTACTATTAAACTTTTAAAATTTTAAAAACCAAGTGATTGGCGTTTTTCACAGCTTTCCATGCTGAGTGGAGCAGCTCTCAGATGAGCTGTGATCCTGTGCTCATGGAAATCTCTCCTTTAGCTCCAGTCCGTGTCCAAAGTTGAGCTTTGCATGTTCTTGCAGCGTGTAGCTCTGAATTATTTATGTGACCTTCAAAAAGCAAAGGGAAAAAAAATAATAAATAAATAAAAAAAATAAAAAGGAGGAAAAGCCAGTTAATGGAAATGCTTTCAAAATGCAAATATCCTTCCCTAGAACATCGTGTGTCCCTTTGGAGCTGAAGACAAAATAACATGTCTGGGCGATGATGAAGCAGAAAAGCTCCTGGGGAGATAAATTGTAGGAAGTTGTGCCCTGCTGTGTGTGAGCAGGGGGAGGCTGGGCGGGGATCTGGCGCTGCAGAGTGTGCAGATGGAGGAGCCTTGCCCTGCTGCTGCCTCCCAGCCCTGACAGGGAGAGGGAAACGGGGAGAAAACTCAGCAAAGTTCATTTTCTGGGACAGAAAACCCAGCAAAGTTCATTTTCTGGGACAGAAAACTCACCAGAAACTCATTTTCTGGGACAGGGGGACACAGGATTGTGACCGTGTTCACAGGGGTCTGAGGATGAGGGAAGAGACGAGGAGCTGACTCCATGTTTCAGAAGGCTTGATTTATTATTTTTTGATATATATTACATTAAAACTATACTGAAAGAATAGAAGAAAGGATTTCATCAGAAGGCTGGCTAAGAATAGAAAAAGAAAGAATGATAACAAAGGGTTGTGGCTCGGAATCTCTGTCCAAGCCAGCTGACTGTGATTGGCCATTAATTAGAAACAACCCCATGAGACCAATCCCAGATGCACCTGTTGCATTCCACAGCAGCAGATAACCATTGTTTACATTTTGTTCCTGAGGCCTCCCAGCTTCTCAGGAGGAAAAATCCTAAAAAAAGGATTTTTCCTAAAAGATGTCTGTGACACTGGGACACTGTGCACGCCTGAAGGGGTTTTGCTGACACAGGGGCCAGACCATGGTCTGGCCTTTGCCTGTATTGGCCTGGAGTTTAAATTGATTTGAGCCTCTCAGAATAAAAGGAAATTAACTCCAGCTTTTCTATCACATCTCCTTGGCTGTTCTGAGTCCTCAGGATGGATGTGGCACTGGGTGCTCTGCTCTGGTTCATCAGAGGCTGCTTGGTCAGAGAACGAATTTAATAATCCTTGGGGTCTTTTCCAAGCTTTTCCTGAGTCACCACCCGTATTTGGCAGCTGAGTTTGGTCTCTTCACTGAATAACTGGAGTTGTGAATCCTCTGAATTTCAGGAGGGAAGGAGGGCCAGAGTTTATTTTGAATTCCACCCAGAGAAATGTTGCAAAAAGCAGCTGTGCTTCCTACTAGGAGATACAGTGTGTGGTGGGGCCTTCTGCTGAGGCAACCTTCACCTGTCCAGGAGATCAGAAATGTGCTAAAATCTCCTTTGCACAGCTCACTCCTCCTTCCCCTCTCCTCTACTGTGTTCAGTCACGTCCAAGCGAAAGCTTTGCTGCTGTTGAAGGGCTGAGGATGGAGCAGCAAATGTCCCAAACATCCTTGGGAATCCAAGAGAGCTCTGACACAGAGACCAGCCCTGCTCTGGGTGAGGTGGTTTGTGGTTTTCTCTGTTCATGGCTGCTCACCCCAAGCTCTGCACTGACAGATTCAGCCCTTCCTGGCAAGAATTTGGCAGCAGATCTGACAGGAGCTGGGGATGCCTGAGAGGCAGCAAGGGGCTGGAGTTGTGCGATGGAGGGGGCAGGAGGGGAATGACTCCAGTGGCTCCTGGGCTGGTCAGAACTGTGATGCCAATGGGAATTTAAAAATGTGCACCTCAAAAATTTGGGTTTCTCCATGTTTGGTGGGATTTCTAGACTTGGAACAGTCTTGTCCCATTTTATTTCATTGCCCTCATAAATGGGCATGAGAACCGAACTCAAAGCTGTTTTTTTTGAGAGCTGTCCCTTGGTGTCTGAATAAAGCTCCTCCCTCTGCTGAACACGAATTTAAAGCTGGATGTGCTTTAAATTCAAATTCTCAAAATTCGGGTTTCTCCATGTTTAGTGGCACTTCTGGACTTGGAACAATCTTCTCCCATTTCATTTCATTGCCCTCATGAAACGGGCATGAGAACAGAACTCAAAGAGGCTTTTTCTGGGAGCTGTCCCTTGGTGTCTGAATAAAGCTTCTCCTTCTGCTGAGCATGAATTTAAAGCTGGATGTGCACATCAAAAATTGGGTTTCTCCGTGTTTGGTGAGACTTTTGGATTTGGAACAATCTTCTCCCATTTCATTTCATTTCATTTCATTTCATTTCATTTCATTTCATTTCATTTCATTTCATTTCATTTCCATCATAAATGGGCATGAGAACAGAACTCAAAGCTGCTTTTTTTTGGGGGAGCTGTCCCTTGGTGTCTGAATGAAGCTCCTCCCTCTACTGAACATGAATTTAAAGCTGAATGTGCATCTCAAAATTTGGGTTTCTCCATGCTTGGTGGGACTTTTGGACTTGGAACAGTCTTCCTCCATTTTATTTCATTGCCCTCATAAATGGGCATGAGAACAGAACTCAAAGCTGCTTTTTCTGGGAGCTGTCCCTTGGTGTCTGAATAAAGCTCCTCCCTCTGCTGAACATGAATTTAAAGCTGGATGTGCACATTAAAAATTTGGTTTCTCTGTGGGACATTTGGACTTTTTGGGAGCTGTCCCCTGGTGTCTGAATAAAGCTCCTCACTCCACTGAACATAAGTAAAAGCCTGTTAAAAAGGAAAAAGTGTTCCAGCCAGACGTGGAGATTGTTACAGACCATTTGCCACATCCTTTTTCAGAGCCTGGCCACAAAAAGGAGAGGAAAATGTGGCTTGGTGAATAATTCACAGCTTGTGCTCCGTTGGGATTCGTGCCCCTAACTGAGTGTCAGCATTGCTGTTTCCTCTGTTGCAATCGTGGCTCCTGGATGTTAATTTTTATAAGTTTCAGGGTCAGATGGAGGAGAAGTGCAAGAACAGTCAGGAACCAAACAGCTCTGAAGCAACTGAGTTCATATGGAGAGGAAATTCCTTTATCTTCCAGAACTTCTGATGAGCACATCATGGATTTGAGAATTGCATGGAAACCACCCATTAGAGCAGCATCAGCTCAGTGCTGTAACACCTGAAAATGGATTTGACTTGGTGATCTCAAAGATCTCTTCTGAGCTAGTTCATTCTGTGATGCTGTGATTCTGTGATTCTGTGATGCTGTGATGCTGTGATTCTGTGATTCTGTGATTCTCTGATTCTGTGATTCTCTGATTCTCTGATTCTCTGATTCTGTGATTCTGTGATCCTGCAATTTTGTGATTCTGTGATTGATCCTGTGATTTTTTTGATTGATCCTGTAATTATGTTATCCTGTGATTCTGTGATTCTATGAGTGATCCTGTGATTCTGTGATCCTGTGATTCTGTGATCCTTTGATTCTATGATTCTCTGATTCTCTGATTTTGTGGTCCTGTTATTCTCTGATCCTCATCCTATGATTCTGTGATTCTCTGATTCTGTGATTCTGTGATTCTCTGATTCTGTGATTCTATGATTCTGTGGTGCTGTTATTCTCTGATCCTCTCATCCTATGATTCTGTGATCCTGTGATTCTGTGATCCTTTGATTCTATGATTCTCTGATTCTCTGATTCTCTGATTTTGTGGTCCTGTTATTCTCTGATCCTTTCATCCTATGATTCTGTGATCCTGTAATTCTCTGATTCTGTGATTCTCTGATCCTGTTATTCTCTGATCCTGTGATCTTGTGATTCTATGATTGATTCTGTGATTCTGTGATCCTGTAATTCTCTGATTCTGTGATTCTCTGATCCTGTGATCTTGTGATTCTGTGATCCTGTAATTCTGTGATTGCGAATCTCTGATCCTGTGATTCTGTGAGCACTGTTAGGTTCTGCTCCTTGTGTAAATTAGAGCTCCCAGTTTTTACAACTTAATCCTCCAATTCTGACCAAAGGGAAAAGTCTTCTCCTGTTTTATTTCACTGCCCTCAGTCTGGCATGAGAACAGAGCTCCAAGCTGCTTTAACCAGCTGGGTAATTAACTCATTCTGCTGAGGAGAAAGGACAGGGAAATCTGGGAGAAGGGATGGACTTTGGAAAGGACGGGGAATATTGGGAGATGGGATGGCCCTCTCTTGGAAAGGACAGGGAATATTGGGAGATGGGATGGCCCTCTCTTGGAAAGGACAGGGAATTTTGGGAAATGGGATGGCTCTCTGTTGGAAAGGAAAGGGAATTTTTGGGAGAAGGTATAGCCAGACATTTTTTTGGCCTGTCTGGGGACTCCTTTCCACAGGAGCTCAGGGAAAAGCGACTGGAAAATGATGGGGAGGAGAAATGAGGAGATGCCCACAGCCTGCCTGGCTGTCAGGGGAAGGGCGTGAGGTGAGGGAAGATTTTAGTGGTTGAAAACAGGAATTTGGCAGAAATGGGGAAAATCTGAGCAGGTTTTGGGCCGGGTTTTGTCCTTGCTCTGGAGGGAACCTCAGCCTGCAGCTTTGCAGGGCTCTGCCATCCCTGAGTGTGCCCCAGCAGCCGGGAGAGTTCTGGGCATGTTCTGGGGATGTTCTGGGGGAGTTCTGGGGGAGTTCTGGGGATGTTCTGGGGGATGTTCTGGGGGAGTTTTGGGGATGTTCTGGGGATGTTCTGGGGATGTTCTGAGGGGATTTCTGGGGGTGTTTTGGGGATGTTCTGGGAGGAGTTCTGGGGATGTTCTGGGGATGTTCTGGGGGAGTTCTGGGGATATTTTGGGGATGTTCTGGGGGGAGCTCTGGGGATGTTCTGGGGGATGTTCTGGGGGAGCTCTGGGGGGAGTTCTGGGGATGTTCTGGGGATGTTCTGAGGGGAGTTGGGGGATGTTCTGGGGGGAGTTCTGGGGATGATCTGGGGGAGTTCTGGGGGGAGTTCTGGGGATGATCTGGGGATGATCTGGGGGATGTTCTCGAGGGAGCTCTGGGGATGTTCTGAGGGGATTTCTGGGGGAGTTCTGGGGATGTTCTGAGGGGATTTCTGGGGGTGTTTTGGGGATGTTCTGGGGGAGTTCTGGGGATGTTCTGGGGATGTTCTCGGGGGAGCTCTGGGGATGTTCTGAGGGGATTTCTGGGGGTGTTTTGGGGGTGTTCTGGGGATGATCTGGGGGATGATCTGGGGGATGTTCTGAGGGGATTTCTGGGGGTGTTCTGGGGATGTTCTGAGGATGTTCTGGGGGGAGTTCTAGGGATGTTCTGGGGATGTTCTGGAGATGTTCTGGGGATGTTCTGGGGATGTTCTGAGGGAGTTCTGGGGATGTTCTGGGGATGTTCTGGGTGGAGCTCTGGGGGGAGTTCTGGGGATGTTCTGGGGGATGTTCTGGGGATGTTCTGGGGGTGTTCTGAGGATGTTCTGGGGGATGTTCTGGGGGAGTTCTGGGGATGTTCTGGGGGTGTTCTGAGGATGTTCTCGGGGGAGCTCTGGGGATGTTCTGAGGGGAGTTCTGGAGATGTTTCCCCGGGGCTGAGAAGGTGCTCGTGGTGCTTTGGGAATGCAAACCCTCTCCTGGCTGGTGTTTTGCACAGTGAGGTAGAAAATGTCACCTTGTTTCAGCTTCTCCTCTGTCACATCGATTACAGGCGGCCTGGAGAAGGGCAGGGTGATCTTCAGCAGCACAAGCTCAGGGTTCCTGCAGCTTTCATGCTCTGCAGGAAACCCTTGGGATTCTTCAGCCTGGCTGGGAATATCCAGTGGAGCTGAAGTAAAACAAGACCACTCAGTATTTATTTTATAAAAAATTTCTATTTTTTATTAATTATTATAATTTCATTTTTATTTTATTTTATTTTATTTTTAAAAATTTATTATTAATTCAATACATCATTATTTATTATAATTAATTCTATTTATTATTATTTTTATTTATTTACTCCATTATTATTTTAATTTATTATTACTTTTGTTTATATTATTACTTATTATTTTATTTTTATTTCTTTCATTATTTTATTATTCATTTGATTCATTATTATTATTTTATTTACTATTATTTATTTTATTATTACTTCAATTTATTATTAATTTAATTTATAATTCTCTAATATTAACTATTCTTTATTACTTTTATTTATTTATTTTCATTATTATTTAAATTTATTATTATTTAAATTTATTATTATTTAAATTTATTATTATTTTAAATAACAATTTTAAAAAATTAATTTATTGTTATTACAAATAACGATTTATTGTTATTTTATTTATTCATTTTTATTATTAGATTTGTTAATTGAGGATGTTAATTGGGGATGTTCTGGGGATGTTCTAGGGGAGTTGAAATGCAGAATAGTATTTTTATTTCTTTATAATTTTATAATTTTAAATTTTTTCTCATTTATAATTTTTATTTCTTCATAAAATTTTATTTCTTTATTTTTATTTTATAAAAATATTTATTTTAAAATTTTTATTTTATAATTTTATTCTTTTAATTTTTCTCATTTATAATTTTAATTTCTTTATAATATTTTTATTTCTTTTTTATTTTCCTTTTTTTTCATTTTTATTTCATTAAAATATTTATTTTTATTTTATCATTTTATCATTTTAATTTTTCTCATTCATAATTTTCATTTCTTTATAATATTTTTATTTATTTCTTTCTTTTGCTTTATTTTATTTTTATTTCATGAAAATATTTATTTTTTTATTTTATAATTTTTAATTTTTTCTCATTTATAATTTTCATTTCTTTACAATATTTTTATATATTTCTTTCTTTTACTTTATTTTCATTTCATTAAAATATTTATTTTTATTTTTATTTTTATTTTTATTTTTTAATTTATTTATTATATTTTATATATTTATTTATTTTTATTATATATTCCTTCCTTTTAATTTTTATTTTTATTTCATTAAAATTTTTATTTTTATTTTTATTTTATAAATTTATTATTTTAATTTTTATTATTTTAATTTTTATTATTTTAATTTTTATAACTTTATTATTTTGATTTCTTCATAATACTTTTATTTATTTATTATATTTTATATATTTATTTATTTATTTTTATTATTTTGATTTCTTCATAATACTTTTATTTATTTATTATATTTTATATATTTATTTATTTATTTTTATTATATATTTCTTTCTTTTACTGTTTATTTTTATTTCATTAAAATTTTTATTTTTATTTTTATTTTTATTTTATAAATTTATTACTTTAATTTTTATTATTTTACTTTTTATAATTTTATTATTTTAATTTCTTCATAATACTTTTATTTATTTATTATATTTTATTTATTTGTTTATTTATTTATTTATTTATTTATTTATATTTTATATTAAAAAAAAATCCGACTTTTTATTTCTGTCTCAGCATCGGTCTAAAGGAAAAATTGGAATTTAGAGCTTTATTTTTTAAGTGAAAACCCAGCTCCCAACTTCTCCAAACTCGGGAGTTGTTAATGGATTATGAAATAATTAATTCCCGGTTTTATTCTTTTAGTAACGGTGCCACCTCGTGGGCTCGGCCGGCAGGAAGGGCTGAAATCCAGCGAGCAGGGGATGCTCCCAACCCTTAAATTCCCATTTCCCAGCCTCACCTTCCAACAATTTTCTCGTTAACAATTAATTTTTCACTCCTCTGTCTGCTGTAGCCAGACGAGAGTTCTTTGGTGTGTCGGTTTCTCGGCTGTTTTAATGGCCTGGAAAGGCCCAGGGTGGCCTTGGACAGCCCAGCGCTTCAAAGGACGAGAAGAGACTTCTGATCTTTTCTCGGTCTCGGTGTTTATTAATTGTTTATCTAAAAGATTTTCTCTCGGCCCGACAGAGGTCTGCACAGCAGCCAGCCATGAGCACACTGAGAGCCCCCGGGGCGGTCACCTATCTTTATACTCAAAATTATGTATACAATATTTATCATTTTTCCCCAATACCTTTCACCCTTATTGACCAGTGCACTTTTAGTAATAACCAATCCCAAAGTGCCACCATCACCACAGAAGATGGAGGCCAAGAAGAAGAAGAAGAAGAAGAAGAAGGACAGGACACGCCCCAATTCCTCCATCTTACTTCTTTAGACCCCCCTGTACAGAAATCCTAAACCCTGTGTCTCACACTCTGATTAACCTATCCCTTCACCATTTATCCCAGTGAGATCCTCCCATCCTCATACAGGTGTCGTCTCCTGTGTAGGATCAAAGTCCAGCCACCAGACACTGCTGGCAACATCCCAGGACTCCCAAGCCCCCCAAGGCTCATCTCGGCCACTCTGCACCTCCATCCTGAGGTGCTGAGATCCCACATTGGTGGATTTTAATTTGCATTTTTCAAAGGAGTTTCTGGGCAATTCCAGCAAATCCATATCAAAGGAGAGCGGCGCCGAGTGCAGCTCGTTAGTTGGAAATTTTAATCACACACACACGCACTGGGCGCTGGGGCTGTGCTGAAGATTTCAAAGCATTTTTTAACTACTTTAATCAACATGGTTCAAAAATGGATGAAAAACAAGGCATGGAGAAGGAGCTCCTTGATATTCCAACGTCTGGGTCTGTCCTGAAACGCTTCCACTCCTCAGGATTGATGAGATGCCTTTGAAAAATGAAATAATTTGATTTTTCTGTGCTGTTGTTTTAAAAAAAAAATCGTGACAAGAATGAATAAATATTTCTTCATCCTTGTGAAAATTGTTAGGAAAATCCATCCACAAACACCAGAGGCTGATGTCCAAAAAGGAGACAGAGCAGTCCTGGAACTTTATTCCAATCAAGGCAGAGGCCATGGGGCATCCCCTGGGGTCTCCCCAATTTTTGGAGGATGCAGCCTCCTTTTAATCCCAATTTCCAGCCACATTTCCCTTCTCTCTTTCCCCATTTCTGTGGGACTTGAGAGGTTCAGACTTCCCAGAACACCTGATCCCAAAGATTTCCCTCTAATGTATAACCCTGCCTTTTAATTTTTAATTCTTATGGAATTTAGGGGTCTCTCCCATTGTTTCTTTCATCTTTCAATTTCATTTATCAACAAACCTAAAGTTTAATTTGTAAAAGCAAATCTCTTTTTCCATTCATCAATCAGTGGAATCCTTCCCATTGTTTCTTTTCTCTCCCAGTGCTGGTTTTATCTCCCAGCAGCCCCACAGCTTGTTTGGAAAGACAAATCCCTCATTCCTCTCAAAATTGCAATAATTTTTCATTGTATATTTTTCATTCTCGTCCAGCAGCCCGAGGCTGTCCCCTGTCCCAGCAGGTGGAGCCCCTGCCGAGCTGGAACCTCTGCACCTCCGGCAAAGTGGAACTTACAGCTCACCCTAACCCCAAATAATAAAAACATTAATTCAAAACTTTTATTTTTTTCTTTTACACACAACAGACACTTGGCTTTAACGCTGTTTCCATCTGGCTGCTTCTGAAAGCTCCAGAGAAAAGCAAGCAAAACCACCAAGGAAATGAAAGGAAAGATGTCACAAACACATTTTATGAAAAATCCTTTGCTTAGGATTTTTCCTCCTGAGAAGCTGGGAGGCCTCAGGAACAAAATGTAAACAATGGTTATCTGCTGCTGTGGAATGCAACAGGTGCATCTGGGATTGGTCTCATGTGGTTGTTTCTAATTAATGGCCAATCACAGTCAGCTGTCCGGACTCTGTCTGAGCCACAAACCTTTGTTATCATTTTTTCTTTTTCTATTCTTAGCCAGCCTTCTGATGAAATCCTTTTTTCTATTCTTTTAGTTTAGTTTCAATATAATATATATAATAAAATAATAAATCAAGCCTTCTGAAACATGGAGTCAGATCCTCGTCTCTTCCCTCATCCTCAGACCCCTGTGAACACGGTCACAGAAAGACACCAAGGAAATGAAATGAAAGGCACCAAGGAAATGAAATGAAAGGCACCAAGGAAATGTGGTGTTTTCCCGGAGTGGTTCAATTCTCTGATAATGAACTCTGAAATGTAGCAGGTTACATTTCCAGTCCTGCAAGCAAAAAATCTGGGAAGGGTTTGAGGGAAAAAGTCTGGGAAGGGCTGTGAAAAATGCCAATCGTTTGTTTTTAAAATTTTAAAAGTTTAATAGTAATAAAATGGTTATAAAAATAGCAATATAGTTAGAGTAATAATAATTCGGACAATTTGGATTAGGACAATATGAGACAATATATACCAAAGAGTTACAGACAGCCTAGGTAAAATAAGCCCAAAATAAGCCCAAAAAAGGCTCCACATTAACAGAGGATTAACCCTTAAAAGCAACAGCCTGTTGCATATTCATACACCTCATCCATGATGCATAAATTCCATTCAAACACAGGATTCTGGCTGGGCAGTGTCAGCTTCTTCCTCTGAATCCTGACAGCATCTTCAGGGCTGAGCGAGCAGGAAGAAGTTCATTTCTCCTGATAATGGGGCAATAAATTCTCTTTCTCTGAAAGATTCAGGTGTCCTGTGGCTGCTATCTCACTGTGAGTCCTTTCTTTAAAAAAAAAATATCCTACATAGCGTAGTTTCTACTTTAACATTTTGTTATAACCTAAAACTATATTTAACACAGTACTTTAGAAAATTAATACAGCAGCACTTTCTACATAACATATATAATAATCATTTGAATATTTGCGAAAAACCAATCATAAAATACACATTTTTCACAAGGGCCAAGGAGGAATTGCAGCTCATTTCATTGCAGGAGCTGAACCAGGAGATAAAGGAAGTGCTGCACGGGACGAACAGAGATTTAAAAACCCAAAATATCCTGGCAAACAAACCCAGTGGCCCTAAAGAGAAAGCAGAAGTGTTTCTGACCAGAGCCTGGTGCTTCATGCCTGGAATTCAGGGAGCTGGATCATGATCTAACATCTCGTTATTAAGTCTGCACATGTCATCCCACATTAAAGCTGAAATATGTTTCTCCCCAGGCCTCCAAAGAAACTTCATGCCTTTCCCCAGTGCTTTTATCTTTCCTTCCCCTGCGCTTCAATTACCAACGTTGCTGCTTCCCACAGCAAAAAATTTTTTCTAGGTCATGATTTTTATCTGGAAGTGGAAGTTAAGCAAGGCCAGGCTGGGTTAACAAGTGAATAAAGACTTTTAAACGGGCCCCAGAAAGTCTGAGGATAGATTATTCATGTTGGATTTCTTCTCCGTGGCTTTGGGTGAGCGTGAGATGCGTTTGTGGTGTGGAGGAACAAGGTCCTGATGGTTGGTGTTGGTGGCACTTCTGACTGGCTGGGAAGGGTGCGAGCATGAGAGAAAAGGAAATTTGAGCTGGAAGGTGGTGATGAGGAGCTGCTGTGGGTGTGAGTAAAAAATGGAGGAAGAGCTGAAATCTGCACCCCAAAATCTGAACATTAAAGCTGTGCCTGAGCCAGAGATCCCCACCAGGACTTTCCCAGGGGGACACGGAATTTTCCACCCTGAGCTGCCAGGTGTCACCCTGCTACCTCAGGTTTTGGCTTTTCTATGTTTCACATTCTGTGCTGGCTTTAGTGTGTGGGTCTGGGTTCACATCAGGGGATGCTGAGCTCTGTGCACAGAGCAGGGACACAAAGCAATTCCTGCTCCAGCTGGGCACCAAGGACAAATGATCCAAATCTCAGCCCAGGAGCACAAACACCGTGGGCTGGAGAGAGAAAAACAAGCAGGGTGGGACTGCCTGGGGTAAAGCTGGGATGGGACAATGAACTGCAAGGTGCAAATGGAGCAGAACTGATCCCAGGGACAGACCCCGGGAGCGCTCGTGCATTTTGGGGGCATTTTGGGTCACCTTGGGTTCATTTTGGGGCCATTTTAGGTCATCTTGGGTTCATTTTGGGGCCATTTTGGTTCATCTTGGGTTCATTTTGGGGCCATTTTGAGTCATCTTGATTTCATCTTGGGTTTGTTTTGGGACCATTTTTGTTCATCTTGTGTTCATTTTGGGTTCATCTTGGGTTCATTTTGGGGCCATTTTGGTTCACCTTGAGTTCATTTTGGGACTATTTTGGTTCATCTTGAGTTTGTTTTGGGACCATTTTGAGTCCATCTTGGGTTCATTTTGTGACCATTTGGATCCATCTTGGGTTTGTTTTGGGACCATTTTCGTTCATCTGGGGTTCATTTTTGGTTCATCTTGGGTTCATTTTGGGGCCATTTTGGGTCATCTTGGGTTCATTTTGAGACCATTTTGGTTCATCTTGGGTTCATTTTGGGACCATTTTTGTCCATCTTGGGTTCATTTTGGGACCATTTTGGTTCACCTTGGGTGCAGCCCTGGCTGGGCTCTTGTGGTGCCCAAGGTGCATCCATGGAGGAGATCCTTTTAATAAATCCCTGCTTTATTCTGTAACTCTGTCCAGCCTCTGTTCCAGGCCAGCCTGCACAAGGCATCAACACAACCCTGCCTTCAGAAGCTGATTAAAAATCAAGATGCTCCTACAAAGCATTTTGGGGGACAAGATCTCTATGAATCCAAATTTAACATCACCCGCCTCTAAATTCCTCCTTATTTTTCAGTGGCTGGGTCAGGCCCCATGGTTTTTTTATTCAAAATTTCTCTCCTGCCCCCCCCCCCCCCCCCAGTTTTTTTGCAGAGCAAAATGTAGCAAAGCTCATTCCCTTTTCCAGTTCAGATAAACAAACTCAGATCTGCTGAAGGAGGCTGGAGGGGCTGGAGCCTGTGACAGAAAATTGTCAAGGTAAAGCAGATTCTCCCTACTCTGATGTGATAGAGCTTCATTTCCCTCCTGCTCAACCTGGGGAGTGCATCTGCCTGGTTTTTTTTTTTTTTCTATAAAAAGGGAAATTCAACCTTTTTTTTTTTTTTTTTTTTCCTATAAAAAGAGAAATTCAGCCTCTGGGAAAGCACTGGCTGTGCTTATGTAACAGAGCCTAGCAGGGCACAGCTGCAGCAGGAACACAAGTCTGGGTAATACCAGCGACAAGAATTTCATCCTTCCACATTTGCTGCACCCCCTGTAGCTATGAAAAGATGGTTTGGCACGGATCCTGCCTTGGAAGGGCCATAATTTGCCACAGCACTGGAAATAATTGGGATTGTTGCAGGCTGGCAGACCTGCTGCTGCCACAACCTTTAGCAGTCAAAGCAAGGGATGAGCTGCTGGCCCTGCCCGCCACAATTCTGCCCCTCAGGGCTCCCAACCTCATCCTAATTTCCCTTCTGCTCTCTGGAGACTGGCTGAGCGCTTTCTGATTGCAGCAGACACGTCTTTATGCTTCTTGCCACCCAAACTCCCGTCAGCCAAGAGGCTGCTCTGGATCTCCCAAATCCCAAGGGAAGGATGGTAAAAAAGGGGATTATGGCAGAAACCTCAGGGTGACTCTGCCTTGTTGGAACCCGGGGCACAGGGAATATTGCTCTGCCTGTCCCGAGGTGTCCTGACCCCCAGGAGAACACTGCTTTTAACCTTCATCCATGGGGAAAGCTGCCATGGCTTTGGGGTGAATTGGGATCTGTGAGTGTGTGAAATAGATGGAGTTTGTCACAGGGTGAAAAACTAGAGTTTTGGGTTTTTAGTATGGCGGTTGTATCCATTTCTCTGGGCCTGGATTGAAGGCACTTGGGACAGTAGCTCACGTTCACACTCAGGTGTTTATTATTTCTTATCAGTGAAACAGTCTCACAGCCATGAGTTCTGCAGCAAGGCACAAAATGGCAACAATCTCTTGTTCCAAGGTCTTTTAAGACTAAACCATCCAATTATGAACTGACACCTGGGTTATTTTCCCTTTTAACCCAATAACTGATCCCAAAGATCTGCAATATGGACTTTTCTGCCCCATTACAAAATGCCACCCAAACCCAAGAAGAATCACGAAGAAGAAACCCAGGACAGCACCCTGTGCCCTCCATCTTGCTGCCATCCACACCACACTAAAAATCCCCAAACCTCAATTTCTCACCCAGTGACACCCCTACACTGCTCTCTATAATCTATTCCACACTTTTGTGGGTTCCAGTCTATCCTGGAGTCTTTAGGAAACTCTCTCCATGGATGAGGGTCAGAGTCAGTGCTGCCCTGGGGGTCAGGGCACCGCAGAGCAGACACAGAAATATTCCCAGTATTCCCAGCAGACACAGAAATATTCCCTGTGGTGTCCTGGGTTTCCACAGACGTGGATCTGAGACAAAATGAAGGATTTTGGGCATTGTCTGAGCTCCTTCTTGCTCTTCATCTGCTCCATTTTCTGCACTGTTGGGGCGCAGGGTGATTGGTTAGAAAGAGGTTGTGTTGACAGCCAAGTAATTAGTTATTGGTAGAAATAAAGTACATTCTAAGAGTTAATTGGACAAAACAGCTTTAAAACACCTTCAATCTGTGTGTCTGGTGACTTTTGGTGCCTTCTCTTTTTACACTGTCTGAGATGTAGGCAGAGTGCTGAACTTTAATAAGAGAAAATTAAACAACCTGAAGGCCAAAAAACCCAAAATCCCGCCTGTCTCTCATTCCTGGCACAGAACATTTTAGGGTTCTCCCCATCAGGGGGAGGTTTCAACTCTGTCCCTACAGACAGCTCACACTCCTGTTCCTTGGAGAATTTCACCCAGAAAATGCCCTTGGGGAGAGATCAGTGCGATCTGAGTGTGCACAAAATCGTGGCAATGCAGCCTAAAAACACAACAGAGAGCAGGGGGTGAATAAAAACTTGTGGCAAGGCCTCTGTGGTTTCTTAGGTTAGGTTTTATTTTGAATTTGTCACACTGAAGGGGAATATTGGCAAATGCCACCACATCTTTCTTCCCCCCTGAGGCTGTTTGCTGATAGATCTTCCCAGATTGATTGCTCTGAATATTTAATTTTGCTGATAGATCATCACAGAGAGATTGCTCTGAATATTTTACTTTTCTGGTAGATCTCCCCAGAGTGATTGCTGTGAATATTTTACTTTTCTGGTAGATCTCCCCAGAGTGATTGCTGTGAATATTTTACTTTGCTGATAGATCCTCACAGATTGATTGCTGTGAATATTTTATTTTGCTGATAGATCATCACAGACTGATTGCTGTGAATATTTTACTTTGTGATAGATCCAGATTGTTTGCTGTGAATATTTTATTTTGCTGATAGATCCTCCCAGGTTGTTTGCTGTGAATATCTTATTTTGCTGATAGATCCTCACAGATTGATTGCTGTGAATATTTTATTTTGCTGATAGATCATCACAGATTGATTGCTGTGAATATTTTACTTTGTGATAGATCCAGATTGTTTGCTGCGAATATTTTATTTTGCTGATAGATCCTCCCAGATTGTTTGCTGTGAATATCTTATTTTGCTGATAAATCCTCCCAGAGTGATGCTGTGAATATTTTATTTTGCTGATAGATCCAGAGTGATTGCTGTGAATATTTTACTTTGCTGATAGATCCTCCCAGACTGATTGCTGAGAATATTTTATTTTGCTGATAGATCAAGAGTGATTGCTGAGAATATTTTATTTTACTGATAGATCAAGAGTGATTGCTGTGAATATTTTACTTTGCTGATCAACAGACTGAAATGCCGTTGCCCCAGGAATCTGTGCAACATTAACACTTTCCATTGGCTGAACAACGAATAAATAATCCCAGCCTCAGCTAGTCTGGATCTCGACAACAGAATAAAGAATTTGCATGGAAATCTCTTGTACTGGAAAGCTTAAAATTCAAATCCTGCACTTCATCCTGAAGGAACTGAAGGGGATTTTTCCTGCCAGGCTTCTCCAGCTTTTTATATTGAGACAGGCAAGTGCTTTTCTCTCTCAATTCTGCCATGTAAGGGCTTGTCTCTTGCATTGGATTAGCACAATCCTCAGATTTCACATCAAGTTTTCTCTGCCTCCCACTGAAGTAATCCAATCTTTATCTCCAGAAGAAGCAAATTTGCTGCTGCACTGGATTATTTGTGCCAGGTGTATTGTGTTAAGGAATGGATTCCTTTAGCTTGCCATAACCAAGCCTGGCATGCCCTTCTCATTATTTATTTTTTATCAGTTATTAGGTTTAAAAGTTTTGTTTGGAATTTCTGTGTTTGATAATGGGAATTCCTGTGTTTGGTAATGGGAATTACTGTGTTGGATAATTGGAATATCTGTGTTTGATAGTGGGAATTTCTGTACTTAATAATGGGACTATCTGTGTTGGATAAAGGGAAATTTATGTGTTTGATAATGGGAATTTCTGTGTTGCACAATGGGAATATCTGTGTTTGACAATGGCAATTTCTGTGTTTGATAATGGCATTATCTGTGTTTGATAATGGCAATATCTCTGCTTAATAATGGGAATTTCTGTGTTTGACAATAGGAATATCTGAGTTAGATAACTGTGCGAATATCTGTGTTTGATAAAGGGAATTTTTTTGTGCTTGATAATGGGAATTTCTGTGTTTGATAATGGGAATATCTGGGTTTGATAATGACAATATCTCTGCTTAAAAATGGGAATATCTCTGTTTGCTAATCCTGCAGGGGCTCAGAAGGGTTTGGGAATGTGCTTGGAGGGGAGATGGGGTAAAGCAGCCCTGGGTAGGCTGGTGGTGCTCAAGGGGAGTTAGGGCAGAAATGTGGCAGAAAAAGTTAAAAAAAAAAAACACCAAAACAAAACGAGAGCTGCTCTCCCCACGTGCCCCATGCAATTCCCCCTCTCACACTGGAATTTCCTCACCTCATTTTGAAGAGAACTTTTGCTGCTTAGCAGGAGCAACACCCTTGATACCCTGCCGGTTTTTCGCTCTCTTTGTTCTCTTTGCTGCCGCAAAAATCTTTTATTTTTAACCAGTGTTTTGTTTGTGGGAGTGCTGGGAAGAGGGGGGAAATCAGAGAGCTGAATTTGGACGCTGTATTTATCCGTGTGGGGCGGGTTTGGGATGGAGCAGACACTGGGAATATTCTAAATGGCTCTAATAAAATCAGCCTCCATCCTGAGCTCTCCCCCAGGGCCTGCCCCGCTGATGGAGAGCTGGATTAATCTCCCATTTATTATTTAACACCCCAGCCCTTGATGGAAGGAGAAGCCTTGAGGCCTGGTGAACTTTTCCATCTCTGGTATTTATTGTTTACTGCTGCCTGCCTGGGTCGGATGTAATTGAAGAATTTAAGATTTCTGCTTTTCCTGGCCTCGGTGGCAATGACCACAGGGACACAGTGGAGATCTTGAGATTCTTTTCTCTGCCTGACTTTAGAGCAAAAGTCCTCAATTTTGGCCATTGCTCTGAAAAATAACTTGAATTCTGGCTCGAGAGGGCAGCTCCTAATTCTGCCCTGAGCTGGGATTTATTTTCCCCCCTTAATGCACAGCTAAGCAGAATCAACTTTTTGTGGACCAAGGTTAAATCTGGAGTTTCACCAGGTTTTTATTGGTGCAGAACTTGGCGCAAAGTTCAGCCTTTTCTGACCACAAAAAGGTGAAATTTGAGAATGAAGGGTTGGAGGCCTAGAGCTGCCAAATGCTGAGGTGTGATTGAAAGCTGGAGAGCAGACTGTTGTCATCCTCTTGGATAAATCCAAACAGCTCAAACTCAAAAGGGAGATGGGGCCCCTTCTCTTCAGGCCATTACATTGAAAAATAACTTGAATTCTGGCTCAAGAGGGCAGCTCCTAATTCTGCCCTGAGCTGGGATTTATTTTCCCTCCCCAATGCACAACTAAGCAAAATCAACTTTTTGTGCACTGAGTTTAAATCTGGAGCCTCACCAGGCCTTTACTGGTGCACAAAGCTCTGCCTTTTCTCGCACAAAAAAGGTAAAATTTGAGGACGAATGGAAAAATGTAAAATTTGAGGATGAAGGGTTGGAAGTGCAGCCCTAGAGCTGCCAAATTCTCAGGTGTGATTGAAAATTAGAGAGCAGATTTTTGTCATCCTCTTGGATGAATCCAGACAGCTCAAAAGGGAGATGGGGCCCTTTTTCCTCAGGTTATTTCTAAATCTTTTTATTGCTGGAAATCTTGGAAGGCCTTGGCCGGGTTATAAAGCAGGCCTAATCTTCAATACTGAGCTCAGGAAATGGGAGAGTGAAAAAGTTCCTCAACAATGCATGAGGTAATTCACCTAAAAATCTGAGTGCTACTATTAATAGGGAGAGAAAAAATTCTTTTCAGAGGTAAATTGATGGAAAATATTTGATTTGGTCACCCCAAGGAGCTGAGGCCAAACCTGAATTTATGGGACCTGAATTTTTGGGGCCACCACATCAGACCGGAATTTGAAAACGCGATTTCAGGTTTTTCACCATCCAGGAACGGTGTCAGAGGTTGAAAACAGGGAAATAAAGAATGTTATCATATCAAAAAGAGATGTGTCAGCATGGATTGCCTTCATATCTCTGTTTATTCTCCTTGTGGAAGTGTTGAGGGTTGCAAGGGGAGCTGATGCTCAGAAGTTTCTCTGAGCCTGCCAAGTGAAGATAGAGGTATTTCCAGCATGCAGGGTTTAGATAATGGGTTTATTTCCTGAAAAATAAAACCTCAAAGCTTTCACTGCCTTGTGCTGCCAAGCCTGTTTTGCCCAGCCTGTTGTCAGGGCTTTTCTTGGGTTTTTTTTTTACCTCCAATTACCCATTATTTGTTTTTTCCCCCTTGTTTTAAGTGGGCAGCCTGTAGTAAAAATGAGTTCAGAGCAGGGTGGAATGGTTCAGTGGACAAATTCTGAATGCTTCTGCAAAGAGTTTTGAACTGGAGAAAATAGAAATCTGTTAAAACTTTTCTTCAAATCTGTCCTGACCTCCACGACCTGAGGAATGTTCATTTCTTCTGTGGAAAATGTTAAACCAAAAATCTGAAACTATCTAACCCAAGAATGCTGCATGGAAATGGTTCAGAGGGAAAATTAATGTTTGTGTGGTCAAGTTCTCCACAGCCTAATTGTGCTTCAATTTCTCTGCTTCACACTCGCAGGTACTGGGACAGATTTTGTCTTCTGATTTATTTGAAACTAAATTTGGTCAAGTGGCAAAAAAAAAAAAAAAAAAAAAATAGATACAGAAGGAAATGGGAACAAAGCCTGGGACCTGCATTTTTAATAGAAGCACTGGGTCTCAGAAAAAAATCCCATTTCTGAGGAACTCCTTTTATGTTTGTGCAGCAATTATGAGCTGACAGATTGTGAGTTCAACTTTGTGACCAGCTGAAGCAGCTTTTTATTTTCCTGTGCAGCTGTTTGGGCAGTTTAACTTGTACCATAGGGGCCAGCAAACAATAAAGTTTTTGGGGTAACATTTTCCATGAGCAGGGCGTGGGTGCAATGTGGGTTCCCAGGAGAGCAGATAAATCCATTTTTGGTGTGAGAGGGCACAGCCAGACTCTCCTGGACACTGGAATTGCATTTTCCACCCATCCCCAGCAGGGATGAGGTAATTCACCTAAAAATCTGTGTTACTATTCCATGGAAGAGAAAAAATCCTTTTCAGAGGATTCTGCCCAAGAATTCAGAATTCTGCCCAAGGGGATTTAGTTGATGCCCAACGACCTCTTAAATCCTATAAAATCTCTTGGTTCCCATCCCAACCATCAGGAGCTGCTCAATTTCTTCTTGAGTTTCCTTTCTCCCTGCTCCAATCCTCAAATTCCAATTTATGGGTGGTGGGAGGGGAGATAAATCCCTCTGCTCTCTGTTAGAATATGAAATAAAGGGAACTCTCAGAACTGGGTCTGTAAGGTAAAGCTTAAACACAACGCTTAATTTGAGATCTTAGAAAAGATTTCTAAACTTAGGTGTTAAAAGCGAGAATGCAAATTTATAATTTAAAGCAGAAATGTGTTAAGTAGAAGAGAGTTTAGAGTTTTAGAGTTGAAGATATTAAAAAAATAGAAGTATTTACAAAAATGAGCAAGAAGTTTAAAATGCAATACTGTGAGTTTGTGTGTCATAATATGATTAGGCAAAAAGACTTTACACTGTAAGTCCTAAAATGAAATATTTAAAAATGAAATATTTAAAAATGAAATATTTAAAAATGAAGTCAAAACCATACCTTGTTAACAATGTTTTATTAATCAATAAATCCTTAAAAAAATCTTATAGTAGAAGACCTGTGACCTTCTAAACCATATAGTGAAGATGTCAACCCAAACTCAACCTTCTTACCTATATAAAAAATAAGGAAAATAAACCACATCACATAAAACCTCAGAAATTCCATCTCTAACTCATTCAAAACTTCCAAAACCCCCAGAGCTCTCTCTGCAGCTGGAATCAGAGGACCAAATTTCACTTTCCCTCAGGTCTCCCTGAAGAACTCACAAGTGAAGAATGAGACCTTTTTATTTATTTTGGCTTTTCCCTCTAATTGGGGGCGGGAAAAGCAGGAGTGGATCCCAGCAGCAGTTCCTGGCTGGCTGGAATTTAGGACCATTTATAATTTATAATTTAGGAGTTGTTCTTGCAGGGCTGAGCTCCCAGCTGCGTTCTCTGCTTGCTCCAGGACAGAACCAAACGTGTGGCCCTAAAAATGATGTGTGGAGAGCAAAGCAATGGGAAATTGGGAATCCTCCAGCCTGGGCAGGGGCTGCTCCTAAATTCTGATCCCAGCTCTGCCAGTTTGGCTTCTGCCTTTATGGGATGCTGCACTCCTGCCTTGAAGGGCTGAAACTGCAGCATTTTGAGACAATTTAGGTGTTAATTCTGCTCAGAAAATAAAGAATACTCTGGTTGTGTGGTGATAAGGCAGCTTTTGACTGGTTTTTTCACCATTATTGTTTTTTCCTTTGTTAAAACCCACATATTTGGGTTTTAAGAGCTGCGTCTTAGCAGGAAATTCAATATTTGAGGGGAATAAACACAAACCTGTTGTGCAGACAGACTTAATCCCATGTCTAGGTGGGCTCAGTTAAATGTTTGAGGTTTGGGGGGATTTTTTTATCCTGTTTGTGAAACTGTTTTTCTTTTGCAGCTTATCAGCATCCACATGAGTCTGTGAGGTCAAATTCCTTTCTCAGAAGCCCTGGGTTGGGGCTTTGTGTTGACTCCCTGCTTTGCAGAACACAGATCAGAGCCTGGGGGAGGCAAACCAGGGCAAATTTTGTTTCCTTTTTCCAAGGGAAGAGGTTTAATCTGAAAACAGGCAGGTGGAAACCTGATGTCCGATTTCCAGCTGGCTGGCTGGGAGCGCAAGAAATGCGATTTTTGGTGCTGGTGCTGTGGTTGTTGCCTCCCATGGAAATCCCTGTGCAACTCTGCCATCCTCGGGGTATTTTAAGCTCTGCACTGACAGCTCCCTTCCAGGATGTTTTTCCGAGCTGGCAGGTGATGCACGAAGGGCTTGGCTCCTGCCAAGGGTCAGCTTTGCTTTTTATAGAGGAGCATCAGAGCAGGAGGGATGGAGGCAGCAGAGCAAGGAGTGAGGGCTGTGCTTGAATTATGGCTGCGCTTCCCTGATAAATTCTGCCTCTTCAGCACCATTTTTTATTCAAGTCTGGGCAGAATAACCCAAAACTCTGATTGAAATGTTGGAATTTCAGGGTGGTTTCTCGCAGACTGATTGTTTTGCCTGCAGAAGAGAGTGAGAAATGCTCCCCACCCCCAGCCCGTTCTGGGCTTCTTTAAGCTTTTAAATTTTTTAAATCCCAGGCCAGGAATTTCCTCAGTGAGACACCAAGGGATGGAGCTGTGCTGCTTTTATTATTTGTACTGGATGCTGTGATGGGCTTCATGCTGGGTGAGCTCCTGAGGAGACAAACTCACAGCAAAAAGTTAATTAAGCAAATTTTCTGCATTGACATCAAAGAGAACAACCTGAGCGAGGTTTTTGGGATGGGCGTGCTGCTGGTTACTGTGGGATTTTCGGGGTCCCCTGTGGCAGGGAGGAACGGTGAATCCGAGTCTGTGTTCCTAGAAGGCTAATTTCTTATTTTATGATAATAATGTTATATAATATAATGTAATATAATATAATATGCTATGATGTGATGATATGATATAGTATAATGTAATATAATGTGATATAATATAATGTAATATAATGGAATGGAATGGAATGTGATATGATATGATGTGATATGATATGATATGATATAATGCAATATAATGTAATGCAATATAATATAATGTAATGTAATATAATGTAATATAATATAATATAATATAATGTAATATAATATAATATAATATAATATAATGTAATATAATATAATATAATATAATATAATATAATATAATATAATATAATATGATGTGATGATATGATATAGTATAATGTAATATAATGTGATACAATATAATGTAATATAATATAATGGAATGTAATGTGATATGATATGATATGATATGATATGATATGATATGATATAATATGATATGATATAATGTAATATAATGTAATGTAACACAATATAATTTAATGTAATATAATGTAATGTAATATAACGTAATATTATATAATGTAGTGTGATATGATGTGATATGATATGATATAATATTATATTATACTATATTATACTATATTATAATATATTATAATATATAACACTATATAATATAATAAAACATTATATAATATTATATAGTATAATATAATATAACATTATATAATATAACACAAACACTGGAGTTTGCCAATGTTTGCCTTGAAACTTGGAGAAGGCTGAGGTTCGCTTTGGGAACAAACAGGAGGAGGAAGCCCTGAATTCACCAGTCCTGGAGGGGAAGGATGTGATGGTTGGGGTTTGCTTTGTGAAGGTTTTTTTGCCATCCCCAAAAAAATATTTCCCTGACCCTGGTGCATTGGTGGTGTGAGTTTGGTCCTGAGCAGGAGCCTTTGAGGAAATGTGCTTTGTAATTTTGATTTTTTCTTTCGCCAAACCAGTCTGATTGCTCTGACATTGTACAAGCCAGGCTGTCCCCTGGGACTTGGCAAGCCCAGGGTGGGAGATGGTTTTCCTGCCAGGGCTGGAAGTCTCGGGTTTTGTATTGAGCTGTGCTTAAAGCAGCACCAGGCAGCGGAACCTCAGCCCCCGCAGTGGATTTTGATTCATTACAGTCAATGACAGCTTGGCATCCGAGCCCCCAGGGTGTGTTCTTAGGGAAGGAATATTTGGTCTTTGTGGGAAGGAGATCTGTAGAGAATTTTTAAAGCTGGCAGAAGGTTTACATGGTCTGTATGTGTATACAAATTTCTTAACAAATTTCTTAACTTTGAGATAAGAAATGTTGATTTAGAAATGTTATAGAATAGGATAAACGTTGTTGAGAGAGAAATGGATAGGCCTTGTTATTGAATTAAGGCAATGTGCAAAGGGAAAGCGATCACAGTGAGGGAGAGAGGATCAATCAGAGCTCTGAGCTTGTGTTGGCAGCAGGGCTGGCGTGCCCCAGTGCAAGGGCTTGGATGCTGGAATGGACCTGATTTCCCATTAAAAATGGACCTGATTTCCCATTAACCTGATCTGTTTCTGTGTCTCCTCTGTGACTTTTCTGCCAGGTGTTTCTCAGGTGTTGCCCTCACCCCTCTGATTCTGGGAACAAAGAAATCCTTAAATTCCCCAAGATCAGTAATCTTGGTGGGTACAGGTGCTCCAAACTTCTCCAATACTGCTGTGAAAGGAGGAAATATGAACATCCAGACACCTCCTCTGTAAGGTCCAAGCCACTCTTCCACCTCCAGTCCTGTGGGTTTGGGATTCAGTCAGTCCAGACACCCCTGTCACAGACATCTTTTATGAAAGATCCTTTCCTTAGGATTTTTCCTTCTGAGAAGCTGACAGGCCTCGGGAACAAAATGTAAACATTGATTATCTGCTGCTGTGGAATGCAACAGGTGCATCTGTGATTGGTCTCATGTGGTTGTTCCTAATTAATGGCCAGTCACAGTCAGCTGGCTCGGACTCTGTTCCAGCCACAAACCTTCGTTATCATTCTTTCTTTTTCTATTCTTAGCCAGCCTTCTGAGGAAATCCTTTCTTCTATTCTTTTAGTATAGTTTTAATATAATATATATCATAAAATAATAAATCAGCCTTCTGAAACATGGAGTCAGATCCTCAGACCCCTGTGAACACGGTCACACACCCCCTCGTTCTGCTGAAAATGAGGGTTTTTGTACCTCCTCCATCAGGGTTTTTTGGGGTTTTTAAAGCAGGGATTTTGACACCTTTTCAGCCTCCAAATCCCACCGGCTGTGGGAGAGGCGGCTGCGAGCGCCGGGATTGGCGGCGCGGAGGGAGCATCCCCGGAGACGCGGGAGCGCCGCCGCAGCCAGGCAAGGGTTAACAGGCTTTCCCAGGCTCCGAGCCGCCGTGCGGGCGCTCTGCGTGTCCTCGGCGCCGGGATGAGCTCCGGCACGGGGGCTGCGCTGCCCGGGCCGCCTCTGGTTCCCCCGGAGCGTCCCCGCAGCCCGGAGCGCATCCTGCTCCCTGCGATGGGATATCCCGCTGGCCGCGGCTGCTGAGTGAATGAGAGCCAGGTGAGAGCCGAGCTGCTGCTCCATCCTCACTGCCACAGCACCGGGAACGGGGTGAGAGCCGAGCTCCTGCTCCATCCTCACTGGGGACACTGCCACAGCACCGGGAACGGGGTGAGAGCCGCGTTCCTGCTCCATCCTCACTGGGGACACTGCCACAGCACCGGGAACGGGGTGAGAGCTGTGTTCCTGCTCCATCCTCACTGGGGACACTGCCACAGCACCGGGAACGGGGTGAGAGCTGTGTTCCTGCTCCATCCTCACGGGGACACTGCCACAGCATCGGGAACCAGGTGAGAGCCGTGTTCCTGCTCCATCCTCACTGGGGACACTGCCACAGCACCGGGAACCAGGTGAGAGCCGAGCTGCTGCTCCATCCTCACTGGAAGCACTGCCACAGCATCGGGAACCAGGTGAGAGCCGAGCTGCTGCTCCACCCTCACTGGAAGCACTCCACGGCACCGGGAACGAGGTGAGGGTCGTGTTCCTGCTCCATCCTCACTGGGGACACTGCCACAGCATCGGGAACCAGGTAAGGACCGAGTTCCTGCTGCTCCATCCTCATTGGGAGCACTGCCCAGCAGCAGGTGAGAACCAAGCTGCTGCTCTATCCTCATGGCGTGCCAAAGCACCGGGAGCCAGGTAAGAACCGAGTTCCTGCTCCATCCTCACCTGAGGCGCTGCCACAGCATCGGGAACGAGGTGAGAGCCGTGTTCCTGCTCCATCCTCATGGGAGGCTCTTCCATAGCACCTGCATCCAGGTAAGAACCCTGTTCCTGCTCCATCCTCACCTGAGGCACTGCCAAAGCATCAGGATCCAGGTAAGAACCGAGTTCCTGCTCTGTCCTCACCTGAGGCACTGCCACAGCAGCAGGACTGGCGCTGGTGCGGAGCCAGGCGGACAAATGAGGGAATGAAAAGTACAAAACTCTGGAGGGTGCAGTGAGAACCCAGCCGTGCTGCTGGTAAAGCTATTAACATGGACTGAGGAACTGGCTGTGATGGGTTTGGGAGGGATTGGAATTATTAACATGGACTGAGGAACTGGCTGTGATGGGCTTGGGAGGGATTGGAATTATTAACATGGACTGAGGAACTGGCTGTGATGGGCTTGGGAGGGATTGGAATTATTAACATGGACTGAAGTTATTAATATGGACTGGAGTTATTAACATGGACTGGAGTTATTAACATGGACTGGAGTTATTAACATGGACCCAGGCTGTGATGGGTTTGGGAGGGATTGGAATTATTAACGCGGACTGGAGTTATTAACGTGGACTGGAGTTATTAATATGGACTGGAGTTATTAATATGGACTGGAGTTGTCAATATGGACTGGAGTTATTAACATGGACCCAGGCTGTGATGGGCTGGGAGGGGATTGGAAATTCAGGCACTTTTGGCTTTGCTCATCCCACAAGATTTCAGTGTCTTGGAGCATCAAAAACCTCCAAACCAAGGGCTGGCACAGGAAGGATGGGATGTTCAGACATCTCTGATAACTGAGTATTTTTTGGATATTTTTTGAATATTTTTTGGATATTTTTGATTTTCCGGGATATTCCAAACCACTTGTGCACCTACTCAGTTTTAAAACTGAACCTTTCGCTCTGCTCTCATATCTTCATTCTGTGGCGGTTTTCCTCTGATTTTTTCTTTTCTTGAGCAGCTTTTCTGCCTGCCAACCAGTATTCCTAGCTTCCCTTCTGAGGTGATTGCCCTGAAATAGCATTTAGATAGGAGTTATCAGGTTTAAGTTGGTCCAGACCTCTCATTTGAGTTCTCAGAACAGCTTTTGTAATGAATATCAGTGGTACCACACTTTTTACAGCCAGTTGTTTGTGCGCTTTCAGGATGAACCCAAATATATTCTATAATTCACGCAAAAATTGACAGGAGGCATTACTTAGAGTGATAAACACTGCCAAAAATTCCTTGGCTGGAGTTTGGGCTGAGCCTAGCCCAGGATTTTGGCCGGGATTTGATTATTCTGTGAGCACACCCAGCTAATCTTATTAATAGTCATTAATCTCAGGAGCAGCGGCAGGCCCTGAATAAAAGATGACACCGTTAATCTTGGGGTTTGTGCCAGCTGGGATTCTCTGGATGCTTGACAGAAAACCTTTGAGAAATTTGAGCAGCGTGCTGTCACTGTGTGCAGGGGATGCAGGGATTGCAGACTTCCCACACTGCTGGGATCTGGGTGGAGATGTCACTCTGAAAGCAAAAATCATCACTTGAGATCCAGGAAAAATTCCCTTTCTTTTAAAATCTGGATAGAAATGTCACACTGAAAGCAAAAATCATCACTTGAGATCCAGGAAAAATTCCCTTTCTTTTAAAATCTGGATAGAAATGTCACACTGAAAGCAAAAATCATCACTTGAGATCCAGGAAAAATTCCCTTTTTTTCCTTTTTAATCTGGACAGAAATGTCACACTGAAAGCAAAAATCATCACTTGAAATCCAGGGAAAATTCCCTTTTTTTTCCTTTTTAATCTTCTCCACAGCTTCATGTCCTGTTGCTCAGAGCAATTGCAAGGATGTAAATGGAATTTCCATGCAAGAGCATTGATTGGTGACCAGAACTTTATCTTAAACCAAAATTCTGTCTAATTTCATGTCTGATCCATTTTGCTTCTGTGCATTTTCAATGAGAACACGCTGAGGCAAAGAGGGAAAAAAGAAATTTAAGGCCAATATGGAGATATCAGGTGCTGCTACCATCATCTGCTTTTGACCTTTTCCACACAAGAAGCCTGAAACTATTGGGTAAATGTTAAATAAATAACATTTATTTGTTTAAAATACAAAAAAACCCCCATTTATTTCATTTATTAAAATACATCTTTTTAGTAAAATTATTTATTTAGTAAAATCATTTATTAAAATACATTCATTTAGTAAAATAGATTTATTTCATTTATGTAAATTCTTTTGACAGAGTTTCATTTATTTATGAACGACCCTGATCAGCATCTTGCTTTATCTGGATAATTCTTGTTTTTCCTTTTCCAACCTATATTTTGTGAATATAAACATAAATAAATTTAAACTTTTGATCTTGGAAAACCAAAAGTTTGAGCCTTGAAGCTCCTGTTGACTTTTCTCCACCAAGTGAATAATTGAATAATATTTAATTCTAAATTTTGGACCTTTGATCAAGACCAGGATAACTAACAAGTGAATAATAAAATAATATTTAATTCTAAATTTTGGACCCCAAGACCAGGATAACTAACAAGTGAATAATAAAATAATATTTAATTCTAAATTTTGGACCCCAAGACCAGGAGAACTAACAAGTGAATAATTAAATTTTTTAAATTTTGGGCCCCTGACCAAGGCCACGATAACTAACAAGTGAATAACAGAATAATATTTAATTCTAAATTTAATTTAATAATTAATTTAATTTTTAACAATAGAATAATATGAGGTATTTTGAAAAGCAGCAAACCCAGGAGTGATTCCCTGATGTCTCCAAAAAATTCTGAGTCTTGAAGGAGACCCAGAGGAGGAGAAGGAAACACAGGGCAGCACCTGAGAGGGAAAAATCCTGGTGTGGTTTTGTTAAAATTTCTGCAAAAATTCCATTTACAAAAGACAAATAACTTGGAATTGCCTGCGAATAATGTGGATTTTAGGGGAATTTAAGCCATGAGTTTTATTTATTTTACAGAGAACTCAAAGCACCTGTTGCTCTTTAATAAAATGAATAACTTATAAATAATCTTATTTATCATAACTAGAAATATTCACACTCATGAGGCTTTTGGGGTGTTTTCTTCAGGATTTTTTTATTCCAATTTTTTAATTCCATACTTCCAGATCTTCAAGCTTTTCTCTTGCACTAAATTTGATTTATGCAAGATTTCTCATGCAACACATTTGATAAGGGCTGAGGTTGCTGGAGTTGCGAGCTCTTGGTTAAGTAAAAAAATCTTCAGTTGGTTTGGGATGAGGAGAAATATGAACCAAAAAGTAAAAAACGCAACAGGAAAAAAAGAGTGAGAAAGCTCAGCAATCCCACAAGGAATTGTCACATTTTCAGTGGTTTTATGGCATATTTTATTTTTTTGAGCCCAAAAGTAAAATTCCAGATTATAACACCACATTTTTCAATTTTTTATTCAATTTTTTCCCAATTTTCCAATCTTCCTCTTCCTGCATTTTGGAGCTCAGCTGCCCTGTGCGCTGAAATTGTCACATTTTCAGTGATTTTATGGCATGTTTTATTTTTTGGAGCCCAAAAGTAAAATTCCGGATTATAACACCACATTTTTCAATTTTTTATTCAATTTTTTCTTCCAATTTTCCATTTTTATCTTCCTCTTCCTGCATTTTGGAGCTCAGCTGCCCTGTGCACACCTTGCCTGTCCCAAAGGGTTGTGGGGCACAAATTTATCCCAATTCTGCCCTGGAATCAGATCTGGAGCTGCAGAGTGCAATAAACATCTATGCAAATGAGATGCAAATCAGGAGCGCTCCTGTGTTTCCATGCTCTGATAAATCTTCATTGGGCATGCAGGTGCAGAGCGGAGTTAAAAATATTTGGGTTTAGCGCTGGAGTCTTTGAAATAAATGATTTTCTTGCAAATTTTGAGTGGGTCAGGTGTGCTCTCACTGGGGAATTCTCTCTCTCACACCTTCAAATGTTTATTTGGAATTAATTGAACAGTTGGTTTGGAAATCTGTTTGAAATTCTGGCCTGGATCCCAAAAGTCTGGGGTTTGTCCCTCCGTGAGCAGCAGGATCCTCCCTGCTAGAGGCTGAGATCTGTGTTTTAAACTTTAATTTAAATATAAAATTAAATATTATAGAGGCAAAAAGGAGCTGGAGCTCTGCCCCTGCTCCACCAGGCTCCTGTAGGGCCGGGAAATGGCTCAGGTAGGGTCAGGCACTGGTGGTTGTTCTGGTGATGATTTTGGGGTTTCATTTAGGGTCAGGCATTGATGATTGTGCTGATTTTGGGGTTTCATTTAGAGTCGGACATTGATGGTTGTACTAGTGATGATTTTGGGGCTTTATTTATGGTCAGGCATTGCTGACTGTGATTTTGGGGTTTCATTTAGGGTCAGGCATTGATGATTGTGCTGATTTTGGGGCTCCATTTAGGGTCAGGCATTGATGATTGTGCTGGGGCTGATTTTGGGGCTTCATTTAGCATCAAAACGTGATTATTGTGCTGGTGATGATTTTGGGGTTTCATTTAGGGTCAGGCATTGATGATTTTACTGGTGATGATTTAGGGTCAGGCATTGATGACTGTGCTGGGGCTGATTTTGGGGCTCCATTTAGGGTCAGGCATTGCTGGCTGTGATTTTGGGGTTTCATTTAGGGTCAGGCATTGCTGGCTGTGCTGGGGCTGATTTTGGGGCTTCATTTAGGGTCAGAACCTGATGATTGTACTAGTGATGATTTTGGAGATTCATTTGGGGTCAGGCACTTGTTGATTGTACTGGTGTTGATTTTGGGGCTCCATTTAGGGTCAGACATTGATGGTTGTACTAGTGATGATTTTGGGGCTTTATTTATGGTCAGGCATTGCTGGCTGTGATTTTGGGGCTCCATTTAGGGTCAGGCATTGCTGGCTGTGATTTTGGGGTTTCATTTAGGGTCAGGCATTGCTGGCTGTGATTTTGGGGCTCCATTTAGGGTCAGGCATTGCTGGCTGTGATTTTGGGGTTTCATTTTGGGTCAGGCATTGCTGGCTGTGATTTTGGGGCTCCATTTAGGGTCAGGCATTGCTGGTTGTGATTTTGGGGTTTCATTTATGGTCAGGCATTGCTGGTTGTGATTTTGGGGTTTTATTTATGGTCAGCCATTGCTGGTTGTGATTTTGGGGTTTCATTAAGGTCAAGCATTGATGGCTGTGATTTTGGGGTTTCATTTAGGGTCAGGCATTGCTGGCTGTGATTTGGGGGCTCCATTTAGGGTCAGGCATTGCTGGTTGTGATTTTGGAGTTTCATTTTGGGTCAGGCATTGCTGGCTGTGATTTTGGGGCTCCATTTAGGGTCAGGCATTGCTGGCTGTGATTTTGGGGTTTCATTTAGGGTCAGGCATTGCTGGCTGTGATTTTGGGGCTCCATTTAGGGTCAGGCATTGCTGGCTGTGATTTTGGGGCTCCCTCAGAGCTGTGCCTGGGCTGCCAGCCCCGTCCTGGAGGATGCTGGAATGATAAACACAAAAAATGTTCTGCAGTTGTAGTGGGAACCAGACTGGCACTACAGCTTCTCCTTTCTCCTGCTCTCCTCCAGCTTCCCAAATTTCCCTGGTTTAGGTCCATTCTCCTCTCTTACTTGCAGCCAAACCAATGACAGCCTGTGAGAGCTAAATCCTAAACCCTTTTCCTTAATTTTGGGTAATCTGAGACCTCTTGTGGGCCATCCCCATGTCTGGTTGTGGGATTTGGCTTGAAACCTCAAAGGGAAACCCCACAGCGGTCCTAAATCCCATGCCAGAGCCTGCTGCTGCTGCTGCTCAGGGAATTATTCTGTCCCAGCTTCTGGGTGTGTGGGTATCTCCCTGCTGTGGGGTCTGCCCTGATGTGTTTAATTGCAATTACACAAATAATTCTGTGGGTTCAAACAAGTCTGAGGGTTCAGACAAGTCTGAGGGTTCTCCTGAGGTGCTGGCTGATCCAGCTCTGCAGTTCCAGCCCCAGAGCCGGGGGTGGTGTGTCCCACGTGGTGTCTCCTGTCTGCAAACCCAGCAGGGCTGTTGTGTTTGTCAGCTCCTGTGGAGGCACAGGTTTATTTCTGTTAGCAGCTTTGTGCTGCTCCCAGCACTTCTCACACCTGCCCACGCCTGCCTGCATCCTCCTGCCAGCCTCCCCTCCTCCCCTGGGCCTTTCTGCATCTTCTTTCCAGCCTCTTCTCCATTCCTGGGCCTTTCTGCATCTTCTTTCCAGCCTCCTCTCCATCCCTTCACCTCTCTGCATCCCCCTCCCATCCTCCCTTCCTCCCCTGGGCCTCTCTGCATCCTCTTTCCAGCCTCCTCTCCATCCCTGGGCCTTTCTTCATCCTCTTCCAGCCTTCCTTCCTCCCCTGTCTGCTTGGCAACGTGGGCACAAAGGAATTGGGATTTTAGAAAGGATGGTGACACCTGGCTGTCTAAACCAGATAAAAACAGAGTGACAATTGTCAGGGATGGAAATGTCCTGCTTTGGCTCAGCCTGGTGACACCTGGGTGTCCAAACCAGGTGAAAAGGGAGTGACAATTGTCAGGATGGGAAATGTCCTGCTTAGGGCCAGGCTGGTGATATGTGGCTGTCTAAAACAGATAAAAACAGAGTGACAATTGTAAGGGATGGAAATGTCCTGCTTTGGGCCAGGCTGGTGACACCTGGCCAGGTGAAAAGGGAGTGACAATTGTAAGTGATGGAAATGTCCTGCTTTGAGCCAGGCTGGTGACACTTGGCTGTCTAAACCAGATGAAAACAGAGTGACAATTGTGAGGATGGGAAATGTCCTGCTTTGGGCCAGGCTGGTGACACCTGGGTGTCTAAACCAGGTGAAGATGGAGTGACAATTGTCAGGGACTGGAAATGTCCTGCTTTAGTCTAGACTGGTGACACCTGGGTGTCTAAACCGGGTGAAAACACAGTGACAATTGTAAGGATGGGAAATGTCCTGGAAACTCGAGGCTGGAGGAGCTGAAGTCTCAGATCTGCTCCCAGAAGAGGCAGGAGGGATAGATGGGGCTGCCCATGCTGGGATTTACATTTGTGCTCTGGTGTTTTAGGCTTTTCCATGACCCACCCCCCCCAATTCTGAGCTGTTGCCCTGAGTTTTTCCACCACCTCCTCCTTGTGAAGCAAACCTGCTGTGGTCGTGTCCTGCGCCTGCTATTTTGGGAGTGTGATAAATGCTGCTCACTTTCAAAACATTTAAAAAGGTTTTTAATAAACCTGATCAAAAAATACAACAGGAGACTATTCTGAACAGAGAAAATATTACAGCGCCGGGAGCAAAGGATTTTTTCCACACTGTGCTCACCCACACAATGGATATTTTGCCTTTTAACCCTTTAGCCTCTCTCAGAGTCTGGTAATTGACTCCTTCTTTGCTGCCCAGTGTCTTTGATGTCCTAACTGATAACAACACAAGGAGGGGTGAAACATAACTACAAACGTATAAAACATTTTTTAACATATCCATAATATTTACCTTATAATTGTGAGAGCCAAACACGGCATTCCTCACCCACCAGAGGAGGAGGAAGGGCTGGAATTTCTGTTTGGAGATAACGACGACAACCCCCAGCCCTCGTGTCTGCCGGGAGACGCTAATGAGGGAGGGCAGGCTGCTGTGCTGTGACACTCATCGCTGTGACACATGGCACAGTGGAAAGGGCAGGGAGCCCGGGGCTGCAGAGCCTCGCTGCCCTCCTGGCCCTGCAGCAAGCAGGGAGCCAATCCAGCCAGGAAAGGCTCAGCTGATGTGACAGCCTCGGCTCCCAGTAATTGCACGGGATGGGGAAGGCAGCAATGAGGGGGGGAGTGTTAGGGAAGATGAAACAGGAAAGCCTTATCAATATGATTGCCTGGTAAAAGATTTTGAGAATATGGAAACTGTGAGGTTGAAATGAAAGCAAGCTTTGAGATCCCTCAGTCACTGAACAACTGGAAAACAATGGTGTGGCTGGCTGAAGGTGATCCCCTTTTGATGGAACAACACCCTCTGCTTGCAGACAGGCCCAAGGGTCAGAGCAGACCCTGCAGCTTGGCAGAAGGGGCCCAAAGAGGAGATTTTAGGGTTTAAAATGTAACACAGGATGGTAATGTAATGATTCTTATGGGCTGTATGTAAATGCTGTAGCATTTGTATCTTGTACTAGATTGGTTAGTGAGAATCAGAATATTCAACACAGAAGATAATTTATTGTATTGGAATGGGAACCTTGCTCTCTTACCCCTTTACTCTCTCACCCTCTCATCCTCTCCACCCCTCTCTTCTCTCAGGTCCGCTCTGAGCTGTGACAGTAATTGCACAGGATGGGGAAGGCAGCAATGAGGGGGGGGATGTTGGGGAGATGAAACAGGAAAGCCTTATCAATATCATTGCCTGGCAAAAGATTTTGAGAATATGGAAACTATAAGTGAGATTGAAATGAAAGCAAGCTTTGAGATCCCTCAGTTACTGAACAACTGGAAAACAATGGTGTGGCTGGCTGAAGGTGATCCCCTTTTGATGGAACAACACCCTCTGCTTGCAGACAGGTCCAGGGGTCAGCGCAGACCCTGCCAGCTTGGGTCTACAGGTTGCTCCAGCCCAATCCTCTGTCCAGGAATAAAGAGCTGCTCTCACAGGAGAGAGCAATAAAATAAAATAAAACAGTTCAAATAGAAAATTTGGAGTATCTCTTGTGAGAATCTGGGGGGTCATGGAGCTACTCTCACAAGAGAGAGAAATAAAATAAAATTTGAATTTCCTTGTGAGAATCTGGAGGGTCAGGAAGGAGGGACTTGGATAAAGAGCTGCTCTCACAAGGGAAATAAAATAAAATAAAATAAAATAAAATAAAATAAAATAAAATAAAATAAAATAAAATAAAATAAAATACTTCAAATAGAAAATTTGAAATAGCCCGTGAGAGTCTGGGAGTCATGAAGGAGGGACTTGGATAAAGAGCTACTCTCACAAGAGAGTAAGAAAATAAGTAAAATAAAATAAAATACTTCAAATAGAAAATTTGAAGTAGCTCTTGTGAGAATCTGAGGGGTTAGGAAGGAAGGACTTGAATAAGGACTGCTCTCACAAGAGAGAGAAATAAAATAAAATAAATAAAATACTTCAAATAGAAAATTTAAAATAGCTCTTGTAAGAATCTGAGGGGTCAGGAAGGAGGGACTTGGATAAAGAACTACTTTTATTTTATTACTCTCTCACAAGAGAGAGTAATAAAACAAAATAAAATACTTGAATTAAAAAAATTTGAAGTCGTTCTAGTGAGAATCTGGAGGGTCAGGAAGGAGGGACTTGGCATCATCGATGCCTTAGGTTCTGCGATGACACCACAGGAAAAACTCACTCCAGGAACTGCGTGCTGCTCTTTGTTACAATTTTAATTAACTCCCTGGCAGGGAAAATGGACAAATAGCCTCAAACATTACCAGATAATCTGTGTTGAAATAAAAGATTAATCAAGGAGCCGCTCTGTGTGCTGCTGTGGGTGAGGTGGAGCTGCAGAGCCCAGCTAATGACTGAGAGCTTGCCCGAGGCTCAGTCCCAGGAGGGAGCAGGCTGGGTTAATATTCCTTTTGTACCCCAGTGATTAATGAGCTCTCAGCTCCAGGATTTGCTGGCAGGGCATTTGCAAGCACCAGGAAGGGAGGGAGCTGGCTGAGGAATGGTTATTGCACCCACCTGCAAGGCACCAGCTGGGGGCTTGGATTGCACTTTCCAGAAACTTCCCTGGCACAATTAATTATTGCAAGGGAGGGCTCCAGTTCAATTAAGTGATGGGTTATTGTATTTGCTGGGAATGCCCTGACAAAAGAAAGAATGGTGAATCTGACTCCATGTTCTTAGAAGGCTAATTTACTATTTGATGATACTATATTATATTAAAGAATGCTATACTATACTAAAGAATACAGAAAGGATACTTACAGAAGGTTAAAAAGATAATAATGAAAATTCGTGACTCTTTCTTTAATTGCTATAAATTTTAAATTAAGGACCTCTCAGGCAAAAATATGGGAGCAGGAAATAACAGTTCTTTAATAGGGAAGAAAATAAAAGGATAAAATAAACAATGCAGTAAATTAAACCAACACTGCCAGAGTCAGAGCCCAACCTGACACCCTGTGGGTCAGGGTGTTGGCAGCAGTGCCATTGGAATTGTAGCTCAGCCCTCCTGCAGTGTCAGGGCTGGTTCTGCTGGAGCAGGGATCCTGGAGAAAGGTGCAGTCTCTCCTCTGAAGATCCAGTGGAAGAAGAGGCAGCTGCTGTTCCTCTGGGGATCCTGTGGAGAAGCCGTGCTGGTGTTCCAGAATCTCCAGATTATATCCAGGCAGGAATGCTTGGCTGGTGTTCCAGAACCTCCAGATTATATCCAGGCAGGAATGCTTGGCTGGTGTTCCAGAATCTCCAGATTATATCCAGGCAGGAATGCTTGGCTGGTGTTCCAGAACCTCCAGATTACATCCAGGTAGCAATGCTTGGCTCCTCCCTCTGGGCTCACATCTCCCAATGGGATGCTGTATTTCTTATCAGCCATGCAGGGACATTCAATAGCTGTTATCAGCAGGTGTCCCCCAGAGGGAAAAGTGGGTGCAGAAGAGATAAGGAGAACTGCCCACTTGACAAAAGATAACTGCCATACAGATGGTAATAGAATACATCTTGTCTTGCAACCTGAAACAGTCACACAAAGTCTGATTTTGTGACACAAAATCTTTGTGAGAATTTGTGTCAGGGATTGTGGCCTTGGAGCTATGACTGGGAGAATTGAAAATGTGGTTTTGTTAGAATTCAGGCAGACTCTCAGGGCTGGAAATTAGATGCTCAGGGCTCTTGTGAAGCCAAAAATAGGAACTTTATGCTCAGTAAATACAAAATAGCAACTTCATGCCCAGTAAATACAAAATAGGAACTTTATACCCAGTAAATACTCCAGGCAGAGGAAGAATCAGGCTGGAGCCGTGGGCTGCTCTGGAAACTCCTTTTGTTGGATGCAGCTCTGTGAGAATAAGAAACACATTTATCCAAGGTGATTTCTTCTTCAGTAATGTGTTAATGGCAAACAAAATGAGAAACTCACCCAGGCTATTTTTACTCCCTGCTCTGCTGCCTGTTCCCTTCCTCTGCTCAGTTTTAGCTCCTGTCCCCTCACTGTCCTTCCTCTGAAACCTTTCCTCACACCTTTCCTCACCCTTGGAACCTGCTTGTTCTGCATTTACCTGCCAGGTGCAAACCCACTTTTTGTTACCAGTTTTAGTCCTGAAACCTGAAATTCTGGGGAGGGAAATGACAGCTCTGCTAGGCCTGGATCAGCATTGCCTTTCGGTGGTGCTGCTTTGTCCTAGAACTTCCAGTCCTGATGATTTTTGATGCTTTCCTCCTTTTACAGGTGAGGAAATCGGTGGAGAGAGCATTTAATTTGGGTAATTTCATGTTAAGGTGTCCAGAGTCTGCTCTCTTTGGGGTATTTGCCCTTCTTTTTGTGGATTCTCATGGGATTTTTCTTGTGGGGTGCTTCACAAAAAAACTAATTTAGTAATTGTTACCTGCTTTAGTGAAAGTTCTGACATTTCACTTAAGAGGGAACAGAAATTGGATTTGCTGTAACCCCATTCTGAATCTTCAGGGCAGAAATACTGGTAACTGCTGAGGGCCTAATTTAACTGAAGAGCGGGAGATTAGTGGGATTAGCAGAGATAAAAATGAAAAGCTTGGTGACAGCAGCGTGCTCCAAACCCCTGAGCCAAAGCAGGCAGGAGAGAAGCCGTCAGGACCTGGTTTCATGGCCAAGGCAGGTCTGTGATCACACTTAGGACTGCAGGACCCTGGGCTAGAAAAAGCTCTGCAGGAAACAGGACAGCTGGAAAACTTGGGAAAGCAGGATGGAGAAAATCAGCAGCTCCTTCGTCCCACCCATGTGAGTGTTTGCTGTTTTCCATGGCTGTGCTGGGGCTGGTGCAGCCCTGATGAAAATCAGGGAATAATTGCTCCTTTCCACAGCCAGTCCCACCCTTTGTGCTGGGAAATGCTCACAGAATAATCTGTTTCAGATCACCAGGCTGGGAATTGCAAACTTTTATCAGGATCCAGGTTGAACAAAATGTCTTTAATGCTTGTTTGTGTCTCAACCCACACACCTCACCCACTCCCCACCCTCCACTTGGGCTGTGTTGTGACTGAAAGAAACATCCACATCATTGCCTTGGTTCATTTTTATTCCATTTCCCTTGCTTTCCTCCCTGGAGACCTCTTCAAACAGCTCCATTGGCTGGGTGATGTTTTATCTCATGAGTCACCCAGCTCAGATGCACACAAAGGAACTTTTTATTCTAACCTAATTTATCAATTTCTCCTTGGCCCTTTCCTTTTCCTTTCCTTTCCTTTCCTTTCCTTTCCTTTCCTTTCCTTTCCTTTCCTTTCCTTTCCTTTCCTTTCCTTTCCTTTCCTTTCCTTTCCTTTCCTTTCCTTTCCTTTCCTTTCCTTTCCTTTCCTTTCCTTTCCTTTCCTTTCCTTTCCTTTCCTTTCCTTTCCTTTCCTTTCCTTTCCTTTCCTTTCCTTTCCTTTCCTTTCCTTTCTCATTATTCTTTTCCCTTCCCCATTATTCTTTCCCATTTAATATTTAACTTTTCCTGCCTCTGGGGTGCCCAATGAATAATTAGGATTTCACATTTTGGTTTCTGAGCCTTATGAATGGCTGGCAATAGAGTGGAACCCATTCCTCAGACCAAGGTAATTTTTGAAGCCAAGTTCTTTGGTCCTGCCACGTTTTGGCCAATTTCTTGTCACTTTTAGCAGCAGAACCAGTTATCAAATCTGAGATCCTTTTTCCTTAACTTTTATTTCAGTCTCTACCTCTTCTTGTACAGTATAGGGGAACCACAAATGTGCCAATATGGGACATTTGCCTTTAATCTCACCTGACCTGAGCATCTGCTCTTCCTTGCCTTTGCCAGGGAAAGCTTTGGGGATCTAGGCTGGATAGAGAAGGGGAAAATCTTAATTATTTACTTTTAGAGCAGCCTAAGTGTTGAAAGAACTCTCCCCTGTGCCACAAGGAAGGGAAGGTTAAAGACAGAGGCTCTGGGCTGCCCTGGCAGTCTGGCAGGAGCTGTAATTTTATTTTAATGAGACCTTGGGGTGCAGAGGGAGTGGAGCTGATGTCCCACTCCTCAGCTCTGGGCGGGAGCAGCACAAGGCCGTGTCCCCGAAGCTCTGAGCTCCAAAGGCATTGCTGCTCTGGGCTGGGAATGTTCTGGGGATGTTCCAGCCTCTGCCCTGGCAGATCACCTTCCATCATGGTTTTTGTCTGACTTTGAGCCGTCTGTGGCACCTCAGATCTGGAAATGCTCTGCACCCAGTGCAGCCCCTGAGCCAAGGAGCCCTCAGAGAGCTCAGGGGTCTTTGTGCTCCTTTCCAAACTCTCAGAGATCTCAGGAGTGACTTTGTGCTCCTTTTAAAACTCAGAGAGTTCAGGGTGACTTTGTGCTCCTTTCCAAACCCTCAGAGATCTCAGGCTGACTTGATTCTCCTTTTCCAAACCCTCACAGGGCTCAGGGGTCTTTGTGCTCCTTTTCCAAACTCTCAGCAATCCCAGGGCACTTTATGCTCCCTCTCCAAGCCCTCAGAGATCCCAGGGCAATTTGTGCTCCTTTTCCAAACCCTCACAGAGTTCAGGGATCTTTGTGCTCCCTCTCCAAACCCTCAGAGAGTCTAGGAGTGACTTTATGCTCCCTGTCCAAACCCTCAGAGAGTTCAGGGCACTTTGTGCTCCTTTGCCAAACTCTCACAGAGTTCAGGGTGACTTTGTTTTCCTTGTCCAAACTCTCAGCAATCCCAGGGCGATTTGTGCTCCTTTTCCAAATCCTTACAGGGCTCAGGGGTCTTTTTGCTCCTTTTCCAAGCCCTCAGAGATCTCAGGAGTGACTTTATGCTCCCTGTCCAAACCCTCAGAGATCTCAGGGCCCTTTGTGCTCCCTCTCCAAGCCCTGCCAACCCCGGGGCTGGGGTAAGCAGCTCAGGCCAGCTGGATGTTTACTATTTGTGTAGATAAGCCTTTTATCTCCTAATGTGTCTTTGCTCTCAGGAGCAGCCAATATTTGAAATGTCACCCCCTGTCCTGGACAGGAGCTCCTTGTCACACACCTGGCGCCGTCCTGGTGCTGGTGACACCCCTGGATGCGTGATGGGGAGGATGAACATGAGGAATTCCCCGTGGAGCAGCCCATCTGAGATAAAAATGGGCTTTTTGATCTCGTTAGCAGTTTACACGGCAGGCTGTGGTGTTTCTCCAGGGGAGCACACTCGTGGCAGAGCACAGCTTATCTGGAGTGCAGCTGGGGGACACAAAGCCCAGCTCCCCCAGCTCTGAGCATCTCTGCAGGAATCAATGGAGCTGCTCCTGCAGTGATTTGTTTTTAATGTGCTCCCGGCAGGGCTCCTCTGCCTCTGCCAGGCTGTGCTTTCATGTGGCCAAATCCTGCCATTCATTGTCCCTGTGGCTGGCAGCTCCTGAAATTGAGAGTGAACTGAACAACCAGGTGGATTCCTGGCAATTCCTGAAACCCAGAGTGAGCCCAGCATCAAGGTGGATTCCTGGCAGTGCCCAAAATTGAAAATGAACCCAGCAGCCAGGAGGAATCCTGGCAAATCCCAAAATCCAGAGTGAACCCAGCAGCCAGGTGAATTCCTGGCAATTCCCAAAGTTGAAAGTGAACCCAGCATCAAGGTGAATTCCTGGCAGTGCCTGAAATCCAGAGTGAGCTGAACAGATAGGTGGATTCCTGGCAATTCCTGAAATCCAGAATGAACTCAGCAGCCAAGGGGATTCCTGGCAATTCCCAAAATTGAGAGTGAATCCAGCAGCCAGGTGGATTCCTGGCAATTCCTGAAATCCAGAATAAGCCCAGCAGCCAGGAGAATTCCTGGCAATTCCTGAATTCCAGAGGAAACCCAGCAGCCAGGTAAATTCCTGGCAATTCCTGAAATTGAGTGAGCCCAGCATCAAGGTGAATTCCTGGCAATTCGAGAAATCCAGAGTGACCCCAGCAGCCTGGTGGATTCCTGGCAGTGCCCAAAATTGAAAGTGAACCCAGCAGCCAGGTGGATTCCCAGCAGTGCTTTATGGGGTGTGAAGAGCAAAGTGTGGGAGCCAGATAAGGGATATCCTATACCCTATATCCTATATCCTATATCCTATATCCTATACGTTGGGCTATCTGGATCTTTTTAAGATAAGGGATATCTTTATATGGCTTATTGCTTCCTGCAGGCATTGCAACTGAAGGCAGAAATAATTTAAAAATAGTTCAAAGTGCTGTTCCTAAGCTGATTGTATCTCAGACTTGTTGAAATGGCAACTACCAGCATTCAAATCTTCAGTTGGGATGTGAAAGGGGAGATGGATCAAGGTCTGTTTAAACACTGAGCACTCAGTTTAAACACAGAAAGATTTTGACTGGCACTGTAAGGACAAGGCAAGAAACCTACTGGATGATTAAAACACAAAATTGGAGAGGCTTTTGCCAAAGCTGGTGTTGTTCAGTACCATGGCTCAAATTCCAGGCCCCTGAAACCCATTCCTGACCCAGAGCTGCTGTGTTTATTTCTGAATGCACCTTGGTTTTCATCTTTGGTTTCTTTCTGAGAGCCCCTGCAGGGGCTGTTGAGGTTGGTTGTGCTCCAGAGGCAGCCGAGCTCTCCAGGCTGGGCTTTTGCAGCTTCCCTTGCCCCATTTATGAGGAATTCCTGGAGAGCAGGGATGGAAGGAGTTCAGCTCTGCTCTGATGCCAGCCTGTCATCCTTCTGTGATGTTTATCACAGAATTTACAGAATCACAGAATCATGGAATGACCAGGTTGGAAGAGACCCTCAAGATCATTGAGTCCAACCCAGCCCCAACACCTCACCCAAACCCTGGCACCCAGTGCCACATCCAGGCTTTGTTAAACACACCCAGGGATGGGGACTCCACCACCTCCCCAGGCAGAACATTCCAGAACTTTATCACTCTTTCTGTAAAGAACTTTTTCCTGCTATCCAGCCTGTATTTCCCTTGGCACAGCTCGAGGCTGTGTGCTCTGGCTGTGTCAGTGCTGCTGCAGACAGAGCCCAGCCCCAGCTGAGCACAGGCACCTTTCAGGAGCTGTGAGAGTGATGGGGGCAGCCCTGAGTCTCCTTTTCTCCAGGCTGAGCACCCCCAGCTCCCTCAGGGGTTCCTCTCAGGGTTTGTGTTCCCAGCCCCTCTGGATGTGCTCAGTGTCCCAAGGTCCTTCCCAAACTGAGGGCCCAGAGCTGGGCACAGCATTGATGTCTTTTATTTCCCCTATTAATCAGTGAAGGCCTAAACAAAATTATTCTGGGTTTAAAATATTGTTTGAATGCCAAGTGTAATTAGAGCTGAGATGTTCTGCTTACTAATGCTCTGCTCTCTCTGGAGACATCCCCCCTTCCTGAAGGGTGAGATTTGCTGGAGGCCAAAACCTGTAAACCCTGCCCACGAGGGAATGGTTCCTTCTGCTTTTTTGAGATGTGATAAAACTTTAAATAAATGTGACTTGTGGCTGAAGGGACTCTTTGGGGTATGGCAGTAACTGAGTGTCTGATTCTTGGCACTCCCTGCCTACAAGGGAGTGTTTTCTTTTCTTTTCTTTTTTTTTTTTTTTTTTTTACAAAACTTTATATAAACTGTGGGATTTGTGGCTAAAGGGGCTGTTTGGGGTGTGGCAGCACCGAGTCTCTGATTTCTGGCACAAACTCTGCAGGAGGGCCCAGCTGGAGTTTACAGCTGCATTTTGGGGTCCAGCATCTCCTGGGTTATTCCCTTCACAAAATGAGTGTTGGTGACTGAATGGATGATTTTGCACAGCTCTGGGCTTAGAGCAGGTGCTGCTGGGCTCTTTTTGGAATAAAATTGGTTGATAAAACCCAGAAATTCACATCTCTGTGTCCTATCCGTTGCTGCTGTGGCAGCTGGTGGACGGCCAGCTCTGCTTCCTCAGTAAAACCCCACTGAATATAAAACCTGAGAGATGGCTTTTATTTAATTAGCATATTTCAGCAGTCATAAATCTGATGTATGAGTGCCATGGAGTGGGATTGTGCTGGCTGCAGAACTGCCAGGGACGGTTTGAATCTGATTTTAGGAGGGGAATTGGGGCATCTTCATTTCTGTAGGGGCTGGGAAGAATGAGGATGGCAAAAATCCTCTCTGTGGTGGTGTCTTGGTTTGGAAAGCCAGGTGCCTGCTAAGGAAGGCAGGAGTCTCCCTTGAAATGGAAAATGTGAAACATCCCCCTCAAATTGCTATAAATTTTAAATTAAGGGGCTCTCAGGCAACAAAAATGGGAGCAGGAAATAACAGTTCTTTAATAGGGAAGAAAATAAAAGCATAAAATAAACAATGCAGTAAATTAGAACAGCATTGACAGAGTCAGAACCCAACCTGACACCCTGTGGGTCAGGGTGTTGGCAGCAGTGCCATTGGAATTGTGGCTCAGCCCTCCTGCAGTGTCAGGGCTGGTTCTGCTGGAGCAGGGATCCTGGAGAAAGGTGCAGTCTCTGCCTCTGAAGATCCAGGGGCAGAGGCAGCTGCTGTTCCTCTGGGGAATCCTGTGGAGAAGCCGTGCTGGTGTTCCAGAATCTCCAGATTATATCCAGGCAGGAATGCTTGGCTGGTGTTTCAGAATCTCCAGATTATATCCAGGTAGGAATGCTTGGCTGGTCTTTCAGAACCTCCAGATTATATCCAGGCAGGAATGCTTGGCTGGTGTTCCAGAATCTCCAGATTATATCCAGGCAGGAATGCTTGGCTGGTGTTCCAGAACCTCCAGATTATATCCAGGCAGGAATGCTTGGCTCCTCCCTCTGGGCTCACATCTCCCAATGGGATACTGCAGTTCTTATCAGCCATGCAGGGACATTCAATAGCTGTTATCAGAGGGAGGAGTGGATGTGGAAGAGATAAGGAAAACTGCCCACTGAACAGCAGACAGCTGCCATGCAGATGACAAATAGAACACAATGTGCTTGGCAATCCAGGACAGGTGGGCAGAGAAAGCTCAGGGCTGCTGGGGCTGTTCCTACAGAGCTTTAACAACCTGGCAGAGGCACCTCAAAGTCACTTTAGAGAGAATTTCCAGGAATAAGAAGAGTTTCTGAAGGGGTCTGATCCTTTAGGTTTCCTCCTAATGGGTTTACACATTGCTTTTCTTTTTCCATTGGCTTCAGGCTCCCTCCAGCTTAAGAGGGAGAAGCAAAGTGATCACAGCAACATCCAAATCCATGTTAATAGTTTTACTACAAGCATGCTCAAAGATCTGCGCTGTGGGTGCGTTGGAATATGGAAATAAACGAGGCAGAATTTTGTTGGTGACAAAAAAAAAAAAAAAAAAAAGAAAAAAGAAAAAAGAAAAAAAAAGAAAGAAGCTGCTCTGAGTAACAGCTTGGGATATTCAAACCCAAATGTGCTGCTTCCAAAATGTCATGAAATGTGTGTGCAGCATTTGAGTGTCTGTGTGCCATCTGTGTGTTTGCTGGGAGAGCTGTGCAAAGCTTGCTGATCATTATTGTGTGTTGTTCCTTTCTCCAGCACCCTTGGCCCCCAGGCTGAGTTCTGAGATGATTTATATTTATTTATTTTTTTTTCTTCGAGGGGTTAATTCAGCTGATTGTTGTGTTTTACTGGAAAAGTGTAGATCAGCTTCCTCTGATGTGAGGAGAAAATGAAGTCAGGAACTCCTACACCTCCCTGAGTGTTTTGGATTAAGGAATGAGGCAATAAAAAAAAAATAAAGTAAAAAAAGGAATTAATGATTATGGAATGAACTAAAATAAAAAGAGTAGAGTAGGAAAAGTAAAAAAAGGCAAAGGTTCTCATTAAAAGGGGAGAGCTCAGGTTTTACAGAAGATGCAAGTTCATGTATCAGCAGCAGAGAGAAATGGGAATAATGAAGTGATTGAAGGAGGGAAATGAGGAGCTAACACAACGTGGCAGTGCGGGGAAGATGGATTTGGAGCAGAACAAATAAACACTCCACAGTCTGTCAGGGTCATTCAGGGCTGGAAACGCAGCCCTGAGGGGTGGCTGCTCTGCCTGGGCTGGGATTCTCATTGTCACTGCAAACCTGAGGACAATATCCCCTATTTCTGGCTCTGAGCTGCCACCTCCGTGATGAAAATGCCATTTAATTGTAATTGTGCAAATAAATTATCAAATATTTGGAATTGCAGTGCTAGCCCAAGGAACATGGGTAACAAACTGATACATTTGCAATAAAAGAGGGGATTTCCTGATGGAATTGGGTGTCTGAGCTGTCAAAGCACTGGCTGGGAGATGAAGCTGTGGAATACGAACCCTGCGCTTTTGAGAGGGGGAGGAAAAATGGATTTTGTATCCGTATTTCCTTCCAAAGGAATATTGGAACAGCACTTTGTGTCAGGTCCCCTCCAGCGCTCAGCTTTGTCCCACACACTGAATTTTATCTTCGTGAAGATTTACATTTATGTTGACAAAATAAATTTTTTAGGAGTAGATGAGTGTAAATGCTTGGGAAAGGAATATCCTGCTGAGGATTGGGGGAGAGAAAGAAATGCTTTAATTGTCTTAAATTCTTCTCTGTTTAAATCTGTTTGAATTCTTCTCTGTTTAAAGTTTCATGGCTTTGAGTTTTACAAGGAAAACGGGAAAAGGGCTTGGTGAGCAAAGTTCAGCAGAGTTGGAGAATGTGAAACATCCCAGCAGGGAAAATGTTTCTTTAACTCCTGTAGTGGGGTCAAGGAGAGAAGCACAACGGCCCAAGAGCTGGGAATGTTTGCCAGCTTTGCTCTGAAACCCCTCCTGGCTGTTTGGCCAAAAATCCCAGGCCAAGAAAAGCAAGGTTTGTTTGTGGGGAGCTGCAGGACTGGTGTGAATCCCCCAATCAGTGTTTGAACACAGAACTCTTTCCAGGAGAATATAAAAGAGAGAAAAGAGTGGAAAAGGGGAAAAGCATGGGGAGGAAAGAGTGGAAAATAGAAAAAGAATGGGGAGAAAAACTTGAATTATAACATGTCTAACTCAGTACCTTTTATAACCATAGAAAATGTTCCTTAGTGATAAATGCTGTAAAAGGTCTCCTTTTTTTTTTCTTTCTTTTTTTTTTTTTTTTTTTTTTAATTTATTTTGCCCCTTGAAGGATTTCCAGGCACTCCCGTATCTGTTTGCTTGTTTTCTATGATTTCCTGACCCTCATCAAATCCTCATGAGTGAAGCTGGGACTGGCTGGGTGGTGTGAATCCCCAAATCAGTGTTTGGACACAGAACTCTTTACAGGGAAATATAAAAGACGGAAAAGAGTGAAAAAGGGAAAAAGAATGGGGAGAAAAGAGTGAAAAGTAGAAAAAGAATGGGAAGAAAAACTGGAATTATAACATGTCTGTAACTCAGTACCTTTTATAACCACACAAAATATTCCTTAGTGACAAAGCAGACAAATGCTGTAAAATATCTCTATTTCTTTGTTTCTGGAAGGATTTTCAGGCACTCCCATATCTGTTTGAGTGCTTTCTGTGCTTTCCTGACCCTCATCAAAGCTTCATGAATAATTAAATATTATTATTATTAATAATAATTATAATAATAAAGGATGCAGCAGGCCCTGGCTGGGAGGGAGCTGCAGACACCAGCTGCTGTGATAATTCCAATAAACAACATTAAATAATTTGTCTGGGGTTAGTGGTGTAGCAAGTGCTGATTAAGGATTGGATTTGACTCATTTGCTGGAGGCTCCTGATGTGTTTAAATGCTTATTTCACCATGAGAGAGCAGCATATGTTCACCTCAGAGTGCGCTGAGCCAGCTGGGGCAGCAGCACCAGCCTGGGGTGGTGAGGGTGGCTGAATCTTGGCACAATTCAAAAATAAAAATTAAAATACAAATAAAAATAAAATTAAAATACAAAATAAAATAATAGAATAATAAAATTAAAAAAAAAATACAGGGTTGGGGTTTAATCTTCTGCTTTGTGCAGCAAATGGGAATTTCCAGAAGGTTTCTGTTCCAGAGCCTGTATTTGTAATGTCACTTTAAAGGAGGGATGATAAATAATAAATAATGGATATAAATAAATTTATAGAAATAGAATACAATAATAATAAATAATAATCATAATGTATAATATAAATATTCTATATTAATATATATTAATGTATATATTGTTCTATATTAATATATAACATGTATATAGAAATATAATACTATAACAATAAACACTAATGTATAAATATTTCATTTATATAATATATAAATATTACATTATATTATATATAAACATATAAAGTTATATATAATATATATATAATATTTAATAATATATAATACATAAGTATATTATATAAATATAATACAATATGATATGTTATATTATATAACATACAAATATATATTGCACATTATATATCATATACATTATATGCAATATACAATACAATAAAAAGAATTATTGTTGTTACTACTATTATTATTATTATTATTATTATTATTATTATTATTATTATTATTATTATTATTATTATTATATTTTGGTTTGTGGGGTATTTTGGCCACTTGGACATGTGTTTACGGGGTATTTTAGCCATGTGCAGGTATTTATGGGGTATTTTGGCCATGGTATTTTGGTTTGGGGGTATTTTAGCCATGTACAGGTATTTATGGGGAATTTTGGCTATGGTATTTTGGTTTGGGGGGTATTTTAGTCATGTACAGGTATTTATGGGGTATTTTGGCTATGGTATTTTGGTTTGTAGGGTATTTTAGCCATGTGGCCACTGCCATCACTGGCCAAACCTGCATTCCAGGATCTCCTGTACCACCAGCCCCCGTGCCAGCCCAGGGCAGGCAGTGCCAGCTCTCCTGGCTGGCAGGGCTGGCACTTTGCAGACTGAGCTGATGCTCCTCTTCCCACAGCAGCCCCCTCGTTCATCTCCTCTGACAGCCAGCGCTGGTTTCCATGGAGCTGCTTCATCCATACCTTTAAAAAACCTTTTTTTTTCCCCTGTTCCCCTATAGACATAATTATAATTTGAGGTTTCTATGGCAACATCTCGGGAGGGATGGGCTGTGATGTTTTCCAGCAAGGCTGGAGTGATGCCTGGTACCCCCAAGTGTGGCTGGCACACATGATGGAACAGTTCCCTGCCCTATTAATCTGGAATTGTGGTGGGGGAAAAAAAATCCCGAGGGACTGCCTGGATTAATAAAGCTCAAACTCTGAAAGTCACAGCTCAAAAAAGGGGAAAAAAATAAAATTCAAGATTTTAGCTGTGCCATGTGTGTTGCCATAAAGATCTTTGAGATGGTGGCATAAACTTCATTTAGTGGCAGTGAATATTCTAGGAGGACATATATATATATAATATACATAATATAATATATAATATATACAATATATATAATATATAATATATAATATATCACATATCATATATCATATATCATATATCATATATATAATCATATATAATATATATTTATCTAATATGTCATATAACATAAAATATATAATAATACATTATATTATATAATATACATAATCTAATATACAATGTAATATATAATATATAATATATAATATATAATATATAATATATAATATATAATATATAATATATAATATATAATATATTATATATTATATATTATATATTATATATTATATATAATATATATTATATATTATATATCTAAGATATGATATATAATATATTATATATCATATATTATATATAGTATATAGTATATAGTATATAGTATATAGTATATAGTATATAGTATATAGTATATAGTATATACTATATACTATATACTATATACTATATACTATATACTATATACTATATTATATATTATATATTATATATTATATATTATATATTATATATTATATATTATATATTATATATTATATATTATATATTATATATTATATTCCAATGTGCACCCTCGTTTTTCTTTTCCTTGTGTCAATCTGTGAAATTCCTATGGAGTTCATGATTCTTCCCATTGCTCCTTTCATCTCTCAGTACCCAAATTTATTTATCAGCAGACCCACAGTTTGTACAGACAAATCTCTCATTCCTTTCATGTGGAAGCCAAATTTCTGCTGCAGCCCCACTGATAACTCCAGGGAGGTGGGAAGAAACCCCTTCAATTTTTACACACCTAGTCACTCTAGTGAGAAAGGATGTGTGGAATTCCTGTTTGCTCCCCCAAAACCCTGTCTGCAATCTTCCCTGTGTCACATGAGCTCCTTCTTCCCACTGAAAGAAAACCTGAAATTGAGATATCCAAACTGTGCCCAGCTGAAATAAAACCGGAATTTGAGATTTCCAAACTGTGCCTGGCCAAAAATCAAACCTGAATTTGAGATATCCAAACTGCCTAGCCAAAAAAACAAACCTGAATTTGAGAATTTGAGATATCCAAGGGAATGGGGCAGGTCAGGCATTTCCAGGCATTTTGTGCCACACTGAGAGGGAACACTGCAGGGCTGTGCTCTAATTTCACCTCTCCATTTATTTCCTCCCTCTGCTGATGCCCTTACTTAAGAGTGTTCTGGTGTTTTTTTTTTTTTTTTAAACGTCCTTTGAGACAAGCAATTCATGGTTTTCTATTCTTCTGGTCTTAATATTCGGTGTAGGTTGGTGAGAGAAAATGATTTGTGGAAGCAGCTGCTGGGGAATTGTGTTCCTGCCAGGCTGCCCTGGTGGAGGAGCAGCTGGTGCTGCAATTGGTGCTGCAATTGGTGCTGCAGCTGTTCCTGCAGCTGTTCCTGCAGCTGGTGCTGCAGTTGCTTTCTGAGCTCGCTGAAACTCCAGAGCAAACCCCTGAAATTCCAGCAGATCAGGCCCAGGGTTGTTATAAATGTGAATTTTTTAAGTCGCAAAATGTGAAATTTTTTGTCTGCTGCCTCTGACAGCGCTCCTGGGGTGGTGCTGGGAAGGGAATTGTCCTTCGAGGAATTTGTGGTTTTCTGTTCTTCTGGCCTTAATCTTTGGTGTAGGTCCATTAGAGAAAAGGATTTGTGGATGCACCTCCTGAGGAATTGTGTTCCTGCCAGGCTGTCCTCAGTAAACATCCAATTCCTGCAATAAATACCCAATCCCTGCAATAAATATCCAAGTCCTGCAATAAACACATAATTCCTGCAATAAATATCCAATACCTACAATAAATACCCAATCCCTGCAATAAATACAAAATTTCTGCCAGAAAGACTCAATTCTTACAACAATTACCCAACTCCTACAATAAATATTCCATCCCTGCAATAAATATCCAATCTCTGTAATAAATATCCAATATCTACAATAAATACCCAATCCCTGCAGCTGCCTCTGAGTTTGATGTGATAAAATTGGCCTGGGGATTCCCTGATTTCTGCAGATTCCCCATGCCAGGCAGTGCTGGGTGCGTTTCCCTCCCTCAGAGAACATCTGGATCTGCTGGAGCTGAGACCCTCAGCTCCCTGAGCTGCAGAGATTCGGGGCTGACAGATGCTGATTGTTTTTATTTGTGTGACAGGAACCTTCTGCATGCCTGCAGCAGATGCTGCTGAATCCTCACTTCTCCAGGGGGAGAGGCTCAGCCTGCTCCTCCATCTGCCTCCTCATTAGGTGCTCTCAATTTGGGATAAACACACAGATTGTTGGCATCTAAGCTGCCTGGGGATGCATTTTCGTGTCTCAGGCACGCAGCTCGTTGTATATTTAATTTATCTGCCCATTGCTAAGCTTGGAAAAATCTTATAACAACTGCCCTGAGCACAAGGACCTTGTAAGAGCAATTAGGAATTGGTTTGATCGCTGGTTTGGTTCCAGCTGGGATCAAATTCTGTCCTAAAACTAGGATAATCCCACAGACTTGGTGTGGAAGTGGAAATTTCACTGAAATTTGGTGAAAATTCTGTGAAATTCAGGGAGTTCTGTCCTAACACCAGGACAATCCCACAGACTTGGTGTGGAAGTGGAAATTTCACTGAAATTTGGTGAAAGTTCTGTGAAATTCAGGGAATTCTGTCCTAACACCAGGACAATCCCCAAAACTTGGTGTGGAAGTGGAAATTTCACTGAAATTTGGTGAAAGTTCTGTAAAATTCAGGGAGTTCTGTCCTAACACCAAAAACTTGGCGTGGAAAAACCTAGAAGTGGAAATTTCACTGAAATTTGGTGAAAGTTCTGTAAAATTCGGGGATTATCTGAGTGTGCAGGAGCCAAGTCTGTGAGCACACACAAATCTTTCCCCTCCACGCCCCAGTTTAGGTAAAAACTGGTGAAATTATTCATTTCTTTTACCATTTAATGAATTATTAATTAGCTGTGCTGTAATGGAGGGGGAAGCTTAATTCACCATCTGAAAACTCTCCCTGGATTCTGATAAAAATTCTTTGTATGGTCCAAGGAAATGCTTGAAGGTCCTGAGGTGATTTCAGCATGGGTAAACCCAGGGATAACTCCCAGAGGTGATTGCAGAGATAATTTCACATTTTTTGTGAAGATCAAAGATGCAACAGGTCCAGCCTTTTAGGGATGAAATTTTGGATTATTCTCTTGGAAGCGGAAGAGAAAGAAAATCAACAGATTCCCCCCAAAGTGAACAGATCTGCTGCTTTCTTGGTACAAAAATTAATATTTAAAGACGGAAGTTTTACCTTGAAGCAGTTGGGAGTCACCCTGCTCTCAGCAGCGCTGTAACTACGCCTAATTATAAATCCCTTTGGTTATTTCAGACCCAAATCAGGCGCTCAGATCAGCTCTGTGATCAGATTTAATTACTGGATGCTATTCACACTGATGTGCCAGGTAATTGCCAGATTCCAATGTGTAAAAAAGAAAAAAAAAAGACGTTTATCTGATGCTTCACTGAGCTTCCACTTATGGGGCTTTTCTTTCTGTTTCATTTCTGCTTTTCCATCACAACCTTGCCAAGGTCTCATTGTGCAGCTCAGCCCCAGGCAAAGCCACGAGAGGCAGAGGAAGATGATGTTTGAGAGAATAATCCTGTAAATGTCATTGTTGGCTCAGATCTCAGAGTGGCTGCCTGGGAAGAAGTGGGAGTGAGAGAGCAGAGAGGCAAAAAATGAAAACGGCAGATTTATTTATAACTAATGAAAAGATCCTGCAAGGAGCTCGGTATTCATCCCTGCTCAGGTTATTCACTCAGATAATTTTGAATAATTTTGTAACTTGGAGCCAGAACTTCAAAAAAACCTCAATTTGTGGTTCAGAGATTTCAACCCTGCCTGCCTTCCAACTCTCAATTTTGGAATTGGGTTTTTCTCCTACACCTGCCCTGGCTGGAGCTGGAATTTGAACCTGGGATATCCTCTCCTTGTGAATTATTAGTTGAAACCCGAAAAGATATAAATATAAACATAATATTACATGTTTTATAAATATATATAAATTCTATTTTATATATTCTATTCTATTCTATTCTATTCTATTCTATTCTATTCTATTCTATTCTATTCTATTACGTTACACTACACTACATTACATTATATTATATTATATTATATTATATTATATTATATTATATTATATTATATTATATTATATTATATTATATTATATTATATTATATTATATTATATTATATTATATTTTATATGATATGATATGATATGATATAATATAATATAATATAATATAATATAATATAATATAATATAATATAATATAATATAATATAATATAATATAATATAATATAATATATATAAATTCTATTTATGTAGAAGTTCAAAAATAAAACCCCCAACACAATAAACTCTTAAATAAAACAAGTTCAAATGGATTATTAATTTGGATTATTTCTGAGATTATCAGCTTCTCCTCTCTTCACACAGTGTCACACAAAATTGCACCACATGGCCTTCGTCATGGCTCTTGGTTTAAGATGAAATTTGAGCAGAAATTTGTGGTTTTCTGGGAACTTTCCCATGCCTGGAAATCACAGCAAACACAGAGCAGTGCCATGAAATTTGGTAGGAGCTATAAGTAAAAAAAACCAAAACAGAGACAAAAGCAGCAGAGGTGCAATATTGAAGTAACCAGATTGGTGTTGAACTTGAGAATATTTTCCTGTTCCCTGCAAATTGAGTTACGGTTCAGACAGGGCAGGAGAGAAACTGCCATGGTGTGCACGACGGAACTGGAGAATTCTGAGAATTAAAGCTCAGCAAACACTGGTGGCACTCCCCACCCAAATTTGATAAAGGAAAAAAAAAAGGGCAGGGAGATTGTCAGACACATGAATTATTCATTTCCAGCAAAAGAGATTTTCCAGCTCACAGGCAGCTGGATCCCAGAGTCTGCCTGAGCTCTGAGCAGGGAGGAGAAGCAATAAGGAATTCTTTGTTTTCTGTTTTCCACCTTGAAATGGAATTCTCTATTTTCTGTTTTCCACCTTGAAAAAGAATTCTCTATTTTCTGGTTTCCACCTTGAAATTTAATTCTTTATTTTTTGTTTTCCATGGTGAAATGGAATTCTCTATTTTCTGTTTTCCACCTTGAAAAGGAATTCTCTATTTTCTGGTTTCCACCTTGAAATTTAATTCTTTATTTTTTGTTTTCCATGGTGAAATGGAATTCTCTATTTTCTGTTTTCCACCTTGAAATGGGTGCTGGCTTTGCTCTGAATTTGGAGACAGGACATGGAATGTTCAGCTCCCAAACTCTGGAAGTCTCCTGGACTGAACATTTTGAGAGGCTTTGAGATCACCACGTGCTTTTTGTTCTTTCTTAAATTAAACTTGCACAGTTCCAGTACATCAGGCAGTGCTTAATCTCAGTGTTAGCTGGAAGGAAATTGAGATAAAATGAGAAATGGCTTTCTCTGAAGGACAAAAGAGTAAAATGCAGGAACTCTGATATCCAGGCTCTCAGCTAGAGTATAACCAAGCCTCATCTGCCTGGCTTTAAGGAAAAATAAAGATATTTTGGGGTAGTTCACCTCAGAAATGGCACTGGTTACAAACCTGAATTGCTGAGGTCATTTGCAGATGATGTGTGGTGTTCCCTGACAGGCAAAACCTCTTGGTGCTGCTCAAACAAAACATCATTCCTGGGCACAAATCTTGGTGTATAAAAACAGGAATTGTGATTTTTTTAGTGTGATTTAAAACCCCAAACAGCTGGAGAAGCATCACCGGTTGGCTTCTGTTGCTACTTGTGTGTTAAAAGGGAAGAAGAGGGGAAAAGAAAATCCTTTGGGGTGATGGTTATTAGTGGAGTTTGTATATTTGGAATTCCAGAGCTCCTGACTCTGGCCTTGTTCAAGATTCCCTGCAGAGTTTGACCTTGTTTTCCCCACACATAAAATGATAATTTTTTTGGGAAATAAAAGCAGATTTCTGGTGACACAACCTGACATCTCCAAGCTATTTTATTCTGTTAACCACCATCCCCAGCAGTTCTGGGATCTGGATGAGAGAGGCTCCAGCACTGAAGTTCTGAAATTTATTGAAATTATTCCCAACCTGTGCTATTCCATCCTGTTAACCACCATCCCCAGCAGTTCTGGGATCTGAGAGCAGCTCCGGCACTGAAGTTCTTTGTGTGTTTATTGAGATTATTCACAACCTGTGCTATTCCATCCTGTTAACCACCATCCCCAGCATATTACAGCGTCCTGAGCGGGTCGCTGGTGGTGAGAGAGAGACGAGAATCTTGCTTCTAGATCAGAAGGCTGGATTTATTGATATATAATATATAATACATTATAACTATACTAAATAGAATAAAGAGAGAGAAGTTTGCAGAGCTGCTGCTAGGCTAAGAATAGAAAGAAAGAATCCATAACAAAGTTGTGTCCAGGGACTCGGTGCCTGGCTTGCACTTGTGATTGGCCCTTAATTATAAACATGGGAACATGAACCAATCAAGGTGCCCCTGTTGCATCCCACAGCAGCTGATAATAATTGTTTACATTCTCTTCTGAGGCCTCTGCCTTCCAGAAGACACAGAAATCTGAAAAAAAGGATTTCTGTGGAAAAAATGTCTGCGACACCAGCAGTTCTGGGATCTGAGAGCAGCTCCAGCACTGAAGCTCTGTGTGTGTTTATTGAGATTATTCACAACCTGTGCTATTCCATCCTGTTAACCACCATCCCCAGCAGTTCTGGGATCTGGGTGAGAGAGGCTCCAGCACTGAAGTTCTGAAATTTTTTGAAATTATTCACAACCTGTGCTATTCCATCCTGTTAACCACCATCCCCAGCAGTTCTGGGATCTGAGAGCAGCTCCAGCACTGAAGCTCTGTGTGTTTATTAAAATTATTCACACCCTGTGCCAGCAGGGGAACCCACCCCGGGCACCCTTGGCAAAGCAAAACAAAGGGAAATCTCTGCTGGGAGACGCAGCCAGAGGGAGGTGATGGTTTTGTGCTTGTTTTTTAAGATATTCTGAATATTTACTGTGTTTTTCTGGTGTTTCACACCTGCAGGTTGAAATCCCTGCCCCAGGAATTCAGTTCAGTGAGTTCTGACTGCACAGAATAAATGTGGGATTTATTTTGTGGCAGAGCTTTCCCATGCTCATTTAGGGTAACCTCAGCCTGGCTGGGGATTGTTATTCATTATCCCTAAATAGATGCTGCAGGTGGGGGAATGCCTTATATAGACTGGTAAATTTTATAACATAAAATGTTATAAAAATATTTTATATTTTTATAAATCATTTATATACAAACCAGAACCATGGGGATGAATTTTCTCATCATACCTAATTTTTTCATATTGTCATATTTTCATAGTTTCAGATTCTCATATTCTCATATTTCATAATATCACATTTTCATATTTTCATATTTTCATAGTCTCATAGTTTCATAGTTTCATAGTTTCGTATTGTCATTTTTCATATTTCATAATTTCATAATGTCACAATTTTGTAATTTCATACTTCATTCTCCAAATTTTCATCATTTCATAGTCTCGTAGTTTCATAATTTCGTATAGTCGTATTTTCATAATTTCATAATGTCAAAATTTTGTAATTTCTTATTTCATTTTCCATATTTTCATAAATTCATAATTTCATTTTCTCATATTTTCATATTGTCATAATTTCGCATATTCATATTTCATTCTCCATATTTTCATAATTTCATAGTCTCATATTTTCATAATGCCATATATTCATATTTCATAATGTCACAATTTAATAATTTCATATATCATTTTCCATATTTCCATCGTTTCATAGTATCATATTTTCATAATTTCATAATTTCATAATTTCATAATGTCACAGTTTTGTAATTTCATATTTCATTTTCCATAATTTCATAATTTCATAATATATTTTCATCGTTTCATAATTTCATATACTAATTTTTTCATATTTTCATAATTTCACATTTCATCTTTCCACGTAATATTATATTATATATTATATAATTTAATTTTTCATAATTTTTATATTTTTATAATTTTTTATATTTTCATATTTCATGCATCAAGCACGTTTTGGGGCATGTCACACGCACTGAGAGAGAGAATTCTGCTGTGATTTTTCAGAGATGTGAGCACTGAGCGGCTGCTGGGGAGGCAGCTGCCCTGGGATGGCTCCATGGCACACCACGAGTGCAGGATTAGGGCTGTGAATGGCACGGGCAGCTGGAGGAGAAGGGTTTCCAGTTGTCCACAAGGAATTTTTTAATGGATTTTAGGAGATGGAGAGGAGCACTGACAGCTGTCCTCAGGCATTTGCCCGACTGGAGGCACAGGCTGTGCTGCATTTGAGGTGATGGACAGGAATTGTATTTATTGTATTTATAAATCCACATATATTTACTATGAAATGAGTTTCCTTATCATAGGAAAGAACCTTTTCTGTCTGTCTGAGGAGTTCAGAGATAATTCTGATGTTTCCATTTGGCCTCTTGCAGAATGAAACTGAAATCTTTCCCTGGCAGACATTCCCTTCCCTGATATCTCTGCAGGACAAAGATGAGTTCTTGAAATTTTTTGATATTTTTGAACAAAGGTGTGTTCTTCTCTTGAAATTCCACTAAGGAAGATGATGCCACTCCTTTCAGGATTTTTTTTTTTTGTCTTAAACATAAGACAGAAAACAGAAACACTCCGGAACACTTCCAACCATGCTGTTGGTAGAAAACCATGACGCAGAGGCAGCAGTGATTTGTTCTCTTCAGCTCAGCTGTCGGGCCCTGGGTTTCCTGAATCTGAATTTCCTGGATCTGAATTTCCTGGATCTGGATCTCCTGACTCTGCGTTTCCTAGATCTAGATTTCCTGGATCTGAGTCTCTGGGATCTGAATTTCTTAGATCTAGATTTTCTGGATCTGCATTTCCTAGATTTGAATTTCCTGGATCTGAATTTCCTGGATTCGGGTTCCTTGGATCTGAATTTCCTAGAGCTGCATTTCCTTGCTCTGGGTTTCCTGGATCTGGGTTTCCTAAATCTGCATTTCCTGGACCTGGGTTTCCAGGATCTGAATTTCCTAGATCTCAGTTTCCTGGATTTGCATTTCCTGGATCTGGGTTCCTTGGATCTGCATTTCCTGGATCTGAATTTCTTAGCCCTGTGTTTCCTGGATCTGAATTTCCTGGATCTGCATTTCCAGGATCTGAATTTCCTGGATCTGGGTTCCTTGGATCTGAATTTCCTGGATCTGAATTTCCTGGATCTGAATTTCCTGGATCTGGGTTCCTTGGATCTGAATTTCCTGGATCTGCATTTCCAGGATCTGGGTTCCCTGGATCTGAATTTCCTGGATCTGAATTTCCTGGATCTGAATTTTCTGGATCTGCATTTCCAGGATCTGAATTTCCTGGATCTGGGGTTTCCAGGATCTCCATTTCCAGGATCTGCATTTCCTGCACTAGCCAGGGCAGCAGCAGGGCAGGCACAGCCAGGAACAAGGCCCAGCCCTGGCCTGACAAGGATGTGAATTGGAGCCAGGCCATCCCAAAGGGACAATCCCAAAGGCTTTTGTTCTGAGCTTTTCCAGGGCTGGGATGGGGAGCAGATTATCCCATGCTCTTTATGGCCTGCAGGGATTGAAATTCCACTCTCAGCTGTGCTGATCAGGGCGAGCTTTTCCAGGCTGGCTGCTTTGTACAAATAATTCCCTGAATCTCCCCTGAATGAGAAATTACTGATCTTGTGAGAGCCTCAATCCCTGGCCTGGAGGGTGTTCAGTAACAAAATCTTCCATTTTTTTAAATTTGGGAAGTATTTGTTTGGTCCAGGTGCTGAATGGCAGCAAACACCCTGAGCTGGCTATTCCTGTCTGGGCTAGGCTGGGCTGGAGGAGCAGGGATTTTGTCTGCAGAGGGGAAATTCAATGTTCAGAGCCTTTTGCACTCCCAGGCTTGTCCTTTTGTGCTCAGTGGTGTGCTGTGATCATCAGGCCAGGGAGAGGAATTCCATGGAATTCCTTCACACAGCACACACCACATCCCAGGCTCCAATGGAAATTCACTCTGAGGGATCACCCTCTGTCCTGTGATGGACTGAGCTTAATTAAACCTGTGATGGACTGAGTTTAATTAATCCCTGATCCCCTCATTAGGTCTAGGAGGAGAAATGAGCTTTCCCTGCTCAGAATCCCTTGATCAGAGCGATCAGGCAGTGCCAAATCATTCCCTGCACTCCTAAAATATAAAGAGACCTCAGACTGTCAAGCAGGTTCTGAAACCTGCGCCCTGCTGATGGATTATCACTGCCAAGCCACGGCATTGATTTAATTTGGATGGTTTGCTATCTTTGGCTCCGCTGTCCCCTTGAATTTGGAGAGAGAACAGGAATGAGCTGTGAGAGCTCTGCCCTAATGCTGGGGAAATGCTGCGTGTGCCGAGCTGCTGGAATCACATCTGACAGCTCCTGGGATTTGGGGGTGTCTGGAGCACCTGGGGGCTGCTGCTGTGTGTGAGGGGCAGAGCTGAGGTGCCTGCTCGAGGTGCTGCTCTGGTAGCAAAAAATTCATGGCTGGGAGCCTTCAGTGGCTGTGGCTGACGTGGGAATTGTGTCTTGTGAAAGGGAAGGCACAAAGAGATACCAATCTCTAATTAATGCCTTATAAATACAGAATATCTCTAGAAATTAACCCCTGAGAAAGGCCTTAATTCCATCTTTTCAAGTATTGTTAAAACGGGCAGGGGCCAATATGTGGTGGAATAAATGTTCATCAAGTTGTGGCTCTCAGAGCAGAGATCGGACACAGATGGACACCCACAAGGTTGGGGGTGGCAGGGCTGTGATCCCAGCAGGAGCTCAGAGCTGCTGCTCCCAATTTTTTGGCATGGCTGCCCTCCTATGATACACTTGGCACTTGTGGGCACTGTGATGTGCACACCTGCTTTTAATTCAGAGGCCAAAAGCCAGATAAATTCAAGTTCTATATGAGAAAGCATTGATAGAATTTATCCAAAGCTGATTTTCCCACTGACTGGAGTTTTAAGTGAAATATTGCAGCAAAGAGGGAAAAACTGAGGCAAGCATGAGCCCCAGCTGGAATGGAGGAATGGGGAAGAGGAATGTGAGAACCTCTCTTGTTGTTGGCATTTCCTGCCTGGGAATTTTGTGCCATCAGCCTGGGAACAGAGCAGGGCTCAGGTGTCACCAGCCCAAAGCAAAGGGCTGCGCCTGCTCAGGGGACAGTGTGACCGTGTTCACTGGGGTCTCACACTGAGGGAAGGGATGAGGATCTGACTCCATGCTTCAGAAGGCTTCATTTATTATTTTATTATATATATTACATTTAAACTATACTAAAAGAATAGAAGGAAAGGTTTCATCAGAAGGCTAGATAAGAATAGAATAATAAAGAATGATAACAAAGGTTTTTGGCTTGGACTCTCTGTCCAAGCCAGCTGCCTGTGATTGGCCATTAATTAGAAGCAACCACACGAGACCAATCCCAGATGCACCTGTTGCATTCCACAGCAGCAGATAACCATTGTTTGCATTTTGTTCCTGAGGCCTCCCAGCTTCTCGGGAGGAAAAATCTTAAGAAAAGGATTTTTCATAAAAGATGTCTGTGACAGGACAGCAACTGCTGGCAGGGGAGGCACCCTCTGAGTGGCAGAGCTGGAGGGAACTGAAATCAGAATTTATTCAACATGAGCTGCTTGCAGCAGGTTCTCAAACTATAACAGAACTCATCTAATTTAATGTGCAAAGAGCAAAATGGGGCTGAAGTGAGATCCAGCTCCAAATATAGCACGTGTTCTTGCAGAAGGGGGTTAGAATGTGAAAGTAAATGTGGGTAAATGTATCGGGCTTTCATTTAAAAATCACAAAATCACTCCAGAATTTTCACAAAAACATCCCCCAACCACCACCACCACTAAAAACCCAAACAAACAAAAACCAGAAAAACCCCACAAAACCCCAAACAAACAAACAAAAACAGAAAGCTCCACAAAAACCCAAACAAACAAACAAACAAACAAAAAACACAGAAAAAACTCCACAAAAAACCAAACCAACAAACCCCAAACAAATACCTAAACCCAACAAACCAATAAAAAAAAATTCTCTGTATGTTTTCGAACTTTGGAAAATCAGAATTTTGGCTGAGCAGGGTCATGCCTGAGCTGCAGGTTCCTCATGCTGAACCTGCCACTCCCAGCTGTGTGACAGAGAAGGAAATAATTTAAAGATGGTGTTTAACTATGGGAAAAAAGGGGAATTCTGCTTGAGTTCTTCCCAGGCTGGGAGGGCTCCACTGTCCCTGCCTGGCCTGGCAGAGCCTCTGCAGCCAGATGTGGTCTGACTGACTCAGTTCAACTTCTGAAGAAGCTGAAATGTATTTCCTGTGCTTGAAAATATCTGTTTTTAATTAATAAAATTGGTTTTTTACCGCATACTCTCAGTGCAAGCTGCTCCTCTGTATTCATCTCCCATTCTGCATCCCTTGAACCCAAGGGAAATCCCTCATGGAAAGGCCTGCAAAGAACCTGGGCTCGTGTTCCTCCTTCAGGGAGGGGATTTCAATATTTTTACAGCATTTTTCTTTCCTAATTGCTTCATTTGCAAGCCCTTTCCTGAGGGCCCTGCAGCACCCAGAGTATCTGAGGAGGAGAAATATCTGTTGATCAACCTGGAGCATCGACAAGCATTTATTCCAAACACTCCATTATTTCTGGAATAAACCCAACATTGAACTGCAGGAATAGCCACGAAGCGAGGCCGGGGAGAGGGTGCCGGGACAGAAATAGGCTGGAATCTCTCACTCTGGGTCAGGTGTTGGAGCTGGCTCCATGGCAAAGCTTCTCTCTTTTCCCATGGCATCAGGCAGGTGCCCGGCATCTCCTCTGGGATAAAATTGTGCTGGGAATGCAAAGGAGGGCTGGGCATTAATCCCTGCAGGGCTCGGAGTTAAAGGGGCAGCGCTGGTGAGAGGAACTCCCTGGGTACAGAATGATTTCATGTGCAAAGATGATGAGAAAAGGAATTTAGTCCAAGTGAGCTGCACTGGAGTTTGGTGGGGATCAGGTGGAAAATCAGCCTGGTGACAGCAGCAGCTTTTGCTCAGGTAACAACGTGGTTCCCTGTTGAAAGCGAAGGGAGACGACCCATCTTGTTGTTGATCAGCATCGACTCCGATTTATTGATCAAATCAGTCACCCTTTATAATAGTGTTAATTAACTTCATGCATATTGCAAAATCCGAGCTCACGATAGGTTACAGAGAAAACTCTAACCCCTCCTTTTGTTTACAATACCCGTGCTTGTTTATTGAAACCAAAATTAGTGTTCTCACTGTGATATGAAAAGTTCTCAAAACCTTCATATCTGTTCTCAAAACCTTCATATCTGTTCCCAGAGCAGCCAAGGACTGTTATGAGAAGACTGTCTGAGAATCCTGCTGTTTATAGAAAAGGTGCCTGAGAACCTAGTTAATTACAAAATCAAGCCTGGGAACTGCTGCTTTACAGCTGCCCTTTACTTTCCCATCAGCTGTATACCTTCATGGCCTCTTTCTTTAAGCCATGCTTGAACCAGGCTCTCCACAGTTCCCAAAGCTGCTCTGGGCCAGGATGAGTCTCCTGTGGATTAATTAGACAATTGCTGTGAGCACTCTGGGGGTTTGCAATGCCCACTGTGTGAAGGATCACTCCGGAGCTCGAGCTCTGGCCCCCGTTTGTTCTCGTTGCTGCAATTAAACGAGGCTCTTGATGAGAGATCCCACGGGAGGTCAAACTCATTAATGCCCGGATCAAACCCTCATGGCAACCTCCAAAGGGCTGCTCCTGCCCTCCCCTTCACCCTCTGGCAATGTTCACATTCTCCTGTTGAAATTCAGCAGTGATGCTGCGGGGGTTTGGTGGCCAGAGGCCATGGGATGAAGCTGAAATGTAATTTTTGGAATTACGGGGTAGCCAGGAATGCTTCAGACTCTGGTGACGAGGTAGAAATCGTGGCAAGGCGTGGGAGAAAAGGGATCAGGGAAGATGCAAAGCTGCCCATCCAGACAAAATGGCAATATTTGTAATGCTGGCATTTTGTCTGAACTGTAGATTTTTTGTTTCTTGGACTTCAAAAGAAAACAAGAAACCACTTTTATCTGAGTTTCCCTTTTTGAGTGGGTGCTTGTGAAGGCATTCTGTTTGTGTGTGTGCACCTGGTGCATGGATACCAAGGTGACAGATTCTCCAGAAATCCATCTGAAGAGCTGTCAGGCTATTAACTTACAGAATGAGCGGAGCAAAAAGGACAGAGCAGAAATTAAATTTAGCACTTGAGCATTTAAACCGCTCTGTCATTTGATTGAAATGGTTCCTTCCCCTTGTTCCTGCTGCTCTAAATTTTCCTTTCCTGACACATTGGCTCTGTCCTAGATGGCACTTTCTGATGTTCAGGGTTCCTGTGAAGTTTATTTTCAAACAAAACCAAGGCAAGAATAACTATTTTCATTTGGGTTGACAAATATTTTCTAACCTGAAGCTAATATTTTTAAAGGTTCAGGCTGTTGGAACAATGAAAGCTGAAGCTGTGTCAGGTTGATTTAGAGATGTTTTTGTGGGGTTTTTTTTTTGAGAGAGAACACGCTCGAAATTCACGCAGCTGAGTTTTAGTCACTGCCTTAGAGGATTTAATTTATATCTTATTTTTTAACATGGAAATAGAGCCTCAGACAGGGAAATTCAGAGGATACTGATGGAGAATCGTGTCACAACATTTTCCCTGATTTGATTTCGTCACCGGAATTTTGCAAGCCGTGTCCTTTGGCTGCTGCTCGGCGTGTGTGGCCTGTGTGCTGTCCTGCACCTCGTCCCCTCCATCCCCAAAGGGCATTTTGGAAGCAGCATCACCCCAAAAACTCTTTTAAATCAGTTTCCACTCGTGTGAAACTGAGCTGAAATCCCGACCAGTTTTGCTGCCACCTGCTGCTGCTGTGCTGCTGCTTTTTTGGCTGTTCCTCAATCCCCCTCCTCCTCCTTCTTCGGCTTCTCTGTGAGCAGTCAATGGGGACAAAAAAAAAAAAAAAAAAAATCAAAAACCCAAACAAACAAACAAAAAAATTATCAAAAAATCAAAACAAACAAACAAAAATTCAAACCCTCCCAAAAAATCAAAAACCCAAACAAACAAACAAATTAAAAATCCAAGCAAACAAAAAAAAAAATCAAAAAAATCAAAACCAAAAAAAAAAAATCAAAAACTCAAACAAACAAAATATTCAAAAAATCAAAAACCCAAACAAACAAACTCAAAAAAAGAAACCAAACCAAAACCAAACCAAAATGACAAAAAACCCCAAAAAAACCAAAAACCCACCAAAAGCAAAACAAAACCCCTCAAAACAACAAAAAACTCCAAATAAATAACAAAAATAAAAAAAACCCTAAAACAAACAAAACAAAGAGAGGAAAGAAAAAAAGAAAAAAAACAGAAATTATTGTGAAAGGAGGCTGAAAGTCCAAGCTCGCTCGCTGACCCCTCTCGGGGTGGGCTGGCTGAGCAGGAAGGTGGGACAAAAAGGGGACAAAAAGGGGACAAAAAGGGGACAAAAAGGGACAACCCAGCCCAGTTGGCTCCTCCGGGAGGCTCTTCCCTCTCCTTCCCCTTTTCCCCCGAGGGTTTGCGGCCCTCGGTAACACAAACCCCGGGTGTGCCGGGATCGGGAGCGGGCTCCGCTGCCCGTCTCAGCCGCTGCTCACACAGCGCAAGCTGCTCCTGCCGCTCCTTCTTCCCGGATTTTTATCGAGCCTTGTTCCTCCCCTCCCCTCTGTTTCTCTCTCTCTGCCCTCCCCACAGCTCCACGCCGCTCCTCTCCATGCTTGCCTCGTCTCTCGAGAAGAAACCGCAGCCGAGTTTCCCCCGAGATTTTTCCTCCAAGGCGAAAGGGGGCCGGGGAGGGCGCTGGAAGCCGGCCAAGCCTTGTGGCAGGGCCGGGCCTGCTCGGAGAGAGGGAGAGCGGGCAGGGCAAGGGAGGGACTTTTTGTAGAGCGGAGAAGGAGAAAAGAAACTCGAAACTTGTGACATGAGTGCGCCCCGGCCAGCGCGCTGGGTGCGCGGCGAGAGCACGTGAAGAACATGAGGTTTCCTGCTTGAGAGGGAGGGCAGCAGCAGCAGGAGGAGGAGGAGGAGGAAGGAGGAAGGCGAGTTTGTGGCTTTGCGGTGTGGTTTACGCCGAGATCACAGCTCCGAGCGCCTGGGGGTGGGAGCAGAAGGAGGAAAGGGCGCCCGATGCCAGCTGCCAACATGACAGAGACGCTGCAGCTCCCGGCGCTGCGGGTCCCCGAGCAGCAGCAGGTGCTGGAGGGCGGCTGCGCCTGGTCCAGCTCGTCCACCCCGACCCTGCGCAGGAGGCGCTTCAAGATGAGGAGGATGAAGAACGTGCAGGAGCAGAGCCTGGAGGCCGGCAGGTGCCCGGAGTCGCCTTCCTCCAGCAAGGAATACCTGCAGCTCCCCTCCATTGAGATCACCCCGTCCAGTGACGAGGACACCCCCTGGTCCAACTGCTCCACTCCCAGCGCCTCCCCGCGCCGCAAGCGCTTCCTCCTTCGGAAGTGGCTGCGCGTCCGAGAGAAGAAGGAGTGCAGTGAGAGCAGGTAGGTCCTGTGCCCGCTCCCCTCCCTCTCAGGCCCAGGGGATGCTGCCCAAAATAGCCTGGAAGGGTCTGGCGGTGCCCTGGATGCGGCTCCTCCCCGCGCTTTGTCCTCGCCTGTTGGCTGCAGCGTGGCGTGGTGTTGGTTGGATGCGCTGGTGCCAGAGGAAAAGGACTGGGAGCTGTTTGGGAATGGCAGGACAAGGCTCTGTCCTTGCTCCAGGTGACACTGAGCCAGTGGGTGAGAAGATTTAACCCCACTGAGGTGTCCTATTTAACCCCACTGAGGTGTCCTGAGGAGACCTGAGAGGAGTGACCTCCATGCTGTAGCTTATTAGTTTTTAAAGGACTTTTCATCAATGAATGTGTGCCATTGAGGAGCTGATAATCCATCTCAGCAAGTTCCTCTTGGTTTAGGAAGTATTTATGATTTTCACAGGTGTGGGAGGAAAATAGGAAAAGGCCTGGGAGCTGTTTGGGAATGGCAGGACAAGGCTCTGTCCTTGCTCCAGGTGACACTGAGCCGGTGGGTGAGAAGATTTAACCCCACTGAGGTGTCCTGAGGAGACCTGAGAGAGAGGAGTGACCTCTCTGCTTATTAATTTTTAAAGGACTTTCATCAATGAGTGCGTGCCATTGAGGAGCTGATAATCCCTCTCAGCAGGTTAACGTTGAAAACCATCCCTTGGTTTAGGAAATATCTCTGATTTTCACAGGTGTGGGAGGAAAAGGCCTGGGAGATGTTTGGGAATGGCAGGACAAGGCTCTGTCCTTGCTCCAGGTGACACAGAGCCAGTGGGTGAGAAGTTTTAACCTCACTGAGGTGTCCTGAGGAGACCTGAAAGACAGGAGTGACCTCTCTGGTGTAACTTATTAATTTTTAAAGGACTTTCATCAATGAGTGCATGCCATTGAGGAGCTGATAATCCCAGTGTCCTGGTTTGAAAAGGAAGTGAGTTTTTTGGGATTGCTTTGCTCTATTCCTGGTCACACCTCACACCAGGGATCATATATTTTCACGCCAAACTGTGACACCCTCTCAGCAAGTTAACATTGAAAACCATCTCTTGGTTTAGGAAATATTTCCGATTTTCACAGGTGTGGCAGTGATGCTGCCAAGCCCTGCCAGTGTTTTTGGGTGATGCTCATTCCTGCCATTGAGACTTCCCTTGCCATCCTCAGCTCAGTACAAAGGGGGCACAGGAGGGACACACCAGCAGCCCAGTGGGTCTGTGTGTCAGGGTGGCTGGGCTCAGCCCCTGGCAGCTCTCCTGACCTGAAAGTCACACAGTCCTTTGGCTGGAAAGGACACAAATCACTCCCAAAGGCCTCCAGGAGCCTGTCAGCACCGGGAATGAGTGCCCAGGCATTGTAATTGTGTGGCCACAGGAGATAAAGCTGCGCCTTATGCAACCCTCTGCAGGGCACCCCACATGCTGGGGAATTAACTCTTCTTTAACAGTCTACATGCTCTGGAATTAACTCTTCTTTAACATCTACATCCACTGAAATTAACTCTTCACATTCTACATCCACTGGAATTAACTCTTCTTTAACAATCTGCATGAACTGGAATTAACTCTTCTTTAACAATCTACATCCACTGGAATTAACTCTTCTTTAACATCTACATGCGCTGGAATTAACTTCTTTAACACCTACCTGCACTGCAATGAACTCTTTCTTTACAATCTGCATGCACTGGAATTAACTCTTCTTTAACAATCTACATGCACTGGAATTAACTCTTCTTTAACAATTGCATGCACTGGAATTAACTCTTTACAATCTACATCCACTGGAATTAACTCTTCCTCTAACTACATAACTCCTCCTTTAACAATCTGCCTTTCCTGAAGGCCCCAAACCCACAAGACACTTTAAAGTTTTCTCCAAGAAATTTATATAAATTTATAAATCAGGCTTGGTGTGGGCCAAGTTTTCTCCCACTGTTTGCAGCTCCTGTGCAGCTGATCTGTGGGGTTGTTTTTAAAGGGTGTGCTGAACTTCCAGAAAAAGAGAAAACTTTGGCATTTCTGCACCCACCGAACCACACTGACTCACTGCTGTGGTGTTGAGTGTTCTCAGGGCAGAGCTTTGAATATCCACTCTGATCATCTGATAAATTCTTCTTTCATCAGGTCCCTTTAGCAAGGTCAGTCTGCCAGCTTATTAATTTTTAAAGAACTTTCATCAATGAATTCATGCCATTGAGGAGCTGATAATCCCTCTCAGCAAGTTAACATTGAAAACCATCTCTTGGTTTAGGAAATATTTCTGATTTGGGAAATACTTTTGATTTGGGAAACATTTCTGATTTAGGAAATATTTCTGATTTAGGAAATACTTTTGATTTGGGAAACATTTCTGATTTAGAAAATATTTCTGATTTGGGAAATGCTTCTGATTTAGGAAATATTTCTGTGGTGCAAGCAGAGATTCAGGCACAGCGCACAAAATGTGAAAGATAATGCACGAGGCACGTGCTGAAGTGTCAGAATATTGAAGTTATGGTCACAGGTTCAGACGATGAAGGATCCAATCCTCCAGCTGAAGGACTTAATTTGAATTTTTTCATTGTGAATGAGTTTCAGGCAGGCCAAGCTGTTTATTTTGGTGTGAAGGTGGAAGAAAGAGCTAAGTTTCCTTGTAGATTTCTCGTTTACAAATGTTGCCACGCTGACAATTTCCTGCTTATTCATCCCCAAGGGATTTTTGGGTGACGTTTCCCAAGCAGTGACTGGAAGGGAGGCGGAGTGGGGGACGGCTTAGGTGGCATTAGCACAACAAAACCAGCCTGGCACCTCCTTTCTTCACCTGCAGCAGGCTCCGGATCCATCCTTTCTGCCACGGCAAACAGGGCGTTTGCAAATGGAATTTTCCCTCCCTAGCCCAGGTTTGGTCACAGGGCTGAGCCTTGAGCTGGCAGAGTGCAGGGATGAGCCCTGGGCTCTCCCACCACAGCAGAGCCAACAGCACAGGGGAGCGTGGGGAAAACGCCGATCACTCGGTTTGGGGATTTTAGAGATTTAATAGTAATGAAATGGTTATAAAAATAGAAATATAATTAGAGTAATAATAATAATTTGGGCAATTATGATTAGGGCAATATGAGACAATAAAAACAAAGAGTTATGGACAGGCCAGGTACCTCCTTCTGGGCAAAATAAGCCCAAAAAAGGACCCACCTTAACAGAGGATTAACCCTTAAAAGCAACAACCTATTGCATATTCATACACCTCATCCATGATGTATAAATTCCATTCAAACACAGGATTCTGTCTGGGCAGTGTCAGCTTCTTCCTAAGAATCCTGACAGCTCTTCAGGGCTGGGCAAGGCAGGAAGAAGTTCATTCCTTCTCATAATGGAGCAACAAATTCTCTTTTTCTGAAAGATTTAGGTGTCCTGTGGCTGCTATCTCACTTCAAGTACCTCATTCCTCTCTTTTAAAAAACGTATCTTATTTAATAGTTTCTATTTTAACATTATGTTATAACCTAAAACCATATTTAACACACTACTTAAGAAAATTAACACAGCATCGCTTTCTAACATAACACATATAACATTCATTTGAATATTTGCAAAAAGCCAATCATAAAATACACATTTTTTAGAAGCAGAACCTGTGGGGAGCTGGCCATGGAAAAGGTGATAAACCTTGAGGGGTTTCTGGCATTCATTTGACAGACCTGGGGTAAACTTTGCTGTGCCCTGAGTAAAATGTAACTTTTGCAGGACAAGAAGCTGTTTTGCTACAAAACAGAAATTGCCTGTTTGCTGCTTTATCAGGGTCACACAGAGCACCTGCTCTGTCCTGCTGTGCCCCTGCTGCTGGTGACAGATGCTCCCAGTGTCACCTTTGTGCCGTCTGATGTTTGAGGGCAGCAGGGACAGCTGTGCTGTGTCACCCCGTTCTTCTGAGCTCTTCCAAGCCTTCTGATGTTTACAGTCTGGTAATGAAGCTTCTCACACACTTTTATGTAAATAATTATTGTTTTACACTCTTTTCTGGAAGAAGAAAAAATTATTAGACTGTTAGTTTGCCCAGTGTCATTGAGGAAGTAGCATTTTCATCCTCCAATCCACTATCACTTTTAAGAGTTTATAAATATTAGAGTAAGAAAATAAACTGTCCCTTCTTCTTCCCTTAAAGCTCCAGTGTCTGCATTGTTTTATTTTGTGTCCTATGGCAGCAGCTGAGGGGTTTGTGCAGCAGATCACTCCCCAAGCTTTCATGTCATCGTTCACCTGCTGCTCAGTGACAGAGCTTGGCCTGCCCGGTGTCCCAGGTGTCCCCAGTGTGTGCTGGGAGTGCAGGCACCCCGTGAGTGTGCAAATCCCCAAATCTCACCTGGTGAAGGCAGCAGCCATCGGGCTGTGCCCCCCGCTGGAGAGACAAACAGAAATAAACACAGTTTGCTCCCAGTCGCTCCATTTCTCTGGCTGAGTTGCCATCAAGCTGCTGGGTCACATTTTCTGAAAAATCCCTTCACCAGGATTTCTTCTCCTGGGAAGCTGAGAAACCCCAGAGAAAAATGAAAACAACAATTATCTGATTTGCTTCTCCTGTGTTTTGCTGCTTTGGAATGTGTTTGGACATTGTTTATCCAACAGCTGCTTGTTTGATTGGTTTCACGTGAATTGTTTTGATTTAATGACCAATCACAGCCAAACTGTGTTGGGACTCTGGAAGCAGTCACGAGTTTTTATTATCAATCTTGTTAAACCTTCTGTCTGTATCCTTTCTCTATTCTTTAGTATAGTTTTAGTATAGCATAATACAATACAATGTAATGTAATATAATATAATACAATATAATGTAATACAATCTAATATAATACAATGTAATACAATGTAATATAATACAGTGTAATATAATACAGTGTAATATAATATAATACAATGTAATATAATACAATGTAATATAATACAATGTAATATAATATAATATAATATAATATAATATAATATAATATAATACAATATAATACAATATAATACAATATAATACAATATAATACAATATAATACAATATAATACTATGTAATATGATGTAATACAATACAGTACAATGTAATACAATACAATGTAATATAATATAGTGTAATACAATGTAATATAATACAATGTAATATAATACAATGTAATATAATACAATATAATATAATATAATATAATATAATATAATATAATATAATATAATATAATATAATATAATATAATATAATATAATATAATATAATATAATATAATATAATTAATATAACAATATCCTTTTAAGAACATGGAGTCAGATTCACTCATTTCCCCCCTCGTCCTGGGGACCCAGCAAATTCAACACTGCTGGAATTTCATTTTTGGAGCCTGGTACTTTTATTTCTGTCCCCTGGGCAGGTGCCTGGTTGGTGGCAGGGTTTTCCCAGCAAATCTGGCAGGGATCAGGCTGTGCTGCAGCCAAGCTGCTCCTTGCTCTGCAAGAGCTCTGTGACCATTAGCATGCAGCGAATAAACAAACCATTTCAGATCTCCAGTGCTCCAGGTCTGCTTTTCTCACCCGGAAACTCCCACGTTCTGGTTAGTTTTTAACAGCCTAGGTAACTGTGAGCTCGGTTTTAATAAAGAAACAGAAAGAGACATGTGCTGGTTAGTTTTTAACAGCCTAGGTAACTGTGAGCTTTGTTCTACTAAAAAAAAGAGAAAGGAAACATCCAGAAGGATAATAAAATGTCGCGACTGACCAGAGTCATGACACAGCTGGGCTGGGATTGGTCATTAATTAAAAATAATTCACATGGAACCAATCAAAGATGCAGCTGTTGGTGAGCAACCTCCAGACCACATTCCAAACGCTCAGATAATTATTGTTTACATTTCTGTTTACATTTCTTTTCTTTTTCAGGCTTTTCAGTCCTGGCACAGGGGTTTTTTAGAAAATGTGACAGTGACAGGCCAAATCTGTTTTTCTCACCTAGAGACTCCCACGTGCTGCTTAGTTTTTAACAGCCTGGATAATTAATTTCGCTTTGTTTCCCTGCAGGGTCTCCTAGAGCTGCCAGAGCAGGAGGGAGAATGTTCTTTTCCTTCCACACAACCCCAGGGAGGGCTGGGGGAGCCTTTCCTGCCCCTGGTGTTCAGGGTGAGAGAGCAGGAAGGCAATTCCTGGGGGCAGGGCTGTCCCTGGAACCTGTCCTTGCTCAAAGAATGATGGCCCAAACCTCAAGGTTGCTCTACAGATGATAAATAAGATTTTTTTTTTTTTTATGAGGGATGCAGACAGCGCCTCCCCTCCCATCATTTCCCAGCCAGGTAATGAAGTTATTTACCTTTATAAACCACAAACCCTGCACGCAGCTGCACAATATTTTTTATTTTTATTATTTATCAGGACATGCTGATGTTTCTCTCTTCAATCTGGTGGCATTTTGCTGTGCATGCAGCCTGCATGCATTATTGATGTGGCCATAAGGCAGTGGATCAGCTAGAATTTATTATTTACCTCTCCAAGCCGGCCTTGCCTGTAATTTCAGGACCTGCACGTGATTTTTGGGGCAAGAATTGCTGAGTTGATCATTGAGGCTTCGATTTAAGGGCAGCTCTCCCTTTGGCCTAAGAGCGGGGCTGGTTAAGGGTGAAATGTTGGTGCTGCAGAAAATGCAAAACTTGTGGATTTTGTGGTGCGGCAGTTCTTGACACTTGTGTAGGTGAATTTCCTCAGGTTTGGTTTTTGCTGGAAACTCTGACTGTGGATTCACCCAAAAGGAAAGGCTTGTCCAAGTCCTAAAGTGCCTCTAACCCATTAAAAATGAAGTGTGTTATGAGAAGAATTGCATCCCAGCTCAGCAAAGTGTCTGTGCTGAGGAGCTGGAGGTTTCTGGAGCTGCCAACTACGCAAATGTGGAGGTTTTTCAGATGAAATCCTGATAACTTATCTCAAAGCGTGGAACAAATGAGGGGAGGCTCCAGCACTGCTCAGCACCGGGCTCTGAGGCTGCTTCCCTTCACGTTCTGAGGTAAAAAATTCCCCTTTTTTCCTTAAAAAAAAACTTTTTCTTAACCCCTCTAGTGATATCAATTAGTTAACAGTGAATTGATTTGTTGGAACTTGAGCTAAAGTTATTTACAAATTGGTGGCTTGGATATTTTGAATTGGCTTATAAAGGTAAACGAGCCTTTCATTTCAAGTAGCCCTTCCTTAATTAAACTGAAATTCACTCTGAGGATTTCTGGGAATAAATTAATGGTCATTCCCCATTTTTCTGACTTCAGCACGTGTGGGAAACATTGTGGTATTTTCTAGAGGAAAAATCCTGAGTGATGTGATTTATTCTTTTTTCCCCTAAGGAACTGCTGATGGTGAAAAGTAAAAAAAAAAAAAAACAAAATAAATGCAAGATTAAGGTTATAGATCCCCTTCAATTATGGAAAAGTGATCCAAGTCTTTGGGAATATCATGGAGAAGTATTTGGGAACATCATGGAGGAGATTTCTGGGGTGTTTGGGGAGCTCTGGGCAGCCCTGGGTGGTTTTGGTCACTCTGTTCCGAGAAGCTGCAGAATGAGCAGCTCCAAATTTGGCACTTCTCGGTTTTTGCTGAACTTCCCCTTTCCAGCCCTGCTTAGGAGGGGGGGAACTGGGGCTGCTCCTCTCTGAGAATTGGGAAGTGGGCGTGCTCTGGGCTCGCTCATTTCTGCTGAAATTCCCGTAAAAAAAATCTCATTTGTGTGCAGAACTGATGGCTGCACCGGGATTTCGTCGTGGAAGTGGAAAATGCCTTTTCCCCCCCCATTTTTGCTTGTAGCTGGAGCTGTTAACTGAGGATTTTGGGAAGACAAGTGGTTCATGGTCTCAGCTGCTTTTCCCTGCTTTTGGTGGCTCTGGAAAACCCATGAGCACAAACCTGAGTGATGTGATTTTAATTTTTTTTTTTTTTTTTGGTCATTCCATTCATTTTTAATGGTCATTCCCCTTTTTCTCGCTTCAACGTGTGTGGAAAATATTGTGGTATCTTCTAGAGGAAAAATCCTGAGTGATGTGATTTTATTTTTCCCTAAGAAACTGCTGATTGTGATAAGCAAAAAAACCAAAAAAAACCTGTAAAATGATGGTTTTAGATCCTCTTCCATTATGGAAAAATGATCCAGGGATATCTATGGGGTTCTTTAGGAGTATCTATGTGGTGACTCTTTGAATCTGAAATTCAAATGACAAACACACAAATGATGGCTTGGTAGCAACTCAGCATTAATGGAACTTTTTCCTTTTTGAACCTGCAGGTTCAAATGAGGCCTAAAGTGCTCCCAAAAAAGTGATTTTTTTTATTTTTTTTTTCTTTCTTATCTGCTGCCTCCCGGTCTCCTGAGGGTGCTGATGTGCTTTTTGTTGGGACTGCAGATTTTCTGCCATTTGTTTCTGGTAGTCTGTGCCAGAATTCCACCAGCCCTGTTTTATTAATTTATTTTAATTTTGGGGGGGGAAGTTTTGTTTTGTTTTTAGTTTTGGGGTGTTTTTTTGTTTTGTTTGGGGTTTTTTTTTTTGTGTTTTTTTTTGGGGGGGGGAGAGGGTGTTTGTTTGTTTGTTTGTTTTGGGTGTTTTTTTCTTTTTTTTTTTTGGCTGAACCTCACTGCCTTTGCGTGGCACTTTGTGGTTTTATTTCCAAATATTTGCCTTCCAGTATTTGTGTGCTTTAGGGTGACCAGTCACCCAATAGCATTAAATAGGAATGATTTACAAACAGCCCGGGACTGAAATGCTGTTGATCTTATCTGGTCAGCAAATATTTGCCATTGGGCCATCCAGATCCTGCCCTGCCTGCGGAATTTAACAATTAATTCCCATTTTCCTTATCTCCGTGGTTCTGTTTCCAGCTGGAGGAAACAGAAGAACACTCTGCTGTTGGTGTGTAAATAAGATGTTGGTGAAAGGGCTCGTCGGGCCCGCTGGGAGGTTGGGGTTGATGTGTTGATGTTTTTCTTTGTGAAATGAATGAGGGGAGTGGAGAGGACTCGGCCACGCTGCCCCTTGTAACCCTTTGCAAGTGATTTATCAGAAATACGGATATTGATCTAGTGGTTTATTAAAATCAGCGAGTGATTTATTAAAAACATGGATATTGATCTAGTACTGATACCCAACTGTGAGGGATAAAAACTCTTTAATAGTTTGGAGTTAGAAATTGTTTGTTTATTGTGGGATAGCTCCCAAATGCACACCACAATTCACAGGTGATTACAGAGTCCTTTTATCCATACAGGTACTGAATACCCAAAATACAAATATTCATCACTTTGGTACATCCCATTCCCAATATGGATATTGATCTAGTACCAATATCCAAAAACTCTTTAACAGTTTGGAGTTAGAAATTGTGTGTTTATTGTGGGATAGCTCCCAAATGCACACCGCAATTTACAGGTGATTACAGAGCCCTTTTATCTACACAAGTATTGAATACCCAAAATACAAATACATGTTCCTAACTTTGGTACATCCCATTCCCAACATGGATATTGATCTGGTACCAATATCCCAAAACTCTCTAACTAAAAGTTTAAAGTTACAAAGTGTTTGTTTATTGTGGGATAGCTCCCAAATGCACACCGCAATTTACAGGTGATTACAGAGCCCTTTTATCTATACATAATACCCAAAGCCTTACAAATAAACGGGTTAATTAAACAAATATAAAATTTAAATATAAATATAATATAAAATTCTCAGCCGGGTTCAGACCTGGAATTCTCACTAAAAGCTGGGACTTTTTTTTTTTTTTTTTTTGGATAATGCCCCAAACTCTTTCACTGATCCCATTTTCCAGCTCTTTCTATCCTATTTCTTCCCTTATCCCACTCATCCTTCACTGTGGAAAAATAAATAAAAAATCCTTGGATTAAAATTCTACCAAAAAAACCCTGGAGGCAGAAAAGCACAGTGGGTTCCTCACCCACACCTGGAGGGCACAGGAGTTCCAGAAGGTTCTTGGTGTGCAGACATCGACCCGAGTGACTGAACCTTGTGAAATCCTGATAAATATCTTCTGCTGTTCATGCATAAAATCAGAGATCCTGGCTCTGCCTCATCCTTCAGAGACTGAAATCTCGGAACAAAATGAGACTTTTCTGCCTTTTAAAGTGAATATTAATAGTACAAAATCTGGTGTATGGCTCAGAACTTCCCAAGTGCGAGAGAAATATTGAAATATTTAAGGCAACAGCAGCAAAATTCGAATTTGCTTCAAACAAAGTGTGTGGGATCGGAACACCTGGGTTTAGTCAGTAGAAAAATGGGATTTTTGTACTGGGTAAATTGCTTGGTGGAGGAGTGCTGGAAGCAGAACCTTCAAAGATTTAACTGTTAGAAGGCCTGGTTAATCTGTGTGGAGGATTTTTCTTCATTTTCTAAACTAATAATTAACGAGTTGGCATGAGAATTAAGGAAAAACCACAGGGCACAAAGCTGAAGGTATTTTTATTGTCTTAGAAATTATAGGAACAAAAGGAACACCCTGAGCTCCTTTTCCAAATTCAAGTTTATCACTGCTGAGCTTAGGAATGAAGATTTAAACCTTTTCCAAATTCAACTTTAAACCTTGTCCAAATTCAGGTTTAAACCTTTATCAAGTTCAAGTTTAAACCTTCTCCAAATTCAAGTTTAAACCTTGTCCAAATTCAGTTTTATCACTGCTGAGCTTAGGAATGAAGATTTAAACCTTTTCCAAATTCAGGTTTAAACCTTTTCCAAATTCAGGTTTAAACCTTGTCCAAATTCAGGTTTAAAGCTTTTCCAAATTCAGGTTTAAACCTTCTCCAAACTCAAGTTTAAACCTTTTCCAAATTTAAGCTTAAATATTTTCCAAATTCAGGTTTATCACTGCTGAGCTTAGGAATGAGAGGATCAGTTTTGCTGATTTCCTGACAGTTTTATCCAGCTTTTTTTACTTTCTCCGTGGATACAAAATTCTGTCTGAGCACTTCTTTCCTTGCTATTCCTCAGAACAAATCCCACCTTCCTTTCGTCTCCTGTCATTATCCCGTATTTTAAATTGTCATCACACGCTTCCAAAGGAACACTTAATAGCAGGTTATCCTCCAGTGGACTGAAAAACATCACAAAACAACAGGCTCTGAGCATTTTAGTGAATTTAACAGCTTCACTGCCTAATAACCAGAAAGTTGAAATAATTTTATGTTGTGTTAAAAAAATCCCAAAGCTTTCTGCAAGGCACAGATAATGCTGAAAGGGACAGGTGGGTAAAAAGTGGGGGGTTTTTTTTGGTTTTTTTTTGGTTTTTTTTCTGTTGAGTTTTTAATTGCTCACAATCTGGAGCTGAGGTGTTGAATTTCAATGAGCTGCAATGCCTGGCTTCTGTTAAATTTTAAACCTTCATTTGGAATGTGAACTTTGTGGGGTGGATGAGGAGGAGGAGGAGAGGTCTAAGGTTCAGTTGAGCTGTCCCAAAGGGAGTTTGCACGTGGTGCTGGCTGGGGACAGTCTGAGAATTCTCTCCGGGTGAGTTTGGCTCCATCTGAACTGAAATTGGAGATTTTTCTGCGCAGATTTTCTGTGCAGAAAGAAAAAATTAGAGAAATAATCTCTGCAACGCTTCCTCTGATCAAAAAAAAGGGGGAATTCCTCAGGCAGAGGAAGGTAAATGTGGTTCCCTCTCTGCTCTCCATAATGACACTCAAAAATGCAAAAAAAATAATTATTTGCTTTTAGAAATGCATTTTTCTTACCCAGCTGTTGATTTACAGCTCAGAAGTGCAAGAAAAAGCTTTATTTGCTTTATTTGCTTTATTTGCTGCTCCCAGCACTGCTGGCCTGGGACAGTCTGGGAATTCTCCTTGGGTGAGTTCGGGTCCACCTGAACTGAAATGGGAAATTTTGCTGGGGAGGTTTTCCTGTGCAGAAAGAAGAAATCAGAGAAATTATCTCTGCACTGCTTCCTCTGATCAAAAAGGGAAATTCTTTGAGAGAAAAATTTAAATGTGGTTCCCTCTCTGCTCTTCCTCAGTCCTCTGGGCCACAGTGAAGCTGAGAAATTCAAGAAAAAGCTTTATTTGCTTTTAGGAATGTCTTGTTCTTACCCAGCTGTTGATCTACAGCTCAGAAATGCAAGAAAAAGCTTTATTTGCTTTATTTGCTTTATTAGCTGCTCCCAGCACTGCTGGCCTGGGACAGTCTGGGAATTCTCCTTGGGTGAATTCTGCTTTGGGTCCATCTGCTCCACCTGAACTGAAATGGGAAATTTTGGTGAGAGGATTTTCTATGCAGAAAGAAGAAATTTAAAAATAGAAATAATCCCTGCAATGCTTCCTCTGATCAAACAGGGGAATTCTTTGGCAGAGGAAGGTAAATGTGGTTCCCCCTCTGCTCTTCCCCAGCCCACTGGGCCACAATGAAACTCAGAAATGTAAAAAAAAAAAATAAAAATTATTTGCTTTTAGGAATGTCTTGTTCTTACCCAGCTATTGATCTACAGCTCAGAAACGCAAGAAAAAGCTTTATTTGCTTTTAGGGATGCACTGTTCTTACCCAGCTGCACAAATTGTGCAGGAAATTCAATTATCGCCCACAAAACGCCCGTTCCAGGGGGGACAGTGACATCTTGTGGGCTCGGCTTGCAAGGCTGGCCAGAAATTCAGTCAAAAGTTGGTTTTTTTTACTGATCTTTTCTACTTCTACCTGGGACTGGGGAGGGTATGAACGCCCAGCAGCTTGGTGTTGGAGAGTTTGGCTATAGGAAATGCTGTCCAGGTGATGTGCAAGGTCATTTTTATATTTCAGGGAAGTGTCACGCAGTGGGATTGAGACTCCAAACCCTCAGAGATTTATTGAGATTCATTGGGGTTTTTGGGAATTTGTTGGGATTTATTAAGATTTATTGGGATTTGTTGGGAGTTTTGTGAATTTTTTTTTTGGGGGATTTATTGAGATTTATTGGGAGTTATTGGGGTTGTACTGGTTGTGAATCAGATTTAAACTCAAATCTTCCTGTTGGTTCCTCCTTTCAACCCCAAATGCGGAGCGTGAACCTTGTGTTTTCTGGGATCTGGGTTTGCACTGAGTGTTCCAGAGGTCTCAAGGATGTTTTCTGGGACCTGGATTTAAAATTGAGTGCTCCAGAGGTCACAAAGATGTTTTCTGGGATCTGGATTTAAGATGGAGTGTTCCAGAGGTTATAAAGATGTTTCCTGGGATCTGGGTTTACAGCTGAGTGTTTCAGGGGAGTTACCCTGCTCTGTTTGTGTTTTCATCAATCTGGATTTAAGATTGAGTGTTCCAGAGGTCACAAAGACGTTTTCTGGGATCTGGATTTACAGCTCAGTGCTCCAGAGGTCACAAAGATGTTTTCTGTAAATTGGGTTTACAGCTGAGTGTTGCAGAGGAGTTACCCAGCTCTGTCTGTGTTTTCCTTGATGTAGATTTAAAATTGAGTGTTCCAGAGGCCACAGGTTTTCAGAAAACATCCCAGATGTTTTCTGTAATCTGGATTTACAGCTGAGCGTTCCAGAGGTTATAAAGATGTTTTCTGTAATCTTGGTTTACAGCTGAGTGTTCCAAAGGAGGTGGAACAGCTCTGTCTGTGCTTTCCTCTATCTGAATTTGTGTTCCAGAGGTCTCAAAGCTGGATGTTTTCCTCAATCTGGATTTAAAACTGAGTGTTCCAGAGGTCTCAAAGCTGTTTTTTGTGATCTGGATCAAAGCTGAGTGTTCCAGAGGTCACAAAGATGTTCTCCTCAATCTGAATTTAAGATTAGTGTTCCAAAGGAGGTCAGACAGATCTGTTTTCTATGATCTGGATTTAAGTTTAGTGTTCCAAAGGTCCCAAAGCTGTTTTGTGAGATCTGGATTTACAGCTGAGTGTTCCAGAGGTCACGAAGATGTATTTTTTGATCTGGATTGAAGTTGAATGTTCCAAAGGAGGTCAGACAGATCTGTTTTCCTCAATCTGGATTTAAACTGAGTGTTCCAGAGGTCACAAAGATATTTTCCTCAATCTGGATTTAAACTGTGTTTTCCAGGAGGTTACCCAGCTCTGTCTGTGTTTTCCTTGATCTGAATTTAAATTGAGTATTCCAAAGGAGGTCAGAGAGATCTGTTTTCTATGATCTGGATTTAAACTGAGTGTTCCAGAGCTCCCAAAGCTGTTTTTTGAGATCTGGATGGAAACTGAGTGTTCCAGAGGAGGTCATATCTGTTTTCCTCCATCTGAATTTAGGCTGTTTTAGAAGAGGTTACCCAGTTCTTTCTGTATTTTACTCAATCTGCATTTAAACTGAGTGTTCCAAAGGAGGTCAGACAGATCTGTTTTCTGTGATCTGGATTGAAGCTGAGTGTTCCAGACTAGGTCACACAGATCTGTTTTGCTCAATCTGGATGGGAGCTGGGTGTCCCCAGGAGCTCGGTGGCACCAGGATGGGATCTGGTTGTCCCCAGGAGCTCTGTGACACCAGGATGGGAGCTGGGTGTCCCCAAGTGTTTGGTGACACCAGGATGGGAGCTGGGTGTCCCCAGGTGTTCCAGGATGGGCTCTGGGAGTCCCCAGGAGGTTGGTGACACCAGGATGGGCTCTGGGTGTCCCCAGGTGTTTGGTGACACCAGGATGGAAGCTGGGTGTCCCCAAGAATTCTGTGACACCAGGATTGGAGCTGGGTGTCCCAGGAGCTCAGTGACACCAGGATGGGCTCTGGGTGTCCCCAGGTGTTCCAGGATGGGCTCTGGGTGTCCCCAGGAGCTCGGTGGCACCAGGATGGGCTCTGGGTGTCCCCAGGTGTTCCAGGATGGGCTCTGGGTGTCCCCAGGAGCTCGGTGGCACCAGGATGGGCTCTGGGTGTCCCCAGGTGTTCCAGGATGGGATCTGGGTGTCCCCAGGTGTTCCAGGATGGGATCTGGGTGTCCCTAGGAGCTCGGTGACACCAGGATGGGCTCTGGGTGTCCCCGGAGCCTGCCCAGCCCTGACGGAGCCCGTTTGTGTTGCAGCAGCCAGCAGAGCAGCCAGCAGAGCAGCCACGACGATGACTCCGCGCGGTTCCTGAGCCCCTCCGTGCGCGAGGACAGGTGAGTCCGTGCCAGAGCACCCCCTGAAACCTCACCTGTGTGTCCTTGTGTTTCTCACAGCTGGTTAGCAAAAAATGGGGCTTAAATTGGTCTTATCAATGTCTAAAAAGGTGTATTTTTCATCACCTTCAATGTGGGACAATGAATCCAGCAAGAATTTCTATCTAAAAAGCTGATTTTTCATCACCTTGAACACAGGACAATGAATCCAGACAGAATTTTTGTCTAAAAAGCTGATGATTTTTCATCGCCTTCAATGTGGGGCAATGCATCCAACCAGAATTTCTGTCCAAAGAGCTGCATTTTTCATCACTTTGAACATGGGGGAATGCATCCAGCCAGAATTTCTGTCTAAAAAGCTGCATTTTTCGTCCCCTTGAACATGGCACAATGCATGCAGCCCCTGAAATAACCACAATTTTCTTTTGGGGCTCATTCCCCAAACTCCAGCTGTTGTAGCAGCTTCATTAGAGGTGCTGTGTGCTGGCAGTGAGCACCTCTGAGCCTTAAAAACCCACAAATGGAGTTTCCTGGGTGGATCCTTTGCTCAGCAAAGACACCTCTGAGCTTGGTTGATTTGCTCACTTTTGTTAAATTGTGGCAATCCTGAATTTCACGTTTAAGCTGGGTTAACTTGTGTGCAGCACCTGGGCAAGAACTGCAGCGAAGTTCCAGGAGAAACTTTAATTTGGGTTGATTAATGACACTTTCAAATTGCAGCATTGGCACAAAAGCTGTTGAAAACTGATTTTTGGTGTTTCTTTGGGTGCGTGATTTATGGGTGTTGCTTTGCTCAGAGCCACATGATGAGGAGTTTTGCTGCATCTTCTAGGTCAAGTTTTGAGCCTGAATCTGCTGAGTTTTCTTGTGCTGAGCCATGAGTTATCACTGATTTATTTTCCTTGCACTTCTCAGAGTTATCTAAGACGAAATGTGATTTATTTTGGTTTAGAAGTGTTTAAAAAGCTGCATTTTTCATCAGCTTGAAAGTGGGAAAATGCATCCAGCCCCTGAAACAGCAGGAGTTGACTCACTTGACCCTAAGGAGCCAATTAATATCCCATATTAAAATTCCACATCCCACGAGGGGTTTTCGCTCAGAATCAGCACTTGGGAGTTGTAGCTCACCTCCTCCTCCAATTATCCATCTTCCCCATGGCTGTGGGGCCTGGACTAATTAACAAAACATCCCTAATTGACTGACAGGTGAGTGCTTCCAGCCAGGAAATGGAGTGGGACAGCAGAGCAGGGGGTTCTGAGGGCGTCTGAAATTCCATTTCAGCTGGAATCCCACAGCTTGTCAGAGTGACCCCAAGAGATGTTTAAAGTCTCTTTTCCCAGCCTGGCGCTTGAAGGAGGAGTCAGGGCTCTTCATTTCTCGATCTCAAGGTTGTTTATTGTTCCTTATCTATAAAAATGTTTCTCTTGTCCTGCTGAGGTCCGTCCAGGCACTCTGCCTGCCCCCGGGGCAGTGTTATGTCTTTATACTAAAAACTCCCTGTACAATATTTACCATAACTTCCCAAACCCATCACCTGTGTTAGACAGTGAGCTTCTACTCTAAACCAATCCCAAAGTGCCACCATCACAGCAGAAGATGGAGGCCAAGAAGAAGAAGGAAAAAGGGTGGATGTGACTGTGCTCACAGGGGTCTGAGGATGAGGGAAGAGATGAGGATCTCACTCCATGTTTCAGAAGGCTTGATTTATTACGATATATATTAAAACTATACTAAAAGAATAGAAGAAAGGATTTCATCAGAAGGCTGGCTAAGAATAGAGAAAGAAGGAATGATAACAAAGGTTTGTGACTCGGCTCTCTGTCCACAGCTGACTGTGATTGGCCATTAATTAGAAACAACCACATGAGACCAATCCCAGATGCACCTGTTGCATTCCACAGCAGCAGATAACCATTGTTTGCATTTTGTTCCTGAGGCCTCCCAGCTTCTCAGGAGGAAAAATCCCAAGGAAAGGATTTACATACAAGATGTCTGGACACACCCAGATCCCTCCATCTTACCTCCTGAACCCCCATTCTAAAAACCCCAAAATCTACTTTTCCACCCTGTGATAACTTCACTATCATTCTGCCTAAACTGTTGTGCCTTGCTGATCTTCATCTAAGGTTGGTAATTTGCTCATAATCAAACCCACAGGTGTTCTGGGGATGTTTGGGGTTCCCCCACCCAGGATTTCACCAGAGCTGGAGGATGTGAGCAGAAGGGAGGCCAGGGAGCAGGTGCTGTGCCCTGGAAGGTGCCCCTTGCCTTGGCACGCTGCCCTGGCATCCCAGAGAGCGATGGGCAGGAGCAGGAGGAGCCCGGGGTGCTCCGAGCAGGGAACGAGCTGCACCTGCTGAAAGGAGCAGCCCCAGCCTGAAGCAAAGAGCTGCTGAGCTGGTTGTGAGATGAAGGAAGGAAGGACACGCAGCTGAGCATGGCCGGAACCCTCCCAGGCAGCAGCTCCCCCCTCAGCCAGGGATCCCCACGGCAGCTCCTGGAGCTGTGAGGAGCAGGTGGAACCTCCTGCCCTGCTCTGGCTGCGCCTGGGGCTCTCTGCCACCCTTCCTCGGAGCCGTGGGTGCTGTGCTGCTGCTGCTGCCTGCGGGGCTGGCACAGGCTGCCATGGTGCAGCAGCCCTGCCCTGGCACAGCGTCCTGCGGCACGGCGGCCAGGCACGTGTGCCACCCCTGCGTCTCCTCCCTGAGGAAAAAACTGTCCCTCTGCAAATCCGTGTGAGTGCTGGCTCTGCCTGCTGACAGGGAGCCACACTTCATTTTTGGGGCTAATAATGTTCTTTATTTTGGGCTAGTAATGTTCTTTATTTTGGGCTAATAATCTCCTTTATTGGGATAAAAATGTCCTTTACTTTGGGGTAATAATGTCCTTGATTTTGGGGTAATAATGTCCTTTATTGGGATAAAAATGTCCTTTATTTTGGAGTAATAACGTCATTTATTGGGTTAATAATGTCCTTGATTTTGGGGTAATAATGTAGTTTATTGGGATAATAATGTCCTTGATTTTTGGGGTAATAATCTCCTTTATTGGGATAGTAATGTCCTTAATTTTGGGGTAATAATGTCATTTATTGGGATAATAATATCCTTGATTTTTGGGGTAATAATCTCCTTTATTGGGATAGTAATGTCCTTGATTTTGGGGTAATAATGTCCTTTATTGGGATAAAAATGTCCTTTATTTTGGGGTAATAATGTCCTTAATTTTGGGGTAATAATCTCCTTTATTGGGATAGTAATGTCCTTGATTTTGGGGTAATAATGTCATTTATTGGGATAATAATGTCCTTAATTTTGGGGTAATAATGTCCTTTATTGTGATAATAGTGTCCTTAATTTTGGCGTAATAATCTCCTTTATTGGGCTAATAATGTCCTTGATTTTGGGCTAATAATGTCATTGATTTTGGGCTAATAATGTCCTTTATGGGTGTTTTTAGCTGGAAGAATTTAGTGGGATGTGCTGGAAAGAGGTTTGGGGTGAATTTAGGGCTCGGTTCTTTGCTGATTGCCTGAGTGAGTCACTTGTGTCGCTATTTATGAAAATTATTTATCACTATTTATGAAATAAAAGAGGAGAATTCCTCTTTTACCTCCCAGGAAAACAGAGGTGGGGAATTAAGTCTGAGCTGCTCGCATGCTGAAACGCTTCTCAAAAAAAAAAAGTTCAAATTCAGGCAGAGGGTTCAAATAATTGTGCTTGAGTTAAAATAATTCCAGGGTGGGTAAGGCTGGGATTGAGGCACAGATTTGGGTGAGATGTGTGCACATAAGCGACCCCAGAATCACTGAAAGGAGACAAAATTGTGCATAAATTACCTTGAATTTCCACCAAATTAACCCCAAATTCATGAGCCTGTCTCTGCTTGAACCAAGGACTTGTTCTTTGTCTGAGGCACCCATCAGGTTTAAGGAGGCAAAGTGTGTTTTAATTAAAAATTAACCTACTGAACCAGAGGAAAAAATAATCTTTAGACTGAGCCTAAAGAGGAGAGAAACTGTTAAAGAGGGGAGAGCATGGAAAGCAAGGCTGGAAATGGAGGAGAGGGAACTGAGTGGCAGTTTATAAGAGATAATAAAAAAACTATTTGCACAAAAAAACCCCAAATAAATCAAAATTGTTTACATTTACACTGCTGTAAATCCAGATGATTTACACAGAGATCATATCTCAAGGAGGAAATGGAGAAGTTAACTTTAACAAAGATCTCTGACATATCCTGCATCTCATTTTAGTTCCCTAATCTGTGCAGCTCCCAGTTCTGCAGTTCCAGGGCTGCAGGGCTTGCTGCTGCTCTGAGCAATCTCATAAAGATTTCTCCAATAATGGATCAAAATTCACCAGGCAGCTTTCAAGGGAATCAGGGGAAAGTTTGCCACAGAGAGAAGTTGAAGAAATTCTGTTGGCTGCTTGAATTTTCCCAGGAAGTTGTGGGGAGTGCAGAAAGGAGGGCAAAGTTTGAAAGTGGATAAATTTAATATTGTTAATGTTGCTAGGGTTTATTTATTCTGCATCTTTCTCCCTCTGTCACAGCATTCTGAGCCCTTTTCCTGCAAAGATCCTTGGCAGGAATGATCCTGATCCACTCAGATCCCTGACTTACCCCTCACTGATGGATCTTCATCCTCAGGGAGGTTTTTAAAACTCTCCTGGCCAGGACTTGGAGCTCCCACAGCTCCTTGATCTGAGCCCTGGTGCTTTTGCAATCCCTTGGAATTGAATGGAATTCAATCACTGGGATTTGAATCCAGCTCCAAACTCTGAGCCAGTTTGACTTAATATTAAATAGAGAGTTCAACCAGACTGCTGGAAGGTTTTTTAATTGTAAGAAAGATGGTTAATATTTAGATTATGTCCCTTTTTAGCCCCTCTCACCTCTGGCTGACAGGAGCAGCTTAAGGTCAGCTCTGCTCCCCTCGCTTTGTGAACCTGGCAAAGTCAGTGAATGAAAACACCACTCTGCTCCTCAGATGCCACCGCTGTTCTTTTTTGGGTGTTTTTATTGAAATTTCTGATTTTTTTCTGGACAGGTTCTGACTCTTGTGGGCTGGTTTAGCCCAGCTGGGCTCAGACCTGCTGTGCTGTGCCTGTCTCTGGGTGCAGGGGAGGCCTGGCAGACCCACCAGGGATGCCTGGATCCTTGGAGCAGAGAGAAGGAGCCCGTTCTGGGGCTCCCCGAGATGGCCTGAAAATGCTCCAATTGTTGGCCTGACCGAGGGCAGCGCCAGCAAAGGGAGACAAAGCCTTTGTGGGCTCCTTTTGCAGCACCGAAACTGCAGTTCTGCTGGAAAACTGAACATCGGGGGAGTCTCACAGAACTTAACTGGTCCCAGCCTGTCAGGGATGCACAGAAGGGAGGGTTTGCTGGGCACAGAGGATTTTGGGGTTTGTTGGGCACAGAGGATTTTGGGGTTTGTTGGGCACAGAAGGGAGGGTTTTGGGTTTGTTGGGCACAGAAGGGAGGGTTTGTTGGGCACAGAGGATTTGGGGGTTTGTTGGGCACAGAAGGGAGGGTTTGTTGGGCACAGAGGATTTTGGGGTTTGTTGGGCACAGAGGATTTGGGGGTTTGTTGGGCACAGAAGGGAGGGGTTTTGGGTTTGTTGGGCATAGAAGGGAGGGTTATTGGCTTTGCTGGGCATAGAAGGGAGGGGTTTTTGGGCATAGAAGGGAGGGTTTTGGGGTGTTTGGGCATAGAAGGGAGGGTTTTGGGTTTTTTTGAACTAGAAGGGCGGGTTTGATGTGCAGTGTGCAGGGAAAGGATAAATGCACAGGTGAGGAGAAACAGTGCAGGGATAAGTGAGGCAAACCCCCGCTTGTGGAGCCAATAAATTGGAGAGCACAAAAAGGTGTCACCCTGGTTTTTTAAAGATTTTTTAAGATCTTCTAATTCTGTTTCTGCAGGGAAGGGTTTGCATTGCAGATTTGGCTGTAAATTGAGGTCAGAGCTGCCCACCTCATCTCGCAGGGATGCCTTGTTAAACTGGATTAACTCCAGGATCAAATCCCTCCGTGGGATGTCTTCAGGGGCTCAGAACTGTCCTTCCAATCTTACAGCATGTGCCCAAACCCAAAGGATTTGGGAATTTTGCTGTATTAGTGATGATAGCAGGGTGAATGACGCTGGAAAGGAGTGCGGGGTTCCCTGAGACAAAGCAGAGTGTGGGCAGCCCCTCTTTGTGTGCCTGTCACACAAACCCACCTTCCTTCAGGCTGGGAACATTGCAGCAGGGCTGGCATCACAAAGCAAGATGTGACTCATGCCATGAGTGTTCCTCTGCACAAAAAAAAAGTGAATTTGTCCCTTGTTCCGCCTGTGTGGGGTGGCTGCAGTGCCACAAAGGTGATGTTCAGTTAAAATGGGGTGCAGCTCTCCAGGAACCCTTTTTATTTTCTAACATTTTCCCCTTGTGAATCATTTGCTGTTGATATTATTTGGGTGTAGAATTTCCCAGGGGATGTTCGGGGAGCTGCTTAAGGGGAAGTGAAAAGTGATCTTACACAAACAGAGCTGCATCTGTGGGTCTGACCAACAGAGAAGACAAATAAAATGTGAGAATGCACATGATAGAACACATCCCTTGGCTTATTTGCAGCCAAAATCCAGTTTAAAAGGGGAATTTCCCATTTCAGAAAACTTCCTGGGAGGTTAAAATGTGTATCTACTTAATAAAACTCTAAAATGTGATGTCAGACATCCCAGCTGGACCCCAATGTCCCTTCTTGTGCTGGAGAGTTGAGTTAGCAGATGGAGCTGCTGTCTGTGAGGAGTCAGTGCCATCTTTTCCCTTTCTACAGAGATTTTTTAGCTCAGAGCAGTGGAGTGGAAAGGGTGTCTCAAGGTAGGAGCCCCTTGGGTTGCTACAGCTTTAACCTGCTTCTGTTTTTAATGAAATCTCAGAGATTTCAAGCTTCTCTTAATCTTGGGGATGAGATGGGGCAAGACTCTGAGTTTGTAGTGACTCCTTTGATGTGCAGTGGGCAGGGAAAGGATGAATGCACAGGTGAGGAGAAATACTGCAGGGATAAGTGAGACAAAACCCACAAAAATAAATTGGAGAGCAGAAAAAGGTGTCACCCTGGTTTTTAAAGATTTTTCTAAGCCTTCTGATGCTGACATTCTTGTAGTGAACTTTTTCACACACTTCCTGTAAATAACTGATTGTTTTGCATTCCTTTATGGAAGAGGATAAAGTTGATGGGCAGTTGGTTTGTCCAGTGTCATTGGAGAGGTGGCACTGTCACCCTCCAATCCGCTGTCACTTTTGGAAAACTATAAATGTTGGAGTCAGAAAATAAACTTCCCTTTTTTCCTTCACCTTGAGAGCAGCAGTGTGAGCTTGTGTTCTTTGGTGTCCTATAGCGACAAAAAAGATTTGTTTTTTACAAATCTCTAAATCTTTTACAAATATTTCCTTTTGTTCTTCCCTCTTGAATTTTTGGAGGATCTGGGCCCACAATAATCTGGATTTTGGCTGGTCACAGCCCTGCCTGAAGGCACAGGGGATGCTGATCCTCCTGCCTTGGCAGCTGGAGGAGAAATTGCTCTTGAGGCTCAGTGGTGCTGCCTCAGCTTCCTTGGGGATGGGGCAGGGTGTGAGTGCTGGGAGGGGATTTGGGAATTGCTTCCTCCAGCTGGAATGCTGCTGTCCTCACAGGATCGGTGGGAATTGCTTCTTTCAGCTGGAATGCTGCTGTCCTCACAGGATGAGCGGGAATTGCTTCCTCCAGCTGGAATGCTGCTGTCCTCACAGGATCGGTGGGAATTGCTTCCTCCAGCTGGAATGCTGCTGTCCTCACAGAGCCCTTCGCATCTCACAGCCATCAGCTCTTTCTGAAGGCAGCTGCTCACTGCAGGGCATTTCTTCTTCATTCTCTGTAGGGACGGAAAAATTCCACTGGTCTGAGCTGGGAATTTGAGGTGTTTTGCAGTGGTTTGGTGAAGGAGAGCTGAACAAAGCAATTCTCTCCTGGCTTTGCAGTCAGCGCACACACATCCCTCGTCATGGCCTGTTCTGTGCTCTCAGCGCTGTAAATCTTTGGAAAATGAAAAGATTTGCAATGGTTACCTTGGGAAATGAGCGGATCTTCACATTTCATAGTCAGCAGTGAAAAAGGAGAGGTACCAACGATTCCAGAGGAGTGTGGAACGTCCTTTTATGGAATTTATCTCTGCAAGGTGCCCCCTGCCTTCCTTCTGAGCTGAGCATCCACACTTTTCACCAGTTGTTTTCTGCCATTTCAGGAGATTTGGGGAAAATGTGGGATAGTGGTAGTGGGCACTCTGCTGGGTTAATTCTGCCCTTGAGAATGTCATTCCAGTAACCATTACAGTCCAACTTTCTTTGTTTCAACATAGAATTCATTCTCTCCACTTTCTGCACCTCATCCCACAGCAGCACTGCATCTGGCACAAGGAAATGAGCGCGTCCTCACATTTCATAATCAGCAATCAAAAAGGAGAGGTACCAACTATTTGAGAGCTTGGAGTACCCTTTTATGGATTTTACCTCTGCAAGGTGTCCCTTGGCTTCCTCCTAAGCTGAACATCCACACTTTTCACCAGGTGTTTTCCCATTTCAGGAGATTTGGGGAAAGCTGGGACAGTGGTAGTGGGCAGTCTGCTGGGTCAGTTCTGCCCTTGAGAATTTAATTCCAGTAACCATTATCATCAAACTCTCCTTGTTTCAACATAGAATTCATTCTCTCAGCTTTCTGCACCTCACCCCACAGCAGCACCGCATCTGGCAAAAGGAAATGAGTGGAGTGTGGAACATCCTTTTGTGGATTTTACCTCTCCAAGGCATCTCCTGGCTTCCTTCTGAGCTGAACATGGACACTTTTCACCAGGTGTTTTTTCCCATTTCAGGAGATTTGGGGAAAGCTGGGACACTGATAGTGGGCGGGTAAATTCTGCCCTTGAGAATTAATTCCAGTAACCATTATCATCAAACTCTCTCCAGTAACCATTATCATCAAACTCTCCTTGTTTCAACATAGAATTCATTCTCTCAGCTTTCTGCACCTCACCCCACAGCAGCACTGCATCTGGCAAAAGGAAATGAGTGCATCTTCAAATTTCATAGTCAGCAAAGAGGAGAGGTACCAACCATCCCAGAGGGGCTTGGAACATCCTTTTATGCATTTTATATCTATGAGGCATCCCCTAGCTTCATTCTGAGCTGAACATCCACACTTCTCACACATCTTTCAGGTGTCTTCTGCCCTGTTACAGGAGATTTGGGGAAAATGTGGGATAGTGGTAGTGGGCAGTCTGCTGGGTCAGTTCTGCCCTTGAGGATTTAATTCCAGTAACCATTATCATCAAACTCTCCTTGTTTCAACATAGAATTCATTCTCTCAGCTTCCTGCACCTCACCCCACAGCAGCATCTTGCATCTGGCACAGGGAAATGAGTGGAGTGTGGAACATCCTTTTGTGGATTTTACCTCTCCAAGGCATCTCCTGGCTTCCTTCTGAGCTGAACATGGACACTTTTCACCAGGTGTTTTTTCCCATTTCAGGAGATTTGGGGAAAGCTGGGACACTGATAGTGGGCAGGTAAATTCTGCCCTTGAGAATTAATTCCAGTAACCATTATCATCAAACTCTCTCCAGTAACCATTATCATCAAACTCTCCTTGTTTCAACATAGAATTCATTCTCTCAGCTTTCTGCACCTCACCCCACAGCAGCACTGCATCTGGCAAAAGGAAATGAGCGCATCTTCACATTTCATAGTCAGCAAAGAGGAGAGGTACCAACTATCCCAGAGGGGCTTGGAATATCATTTTATGCATTTTATATCTATAAGGCATCCCCTAGCTTCATTCTGAGCTGAACATCCACACTTTTCACACATCTTTCAGGTATCTTCTGCCCTGTTACAGGAGATTTGGGGAAAATGTGGGATAGTGGTAGTGGGCAGTCTGCTGGGTCAGTTCTGCCCTTGAGGATTTAATTCCAGTAACCATCATCATCAAACTCTCAGCTGAACAGAGAATTCATTCTCTCAGCTTTCTGCACCTTACCCCACAGCAGCATCTTGCATCTGGCAAAAAAGTCTCCCGGGCAGCTGCTCCTTTAAAATGGAATTGCCTGTGATGGGAGAAATCTGAGAGCAGAGCAGCTCCAGCAGCTCCCTGCTCAGCTCTGCCCTCTCATCAGCCTCGTCACTGCTGCTTCCTCTGGGCCAGGCTGCAGCGGGCACAGCAAGCCCCAGAGCCACCCCAGGGCTGTCCCCTGCAGCCCTGCATCCTTCCTTCCACGCTGGACTCGGAGGTCACGGCCCTGTGCTGCTTTTCCCCCTGCCCCACTGTGCGTGTGTAACCCAGCTGGGGTTTTATCCTCTTTGGCTGCAGCCGTGTTTTCCTGCCCTGCTGCTGCAGGGAGGCTCCCTCAGGCTGCTGGGACTGGCCTGGGACAGATCCCCCCCTGCTGCCGATGACTGTAACCGTGTGAGTGCTCGCTGACCTCTGCCTTTTCTTCTTCTGCTTCTCTGCCTGCCCCTCCGCTCCCCTGGCCTGTGCTGAGTGTTCGTGTTGTGCATCTTGGTGTGTGCAGCAAGGTCAGGCTGGGATGGCACCAGCCCCTCTGCTTCTTCCCCTCTTCTCCTCCAACTTTCCCCCAATACTCTCCCCTAATACTCTCCCCTAATACTCTCCCCTAATACTCTCCCCTAATACTCTCCCCTAATACTCTCCCCTAATACTCTCCCCTAATACTCTCCTCCAATACTTTCCCCCAATACTTTCCCCCAATACTCTCCCCTAATACTTTCCCCCAATACTTTCCCCCAATTCTTTTCCCCTAATACTTTCCCCCAATACTTTCCCCCAATACTTTCCCCCAATACTTTCCCCTAATACTTTCCCCCAATACTTTCCCCCCAATACTTTCCCCCCAATACTTCCCCCCAATACTTCCCCCCAATTCTTTCCCCCCAATTCTTTCCCCCAATACTTTCCCCCAATACTTTCCCCTAATAAATACTTTCCCCCCAATACTTTCCCCCCAATTCTTTCCCCCCAATTCTTTCCCCCCAATTCTTTCCCCCCAATTCTTTCCCCCCAATACTTTCCCCCCAATACTTTCCCCCCAATTCTTTCCCCCCAATACCTCACCCTAATATTTAACCTCATACTTTTCTTCTCCCTGCTTTCCATTCCCCCAGTGAGCCCTGCCCCAAACCTTTGGCTGCTGAGTGCTGGCTCTGCTGACCCCCTTCCTGCTCTTTCAGTGCCATTCCTGTGGGATTAGGGGCCTGTTTGGGGGTCTGGCAAAGCTTCCAGCTCTGTAGGAGTTGGTGATTTCTTTACTCTTTGCTCCAGGTTTAGGGTTCTGTATGTGAGTTCAGGCTTTGTGCAGCACCTGCCGCCCATCCTGAGGAACCAGGGGTGATGCTGGGTGGCTCTGTGGGTCCGGGGCATCCTCTGCCCTCTGTTCCTGCTGCCAGCCTTGGTTCTGCCCTGTTGTTGATGCCACTGGCACTGGGAGAGCCCCTGGACCTGCAGGGGAAGGCTTTCAGTGCTGCTCTGAAATGCCTCCCTGCAGCCTCAGGTTGTGTTCTTTAGCTGATTTCTCCTGTCTCAGGTTTCAGAAATGAAGGGTTCAGGATCTTTCCCCTCCTCTGCAGTCATCCCTCTAATGGCTTTTATTCCTAAAGCCAAAAAAATATCATAATGTGCATTCTTCACCAGTTTATCTGTAACTGGAGGTTATTTGTTTATAGGATATTGCAGGAGCTACCCCACAGATCCAGAGGGGAACAGGAGGTTTGGTTTCTCCAGGGTCTCCATGGATGATCCTCAGGCAGGGCCAGCCCATCCAGGTTGTTGGACTGAATATAAAGATTTAGCTTGGAAAGGCTTTGGTTCCAACAGGTCTGAAGGTTTTATTTAGGCATTTAAAAGCACTCTGATCTGGGGAGTCTGCATGTTTAACATGATGCTGAGTGGAAATCTCCTCGTGTTCAGGTGTTGGGCTGTGGTGTGATGGGAATTAATTCAGACCACGACATAATTCAGGATCTCTTTGTCTCAGAGAACAAAACCAACCAAGATTTCTGCTCAATGCAGTGACCTCTTGCTGCCTGCTCACAGTGGCTGCACGTTCTTGGCAATGGAGACAAAAATTAGGAAATTAAGAAATGCCTTTCCTTTGAATTGCCCAGAAAAGGAGAATGGGGATTTCTCTCTGTGGTGTGCCATGAGTCAGAGTTCTCTGTTACCCAGATTTGCAGTGACTGAGCCTTTCCCAGCCTGGGAGAGGTTCTTGCACCACCCCAGGCAAAAGGAAGGCTGAGTTCAAACAGGCAGGACAATGAGGGGAGGCAAAGAGCCAAAGCACAGCGTGAAAGCAGGATTTAAAAATTCTAATATTGCTCAAGAAAGCAGCAGTTACAACCTGAATCATCCCAGCCTCTCCGCCTTCCTGGTGCTGCCCCTCTTTCTCCTGATACAAATATTCTTCCTGTCCCCAAGTCTCTCTTTTATTATTTTAAATAATATATCTAACATTATATGTTTTAAATTATTTAAAAAAAAATAAGGGAATTATTTTTCTCCTTTTGATGGAGGGCTAGTTTTCTCCATTCTCTGATTCCAAGTAGGAATCAGAAAAAAAGTAGGAGTCAGAAAACGGTGGAAATATTCCAAATAGGAATCAGAAAAAAAAGTAGGAATATTCCAATAAGGAATCAGAAAAATGTGGGAATATTCCAAGCAGGAATCAGAAAAATATGGGAATACTGCAAGTAGGAATCAGGAAAAGGTAGGAATCAGAAAAAGGTAGAAATATTCCAAATAGGAATCAGAAAAAGGTGGGAATATTCCAAGTATCAATCAGAAAAAAGCTGGGGATATTGCAAGTAGGAATCAGATAAAGGTAGGAATAATCCAAGTAGGAATCTGGAAAAGGTAGGAATCAGATAAAGGTAGGAATAATCCAAGTAGGAATCAGAAAAAGGTAGGAATCAGAAAAAGGTGGGAATATTCCGAGTAAGGATCAGAAAAAGGTAGGGATCAGAAAAAGGTAGGGATCAGAAAAAGGTAGGAATATTCCAAGTAGGAATCAGGAAAAAAGGTAGGAATATTGCAAGTAGGAATCACCAAGGTGCTGTGGTGCTGTTCCACCTTTCTGTGCCCTCCAGGAGCCCAGCTCAGGGGCAGAGGCTCAGAAATGGCTCTCGGGCTCTCCCTGCCCTGGCCACGAACTACAGCTCCCGTCATGCCTGCAGAGAGAGAAATGCATTTTTTTTTTTTTTTTTTTTTTTTTTGCTGGAAATGAAGCCTCATGTGACTTCCCAGCTGCTGCAGCACTGAGGGAGTCCCTGCAGGGCTTTTTCCCAGGGAAATGGAGGAGTGCCCTGGCTGGCAGATGCTGTGATGGCATCTGCGCATCGCTGCCCGTCGCCGCTGCCTTCGGGGAGGACTCGGGACTGTGCCCACCTGCCTCATTTTCCTGGGGATCTGTACACCTGTAACCAAGGTGCATACGCCAATTAAACTCTCTCCTCCTTGGCACTCCAATTAAACTCTCTCCTCCTTACGTTTTCTCTAGCAGTCCTTCCTCTCTCCCCGTAACATTTCCTGATTAGTTTCTAATTTCCCCTCCCACTGGTTCTGTCGCTAACAGGTTTTGTTTGCATGCATTTCACAGACCCAAACAGGGGTTTTTTTTGGTGCTTCCCTAACTCCTTTTCTTTTCTTTTTTTCTGTTTTTTTTTTGCCATATGGGAGAATCACAGCGTGGCTGGAGTGGTGCCTCACTGGCAGCACATTGAATTCATGCCTGCAGCTCACGCACCTTTCCTGGCAAATTAATCTGAGCCTGCTCAGCCCTTTGTTTGCACTGCTGGGCACTTGAAAAAGGGAGTTTTTTTAGTCCCTAGGAGTCTTTGAGAGGTGAGGCTCTTATTCTATAAATAGAAAAAGGGAATTTTTTAGTCCCTGGGAGTCTTTGAGGGATGTGGAGCCACACAGAGGATGCCCAGCTGTGGCTGTGGGAAGGGTAATGCTGACAAAAAGCAGTGTTCTCTAATTTTTAAGGAATCCTTTTGGAGGTGCTGGAAGCCCGGGCTAACAGGGCCGCGGCTGTGGATATTTATGGAGCCTGGAATTCTGTAAATAGAAAAATGGAATTTTTTAGTCTCTGGGAGTCTTTGAGAGGTGAGGCTGCTCTGGGGAATGTGGAGCCATACAGAGGATGCCCAGCTGTGGCTGTGGGAAGGGTAATGCTGACAAAAAGCAATGTTCTCTAATTGCTAAGGAATCCTTTTGGAGGAGCTGGAAGCCCGGGCTAACAGGACCGTGGCTGTGGATATTTATGGAGCCTGGAATTCTGTAAATAGAAAAAGGGAATTTTTTAGTCCCTGGGAGTCTTTGAGAGGCGAGGCTGCTCTGGAGCCATACAGAGGATGCCCTGCTGGCTGTGGGCTGTGCCTGTGGGAAGGGTAATGCTGACAAAAAGCAACGTTCTCTAATTGCTAAGGAATCCTTTTGGAGGCAATTAGGAACCCCGGGCTAACGGGCCGTGGCTGTGGATATTTATGGAGCCTGGAATTCCTCCCCGGAGCTCAGGCATTTCACAGTGGGCAGTTCCCTTCCTAAGGCTGCACTTCCTCAGGAGATGTTTCCTGTTTGCTTTAAGTTCAGGAGCTGCTGCAGCCACAGGGAGCCTCTGCTGTAGAGAGGCTGAAATGTGGAAATTCAGCTTTTTCTGAATTGCAAAATTACGATTCTTTACCTCAGGATTTGCTGAAAGCCCTTCATGAAGCTGTAGTGCTTTTTTTACCCCTTCCCACGCTGTTGTGAACTTGGAGAAAATCACAGAAAGAGAAATGTCATTGGAGAAAATCACAGAAAGAGAAATGTCATTGAGGGGCGTCTGTGGCTTCATGAAGGAGGGGTTGGGGAGCAGGGGGTGTGGATTTGCTGTTTGTGGATCTCTGTGTCTGCACTGGAGGCTTTAGGAGGCTGAAATCAGCGTTCAGAGGAGGGGCTTTGTGTCCCTGACCAGGCTGAATTTTGGGACAGCGTTCACAGGGGTCTGAGGATGAGGGAAGAGATGAGGATCTGACTCCATGTTTCAGAAGGCTGATTTATTACTTTATGATATATATTATATTAAAACTATAATAAAAGAATAGAATAAAGGATTTCATCAGAAGGGTAGCTAAGCTAAGAATAGAAAGGAATGATAACAAAGGTTTGTGACTGGGACAGAGAGTCCAAGCCAGCTGACTGTGATTGGCCATTAATTAGAAACAACCACATGAGACCAATCACAGATGCACCTGTTGCATTCCACAGCAGCAGATAACCATTGTTTGCATTTTGTTCCTGAGGCCTCTCAGCTTCTCAGGAGGAAAAATCTTAAGAAAAGGATTTTTCATAAAAGATGTCTGCGACAGTATTCCATGGAATCGCGGAATGGTTTGGGATGGAAGGGACCTTCCACCCACCCAGTCCCATGGCAGGGACCCCTCCCACCATGCCAGGGTGCTCCAAGCCCCATCCAGCCCAGCCTTGGGCACTGCCAGGGATGAATTCCTTCCCAGTTCCCATCCAGGGCTCCTCTCTCCCGGAGCTTTTGTGTGTTCTGAGCACAAAGGAGCAGTGTGCCAGCGTGGGTCTGTGCAGGCATGCATGAACGCATGGCAGCACAAACACAGGGCAAAACCCACATTTTGTGAGTGCCCAGGCTCCGAGAGGAGCCCTCTCTGTGCTCATGGCCCTTCCTGGGGGTGCCTTGGTGCTGAGGGCTCCTGCCTGTCCCCAGCCTGCTGCACCCTCTGCAGGAGGGTGACATCTGTGCCATTGTCCTCCAGCACAGGCTGGTGCCAGGGCTGTCGAATACTGAATGCACTAAAATCCTGCGGGTCTGCCAGGGCTGGCAAATATGGAATATAATAAACCCTTGTGGGTCTGCCAGGGCTGTAAGTTAAATATTGAATATTCCAAACCCCCCTCAGTCTGCCAGGGCTGTAAATATAATGAACCCCCATGGGTCTGCCACAGCTGTAAAATATTGAATATACCAAATCCCCTGTGGGTCTGCCAGGGCTGTAAAATACTGAATATAATAAACCCCCATGGGTCTGCCACAGCTGTAAGATATAGATTATACTAAACACCCATGAGTCTGCCACAGCTGTAAACTATTGAATATACCAAATCCCTGTGGATCTGCCATGACTGTAAGTAAAATATTGAATATATTAAACCCCCATGGGTCTACCAGGGCTGAAAAATATTGAATATACTAAACAATCGTCGGTCTGTCAGGGCTGTAAAATACTGAATATAATAAACCCCCATGGGTCTGATACAGCTGTAAAATATAGATTATACTAAACACCCATGAGTCTGCCACAGCTGTAAAATATTGAATATACTAAACAGTCGTGGGTCTGCCAGGGCTGTAAGTTAACTGTTGAATATACCAAACCCCTGTGGGTCTGCCATGGCTGTAGATATGGAATATACTAAATCCCCATGAGTCTGCTACAGCTGTGAAATATTGAATATACTCAACTCCCAGGGGTCTGCCAGGGCTGTAAAATATGGAATATAACAAACCCTCGTGGGTCTGCCATGGCTTAAAATATTGAATATAATAAACCCCCATGGGTTTGCCAGGGCTGTAAAATATTGAATATATTAAACTCCCAGGGGTCTGCCAGGGCTGTCAGATATTGAGTATATTAAACCCCTATGGGTCTACCAGGGCTGTAAAATATAGAATATAATAAACCCCCATGGGTTTACCAGGGCTGTAAAACAGTGAATTTATTAAACCCCCATGGGTCTGCCCTAGCTGGAAAACATTGAATATACTAAACACTCGTGGGTATGCCAAGGCTGTAGGTTAAATATTGAATGTACTAAACCCCCCTGGGTCTGCTAGGGCTGTAAATTAAATATTGAATATACTAAACCTGCGTGGGTCTGCTGTGGCTGTAAAATACTGAATATAATAAACCCCCATGGGTCTGCCACAGTTGTAATATATTGAATATATTAAACCCCTATGGGTCTACCAGGGCTGTAAAATATAGAATATAATAAACCCTTGTGGGTCTGCCAGGGCTGTAAGTTAAATATTGAATATACCAAACCCCCACGGATCTGCCACAGCTGTAAAATACTGAATATATGAAATCCCCGTGGGTCTGCCATGGCTGTAAGTTAAATATTGAATATACAAACCCCCGTGGGCCTGCCAGGGCTGTCAGATACTGAACATACCAAACTCCCTGGGTGTGACAGTGCCTGCGCCCAGGGCAGCAGCAATGCTCAGTGCTGGTTTTGCAGAGGCTGAGCTGCCCCTTGGTGCGTTCAAGCCCTCAGCGTGCCCAAACCCTGCCATAAATCCGTTTGTGGGTCTCTGCGTGCTCCTGCTGCGTGCCTGAGCACCGGGGGATGAATAAGCACTTTGAGGCAGCGCTGTCAGGCAGCGCTTTGAGCAGTGATGCTCTCAGGGGCTTTGATGTGCCTGAGCTCTGCAGCGTTTCCCTGCCTCCCTCGGCTCTGCCTGCCCGCTGCTCTGCTCTGGGAGCTGCTGGGCTGCCTCACAGGCCCCAGGCTGGTTTCCTGGAGCAAAGTAGGCCAGGAGGAGAAGCAGGGGGATGGCTGGGGTGGCGTGAAGTCAGCGTGCTCCGCCAATCCGGGCGGGCACACGCAGCTACGGATGCCTCCCGATGCTGGCACCCAGCGCAGCTTTCCCGGGGCTTTGGTGCCTCCAGCCCCAGCTCAGCGTGCACCAAAGGGTTACTGGGTCAGGCCCGCTCGTGTGGGGGTGTTGTGTGAGGTGAGTGAGCTCGGGGGGTGCAGTGAGCAGCCTGCACCCCGCGTCCTGCACTGTGCTCTCTGGTACGGCTGCTCCGCACCATCGCTGCTTCACCTGCCTGCCTGCCCCCCCCTCACTCTTCTCTTCCCTGCCCACATCATCCCCCTCGTGTCTGAGCACTCCTGCTGTACCTGTGCACTGCCCAGAACCCACCTGCTTCCCTCCTGTCCTCCTGACTCCTGGAATGCCCACTCGGGGTGGCTGGGCTGGGCTGGGTGACTCTCCCTTCTTGCAGAGAGGGAGGATGAGCAGCTGCTGCAGCTGGGCTGTGCCCCTGGCTCACTGCAGGCTGGGTTCTTCCCCAGCTGGATAGAAGCTGGGTTATTCCCTGCTCACTGGAAGCTGGGTTACTCCCCAGCTGGCTGCAAGCTGGGTTATTCCCTGCTCACTGCAGGCTGGGTTGTTCCCCTGGCTCACTGCAGGCTGGGCTATAGCTCACTGCAAGCTGGGTTATTCCCTGCTCACTGCAGACTGGGTTGTTCCCTGCTCACTGCAGACTGGGTTATTCCCTGCTCACTGCAAGCTGGGTTATTCCCTTCTCCTTGCAGACTGGGTTGTTCCCTGCTCAGTGCAGGCTGGGTTCTTCCCCTGCTCACTGGGAGCTGGGTTGTTTCTCAGCTGGCCGGAGGCTGGGTTGTTTCTGCTCACTGGGAGCCGGGTTATTCCCTTCTCCCTGCAAGCTGGGTTGTTCCCTGGCTCAGTGCAGACTCGGTGGTGCCCCAGCTCAGTGCAGGCTGGGTTGTTCCCTTTCTCCCTGGAAGCTGGGTTATTCCCTTCTCCCTGCAAGTTGGGTTGTTCCCTGGCTCCCTGGGTGCTGGATTCTTCCCCAGCTCACTGAAAGCTGAGTTATCCCCTTCTCCCTGCAGGCTGGGTTCTTCCCCTGCTCACTGCAGCCTGGGTTGTTCCCTTCTCCCTGCAGGCTGCGTTGTTCCCCAGCTCAGTGCAGCCTGGGTTGTTCCCTGCTCACTAAAAGCTGGATTTTCCCCAGCTCCCTGCAGGAGCTCAGCCTGGAAGGGAAGCTGGGAGCAGCAGGAGGAGGAGCAGCAGGATCCCCTCTGTCCCTCCTGCTGGACCCTTGGGTGGTGGCATGGGGAAGGAGTTGAGGGCATGGCAGTGACTCAGTCCTTGTGCCAGGCTCCAAACGAGTTCCTAACCCGGGGTCACCCCTTGAGAATCTTTTCCTGCCCTTCTCTGGTGGGGCAGAATCTCCGCACTAACCCCTCAGCGACTTCCGTTGTTCTCATCCTCCTGCCAGGTTGTTTGCCTGTTGTTCTTCATCCTCTTTTGACTTTCCCTTTCTCTCCCCTCCCTCCCTGCTCCCCTGATGCCCCTGTTCGCTGCTAGGCCAAGCAGAAAGCATGGAGACGTCTGATATGGCGACAGCAAAGGTAGGATGGAAATGCTGCCGGCCTCACTGTGCGTAAGTGGTTTCGCTTGGCACCTTCTTACTCTGTCTCTGCACCTTGTCCTGCCCCCTGCCCACCCTCCCTGCTGCAGGGAATCACCCTGGGATGGGGTTGGAGCCCTTACAGTCGTGAGGTTGGAGGAAAGGCTGCAGGGCTGGTGCTGGACGCAGAGCTCGGGGTGGGAGGGAGGGGATTTGGGGGCTCGTGGTCCCTCCGTGGCATCTGCGGTGGGAGCAGGGATGCTGCTGGATGAGGGAGTGACACTAGATGGTGCTTTAGGGGCAGCTTTCCACTCCCGGGGACGGCTGTGTGAGGAGAAATTCCTTCTGGCAGCCTCTTCAATTTTCTTTTTGGAAAGGATGTCGGGGGAGTGTCAAAAGCGAGACAGTAATTCGAGCGTGTGGATGCATCCACCCTTTTCTGTGAGGCTTCTCTGTTGCCTGTGCCTTTCACATGGTTCTGCGGGTTCTGCTTCCCTGTGGGCTGGCAGTCTGGGAGTGGAAATGGGTGGATCCAGATCGGTTTAAGGTGGGAATGGCTGGGAGCACCAGGCTGGCACCACTGGGTGCCTTTAGAGGCAAGGTTTGTTCTGCTGGCCACCAAAAAGAACCCTCCTTAGGGTTAAAGTGCAGGGGCTGTGTTTGCTAAATGTGCTTGAGGCTTTATCTCACAAAAAGATGAAATTCAGCCTGGCTGGCAATCTGGGAGTGGAACTGGGTGGATCCAGCTGGGTTTGGGAGGTTGGAATTGTTGGGAGCACCAGGCTGGCACCACTGGGTGCCTTTGAGCCAAGATTTGTTCTCCTGGCCACCAAAAGGACCCTCCTTGGGATCAGAGCAGGGTTAAAGTGCAGGGATGTGTCTGCTAAATGTGTTTGAGGTTTTATCTCACAAAAGGATGAAATTCAGCATGGGCTGGCAATCTAAGGGTGGAACTGGGTGGATGCAGATGGGTTTGAGGTGGGAGCACCAGGCTGGCATCACTGGGTACATTTAGAGCCAAGGTTTGTCCTCCTGGCCACCAAAAGGACCAGGGTTAAAGTGCAGGAGATGTGTCTGCCAAACGTGTTTGAGGTTTTATCTGACAGAGGAATGAAGTTCAGCATGGCTGGAGGGAGCCTTGGCTTGCAGGGAGTGGGGAAGGGCATTAATAGTTCAAAATCTGCTTTTGAGGCTGCTCTGGCTCCTCCAGCATGGCTGTATTCCAGGGAGAAGCTCCTTCCTGGGTGCAGAATTCCCTGTTAAAGCCCTCACTGATCTCAGGGGTGCTGCTCACACATTGCAGGGCTCATGTCTCAGCTGGAATCCCGGCTGAGCTTTCCCTGTCACATTTATTCCAGCTGTAACTCCCCATCCTTTCCAATTCCCCTTCCCTATGATGCTGAGGAAGGTTGTACCTCAGGACTGGGTTGCTCCTTGATGCAGCTTTTGAGTTTTTTGAAGTGTTTAGCAATAAATTGTGTGATGTGCTTCTGGATAAATGTTGCTTTAGAAAGGGGAACTCGTCCTCATTCTCATATTTGCTGAAACCTCAACTGCTGCAAACCCTCTTCAAGCTGAAAAAAAAAAAATCATTGAGGGTGCTGAAGGGTGTGTGGCATTTCAGTTAGAGTTGTGGTGGCGTTTTGGGGAACTCAGTTTTATCTCTGGCTTGAAAAACAGACATTTTCCATGACAGGAACAACAGAATCATTTGAAAATTGCTTTTCTCTGTACCTGTTTTTGGGAGATTTTGGTTTTAATGAAAGGGAAATGTGACCTAGAGTGTTACAGCACCATCTTAGCATGAATGTACTGAAAAAAATCTAATTATCTTTTTGGAGAAATGGAAAACTGAATGGGTTTGAACTTTCTAAAACAGATGCAATTGGGAATTAGTTATGTAGACATTCCTGGAATGTGCACAGGTTTATTTGAACTTAACCTTGGCAAGTGCTGATATTTAGTCCCCAATTCTTTATTTAAAACCCCCAAATTCCATTTTCTTTGCTGACTTTGAGCCAGCTAACCCTGTGAGCAGTTTGGAGCATTGCAGGGATGTTGTTAATTTTGTTTAATTTCTACTGAGCTCGGTCTGGAGGAGTTTCTGGGGAGGTTGAAGAGATTTGTTTCCTCCTGCTGGAATGCTCCAGCAGTGGCCACGGGCTGGGATGTTCTGTCACAGCTGCTGCCCACTGTGTCACCATTCCACTGTGTCACCATCTCTCCACTGTGTCACCATTCCATTGTGTCACCATTCCATTGTGTCACCCACCTCCCCATTGATGTCATCCTTCCATTGTGTCACCCACCTCTCCATTGTGTCACCATTCTGTTGGTGTCACCCACCTCTTCACTGTGTCACCCTTCCATTGGTGTCACCCACTTCTCCATTGATGCCACCTTTCCATTGGTGTCACCCTTCCACTGCTGTCACCCTCCTCTTCACTGTGTCACCCTTCCATTGGTGTCACCCACCTCTCCATTGTGTCACCGTTCCATTGTGTCACCATTCTGTTGGTGTCACCCTTCCATTGGTGTCACCTACTTCTCCATTGTGTCACCCTTCCATTGGTGTCACCCTTCCATTGATGTCACCCACCTCTCCATTGTGTCACCATTCCATTGGTGTCACCCACTTCTCCATTGATGCCACCTTTCCATTGGTGTCACCCTTCCATTGGTGTCACCCTCCTCTTCACTGTGTCACCCTTCCATTGGTGTCACCCACCTCTCCATTGTGTCACCATTCCATTGTGTCACCATTCCATTGGTGTCACCCTTCCATTGATGTCACCCTTCATTTGATGTCACCCTTCCATTGGTGTCACCCACCTCTCCATTGTGTCACCCTTCCATTGGTGTCACCCACCTCTCCACTGTGTCACCTTTTCATTGGTGTCACCCACCTCTCCATTGATGCCACCCTTCCATTGGTGTCACCCTTCCACTGATGTCATCCACCTCTCCATTGTGTCACCTTTTCATTGGTGTCACCCACCTCTCCATTGATGTCACCCTTCCATTGGTGTCACCCTTCCCTTGGTGTCACCCACCTCTCCGTTGGTGTCACCTTTTCATTGATGTCACCCTTCCATTGGTGTCACCCTTCCATTGATGTCACCCACCTCTCCATTGTGTCACCATTCCTTTGATGTCACCCACCTCTCCATTGTGTCACCCTTCCATTGGTGTCACCCACCTCTCCATTATGTCACCCTTCCATTGGTGTCACCCTATATTGATGTCACCCACCTCTCCATTGTGTCACCCTTCCATTGTGTCACCATTCCATTGGTGTCACCCTTCATTTGATGTCACCCTTCCATTGGTGTCACCCATCTCTCCATTGTGTCACCCTTCCATTCATGTCACCATTTCATTGATGTCACCACCTCTCCATTGTGTCACCCTTCCATTGTGTCACCCTTCCATTGGTGTCACCCTTCCATTGATGTCACCCACCTCTCCATTGTGTCACCATTTCATTGGTGTCACCCACCTCTCCACTGATGTCACCATTCCATTGGTGTCACCCTTCATTTGATGTCACCCTTCCATTAGTGTCACCCACCTCTCCATTGTGTCACCCTTCCATTGGTGTCACCCTTCCATTGTGTCACCTTTGGTGTCACCCACCTCTCCATTGTGTCCTTCCTTTTCTGCTGAGGCACCTTCCCGGCTTGTCACCGTCACATTTTCTGAAAAATCCCTTTGCCAGGATTTTTTCTCCTGGGAAGCTGAGAAGCCTCAGAGAAAAATGAAAACAACAATTATCTGATTGCTTCTCCTGTGCTTTGTTGTTTTGGAATGTGGTTTAGAATGTGGTTTATCTACAGGCGCTTGTTTGATTGGTTTCATGTGAATTGTTTTTACTTAATGACCAATCACAGCCAAGCTGTGTCAGAGCTCTGGAAGAGTCAGGAATTTTCATTCTCATTCTTTGTAACTTTCTGTCTGTATCCTTTCTCTTTTCTTTAATATAGTTTTAGTACAGCATTAATATAATGTAATGTAATGTAATGTAATGTAATGTAATATAATGTAATATAATGTAATATAATGTAATATAATGTAATATAATATAATATAATATAATATAATATAATATAATATAATATAATATAATATAATATAATATAATATAATATAATATAATATATTTTAGCCTTCTAAGAACGTGAAGTGAGATTCTCAATTCCTCCTTCATCCTGAGGAAGGAAGGAAATACCACACAGTCTGGCTCAAGAACTGGCATTTCCTGCCATGCCACAGAATGGTGTGTTCCTCCCCCCCAAAAAAGGGAGAAATTCAGTTTTAATCCATTATTCATCTTCATTTTGAGGCTTCTCAGAGCTGTTGGTGGCTTGGAAAGCTGCTGTGGGACAGGGACACGGGGCTGTGTCATCTCCAGCTGTGCTTGTCCTCCCAAAAGTGAAACCCCTGCATTGCTCCATCCCTGCTCCTTGCTGAGTGCCTGGGAAAAGCAAATTAAACTCTTGGAGAAGGAAGAGAAAAAATAGCAGGTGAATGTGGAGCTTGTTGAGAAAGAAGAGGTCACGTCCCAGTGAAATGGAGATTGGAAAATCCTCTGGATTTTAGGAGGTTGTGAGAGATTTTTCAGCAGATTTGCTCGTTCCATTCTGGGTGAAATGTGTCCTGTCCTGAGCTGGAAGGGGGTGCTGAGTGAAGGCATCTAAGGTGCCTTTTTGCAAAATCTCAGAGGTTTCTAGAGCTGATTTCCTTTTTGCAGCGTCTCAGAGGTTTTCAGAGCTGATTTCCTTTTTGCAGCATCTCAGAGGTTTCTAGAGCTGATTTCCTTTTTGCAGCATCTCAGAGGTTTCTAGAGCTGATTTCCTTTTTGCAGCCTCTCAGAGGTTTTCAGAGCTGATTTCCTTTTTGCAGCATCTCAGAGGTTTCTAGAGCTGATTTCCTTTTTGCAGCCTCTCAGAGGTTTTCAGAGCTGATTTCCTTTTTGCAGCATCTCAGAGGTTTCTAGAGCTGATTTCCTTTTTGTAGCATCTCAGAGGTTTCTAGCGATGATTTCCTTTTTGCAGCATCTCAGAGGTTTTCAGAGCTGATTTCCTTGGCTTTCAGCAGGCAGCCCTTGGCTGGGGTTGCTCAGAGAAGGACAAACCAGCTGTGTGTGAATAAACCAGTGCTAAATATTCAACTTTTACTTTCTGTGGTTGCCTCTGTGCTTCCAGCTTCCTCCCAGGCCCTGCCTGGGCAATATCCTGTGCAAAAATTGCCTTTTTTTTTTTTCTGCCTACCTGTCCCTTGGTCCAGCCCTGTTTATCCTGACAGCACCATCAGTATTTCTTTCATCCAAGTAGGAGGCCAGGAAAACAAAAATTAACTCTGGTTTTGTGTATTCCAGACCTAACTTTTCAAATCAATGATAGTTTGTGCTCACAGGTCAGGAAAACATCCTGTCGTTTTATCCAACCCTCTTTTTATTATTTTTTTCTTCTGCTCCTGATCTCCCGAGTTTTCCTTCAGTTTTGAGAAAGTTCTGCCTGGTTTGGGCTTTGTTGCTGTTTTTAGTGTTTGTGTGTGTGTGTTCTGCTGCTTGACTTCCCCCTCCTCACTGGGGCTGGAACCCCAAGGGAGGTTTTATTCATGGAATTCTTCATCTGGACCAGGAATACTCAAAATGTTACTGGCACCAGGCCAGGATCTAAATTATCTTAATTCTTTTTGAAGTTTGTGAGAATTTTGTTCCTGGGAGAAAGGACAGGGATGAGGCAGGACAACAAAACCACATGAACTTGTCTTATTATTATTTATTATTTGTGCTGAGGAAATATAATAAATAATAAATAATTAATATATAATATAATATAATATAATATAATATAATATAATATAATATAATATAATATAATATAATATAATATAATATAATATAATATAATATAATATAATATAATATAATATAATATAATATAAAGAAATAATATATACACATATAAAATATATTATATATTTATATATATAAATATATAATAAATAATTATAAATAAAAATAAAAATAATAATAAATTTTAAAAATGAGATTCCCACCCCCAATAATCCAAATAGCATTCTGATAAAATTATTGGATTTACAGCTTTAGGGCTGGAGGGGAAAATGAGCTTTTGGTCTAACATCCTGCAGGAAGGGTGAAAATGGTGAAAATTTGTGGTTTTGGCTCTGTGAGGGCACCTGCACATCCTTCAGAGCTGCTGTTGAGCTCAGCTATTATGTTTATTTACAAAAAACATCAAAACAAACTCTAAGGAAACCCGGTGTTTACCCTTTTATGCCTATTTTTAATTTTTCCTATGGAAAAAGAATTTTTCCCCAAATACCAAAGAGCTTGGGAAAGCTCTTTTAAATGCAAAACATGATCATGAAAGATATTTGCCACTTAAATTGACATTTACACAGATGAGGACAATATACCAATGATGCTTTTTACAACCATTTCCAGAATTACAACCTGCAGTTGCACAGAGCAGTGAGAAAAAGGGATTTTTAGGGCTTCCCTTTCCAAAACAGGGGCCAGAAATGAATTTGGACCCCTCCAGCCACATCTCTGACTGATTTTTTTTTTTCCTTTTCCCCTTTAGTGGGATGCAGTAGGTAGATAATTAATCTGGAATTCATTTTTCATGTGACTGATAGGTATTCTTAGCTCTGAGGAGGTGGCTGTGCATAACCTATCCCTCCTCATACCTACAGCTGCCTTTGCCTTGCCTTATTTCAATTTTAATACTTTTTTAATTTTATTTTTCCCCATTAGAATAGTTAAATGCAGAGGATTAGGGGGAAAGTGAAGGATTTGTCCATTCTGGCAGAATTTGGGATTGGGGTTGGGAATACCTGACCCCAGTCCCTCTGCTGGGAGGATTTTTTGGCCAGCCAGACATTTAAACAAACACCTCCCCAGCCATCTCCTTCCTTTGATCAATTCCCCACCCCTCACATTATTTGGATTAAAAAAAAAAAAAAAAAAAAAGAAAGAAAAAAAGTGCATGACTGCTTATCTCTTAATACCTTTCTTGCCTGAGCTTTGATTTGCAAACATGTGACTCTGCAGCACTAGGCTGTCCTAGATTTGCCAGCCTTGCAGGTCTCCTGACCCATTTTACAGCGTTTGTGATTCGCCTCCCTCCTTGGCAACCTGCAGGCCACAGCTGCAAAGCTGCTCCCGGAGCAAAGGCCGGCCCAGAGCCCAAAGCCCAGCCCAGAGTCCGGCCCAATGCAGGGCCCAGAGCATGGGCCCAAAGCCGAGCCCAAATGCCAAAGCCCAGCCCAGAGTCCGGCCCAATGCAGGGCCCAGAGCCCGGCCCAAAGCCGAGTCCAGAGCCCAAAGCCCGGCCCAATGCAGGGCCCAGAGCCCGGCCCAAAGCTGAGCCCAAAGGCCAAAGCCCGGCCCAGAGCCCGGCCCAAAGCTGAGCCCAAGGCCAAAGCCTGGCCCAATGCAGGGCCCAGAGCCCGGCCCAAAGCTGAGCCCAAAGGCCAAAGCCCGGCCCAATGCAGGGCCCAGAGCCCGGCCCAAAGCCGAGCCCAAAGGCCAAAGCCCAGCCCAAAGCTCGGCCCAATGCAGGGCCCAGAGCCCGACCCAAAGCCGAGCCCAAAGGCCAAAGCCCAGCCCAATGCAGGGCCAGAGCCCGGCCCAGAGCCTGGCCCAAAGCTGAGCCCAAAGGCCAAAGCCTGGCCCAAAGCCAAGGCCAAAGGCCAAAGCCCGGCCCAATGCAGGGCCCAGGCTGCTCTAGGTGTGACCTAAGTGGGGCTGGGTCTGGGATTATGTAGGATGAGATTTGAAGGTATTTTTCCATGCTGTTTGTCATGAGGAAAGGACTGTGCCTGACTTTATGCTTTTTGTCTAGAAATATGCACAAAAATGTATTGCGAAGTTGTTGTTGGAGCAAATTCCCAAAGCAGGGATTTGGGGTGTCCCCACCTGCCCTGGGGCTCTCCCCATTTCAGGGTTACTCCCCCAATTTCTCAGACTTCAGCCCAAGATGCTGAAGTTTCATTTCACCCATCCTGGAATGATCCAAGCCCTCAAAAAGTGGTTTTCTGCTGAATTCAGATCTGGAATTTTGCTGTTCTTCATCTCTTCAGGGTTTGGGAGGACCAGAAAATAAAAATCTCTTTGTTGTTATCAGGTACAGTAGGAGAGCAAAGAACCACGTTTGTCCCTTTACAAAGGGGATGTGGGCATCAGAATCCCAGAATTTCCTCATAAAATGTCAAAAGAAAGATTTGCAAGCCAGGACAGAGCTCCGGAACTGCCCCAAGCACCCCCTGAGCAGTGAACAGAACAAGAGTGGTGATTTTACACATCAAGGTTTTCATGCCAGTCCACTCATAATTACCTGCATCCATGGGGATGGGGCTGTGAGTGCAAAAAAAAGGACAAAATATCATTTAAAGCCCTTCAAGACAGCAGAATATTTATTTACGCACAGCTGCCTGCTCTCTTTCCTCTGCCACCCCTAAACCTGCTGAATTCCTGCAGGATTTATAATCCAGATTGTTCCTATCTCAGGACCAAACCCCTTCAGAGCTGTGTGGAATAAAAGCGTGGATGGCCATCCCAGGCTTCACTTTTTACAGAAATTTATGGATAAATAATGAAATTATAAATTATTTGAGATACACTGCCCCACTCCCCACCTCCTGCTGCGTGCAGTGTGCTTGCATCCTGTGAGATAAACAAGAATTCCAGGGAAAATCAACGTGCATTGCAGGAAATGGGGGTGGAAATGGAATTTTTGGCATTTTTCCCTTCAGGCCTTGCCCTGTGGGTATGGGGTGCAGGGGCTCTGCCTCTGCCCTGATAACAGAGGGTGCAACAAAGGCTCTGCTGTGCCACAGCTGCCAGGTGGGATCCCCTGGATCAGCTCCAGAGCAGCCACTTGGCCCCTGCCTCAGTGAAGAGTTTGGTTTTCCATTAGGAAATTTGGTTTTCCATTAGGAAGTTCAGTTTTCCATTAGGAAGTTCAGTTTTCCATTAGCATATTTGGCTTTCCATTAGGAAGCTTGGTTTTCCTTTAGGAATTTTGGTTTTCCATTAGGAAGTTTGGATTTGCATTAGTAAATTCAGTCTTCCATTTGGAAATTCAGTTTTGCATTAGGAAATTCAGTTCTCCATTAGGAATTTTGGTTTTCCATTAGAAAGTTTGGTTTTCCATTAGGAAATTCAGTTCTCTATTAAGAAATTCAGTTTTCCATTAAGAAATTCAGTTCTCCATCAGGAAATTCAGGTTTCCATTTGGAAATTCAGTCTTCCATTAGGAAGTTTGGATTTCCATTATGAAATTCAGTCTTCCATTAGAAAATTCAGTTCTCCATTAGGAAATTCAGTTTTACATTAGGAAGTTCAGTTTTCCATTAGGAAATTCAGTTCTTCATCAGGAAATTCCGTTCTTCTTCAGGAAATTCAGTTCTCCATTAGAAATTTTGCTTTTCCATTAAGAAATTCAGTTTTCCATTTGGAAATTCAGTTTTCCATTAGTAAATTCAGTTTCCCTTTAGTTTCCACAGCCCTCAGGTGAGCCTCAGGGGTAGGACTGACTCTCTTCCCTTGAGGAAGATGCAGAGGGGATCTTTGTCAGGGGATCTTTGTGGTGACAGGACAAGGAGAAATGGGTACAAATTGAAATTCAGGTGACGTGTCCCAGCAGGGCTGGATTTCTCTTTTTTGGCCTGAGCAATGAGCTCACCCCTGCTCTGGGATAGTCAGGAATTGCAGTGGGGGTTTGGCAAATCCCCCCAGGAGCATCAATGACCAAATATTGCAGCTCTGGCAGAGCGGGGAGAGCCCTGGGGCTCTTCCTGCAGCTCCCCTGCATGGAGAACACCTTGTGCTGGAAGGGAAAAGCAAATCAAGCCCTTGCTGCAGAAAAAGGCCAAGGGAGCGCAGCCCATGTGTGTGAGCAGCCTTCAGAACTCCCTCCTGGGCTTGCTGGCCCCAGAAACTGATTTCACAAACGGGGAGCATGGGCAGGGCTGAGGGGAGGCTGCAAGGGAGAGGGAGAGGGGCTTTGTGAGAGCATGGAGTGACAGGGGGATGGCTTCTGAGTGACACAGAGGAGGGGTAGATTGGATAATCAGAAATGTTCTTTACTGTGAGGGGCATGGAGTGACAGGGCAAGGGGGTTGGCTTTGCTCTGATGGAGAGGAGGTTTAGGTTAGATAAGAGGAAATATTCTTTACAGTGAGGGGCTTGGAGTGACAACGCAAGGGGGGATGGCTTCACACTGACGGGGGGGGTAGATTGGATAATCAGAAATATTCTTTACTGTGAGGGGCATGGAGTGCAGGGGGCATGGGTTTGCACTGATGGAGCGGAGGTTTAGATATTAGGAAATATTTACTGTGAGGGGCATGGAGTGAAGTGGGAGATGGCTTCACAGTGATGGAGAGTAGGGTTAGATTGGATAATCAGAAATATTCTTTATTAGGAGGAGCATGGAATGATAGGGCAAGGGGAATGGCTTCACACTGACACAGAGGAGGGGTAGATTGGATAATCAGAAATGTTCTTTACTGTGAGGGGCATGGAGTGCAGGGGGAATGGATTTGCACTGACAGAGAGGAGGTTTAGATTTTAGGAAATATTTACTGTGAGGGGCATGGGATGGCTTCACACTGACACAGAGGAGGGGTAGATTGGATAATCAGAAATGTTCTTTACTGTGAGGGGTATGGAGTAACAGAAGGGATGGGTTCGCACTGAGAGGAGGGTTAGATAATAGGAAATATTTACTGTGAGGGGCGTGGGATGGAGAGGAGGGGTAGATAGGGTTAGATAATAGGAAATATTTACTGTGAAGGGCATGGAGTGCAGGAGGGATGGCTTTGCACTGATGGAGAGGAGGTTTAGGTTAGATAATCAGAAATATTCTTTACTGCGAGGGGCATGAGACCCCAGAAGAGAGAAGCTGCAGATGCCCCATCCCTGCCGGCGTGCAAGGCTGTCCAAAGCGCTGTGGCAGGCGCTGTCCCTGCCGTGCCTGGGGGCTGTCCCCATCAGACCCCCGCTGTCCCTGCCGTGCCTGGGGGCTGTCCCCAGCATCCCCTCACTGTCCCTGCCGTGCCTGGGGGCTGTCCCCATCGGCCCCTCACTGTCCCTGCCGTGCCTGGGGGCTGTCCCTATCGGGCCCCGCTGTCCCTGCCGTGCCTGGGGGCTGTCCCCATCGGCCCCTCACTGTCCCTGCCGTGCCTGGGGGCTGTCCCCAGCATCCCCTCACTGTCCCTGCCGTGCCTGGGGGCTGTCCCCATCGGCCCCTCACTGTCCCTGCCGTGCCTGGGGGCTGTCCCCAGCATCCCCTCACTGTCCCTGCCGTGCCTGGGGGCTGTCCCCATCGGCCCCTCACTGTCCCTGCCGTGCCTGGGGGCTGTCCCCAGCGGACCCCCGGTGCCGGGCGGGGCTGCGGGCCGTGTGCGGGCTCCGGGGGCCGGGCCGTGCCGTGGCATGCTGCGGTCCCGCGGCTGCTGCACATGCTCAGCGCGGCGCGGGCCGGCTCAGCCCCAGCCCCCGGCGCTGCCGCCGCTGCTGCGGGAGCCGTGCGCGCCTCGCCGCGGCTCCGGGGGCGCGGGGGGCGGCCGTGCCCCGGCTCGGCGCATGGCGCTCGGCGCTCCCCGCGGGACGCTCGCCGCCCGGGGCTGCTCCAATATGTGCTGGCACCTCTGGAGCTCTCAGTGGGCACACAAGGACGCGGGCAGCGGATTATCGTGGCTGTACTAATGAAAGGGTTCAAGCTCGCCTGGTAAGCGCGCGGTGCGGAGAAGGGCTGGGGAGGGATGCTGCGGTCCCCCGCGCTGTGGTCCCCGCGCTGTGGTCTCCCCTTTTCTCCCCGAAATGGGGGAAAAAGGGATGAGATCGGCCAAGTTCCGCTGCGGCAAGGCCGGGGGGATCTGGCTGCGGGGAGGAGGCACGGCGGAGGCTCCGCTGATGGATGCGGCGCTGGGCCGCTGCTGTCCGGCAGCTCCGCATCCGCTGCCATGCCCGGAGCGCTCCGGCCGCGTCCCCATCGCTGCTCCGCTGGCCGAGCCGCCTCACCCGGCTCACGCAGGGAAATAACCAAGGGGACATCGTGCCGAAGGAAGGTGGGGGGATAAAAAAGTGTTTTGGATGCTGCGTGCGTGGAATGGCTCCTGCTCGGCTTGTCCTCTAAGCAGCGGATTTTGGGGATGCTCCTCGCTGCCGTGGTGCTGTGAGGACATCGATAGCAGAGTTCCAGGCAGCCCGGAGCTGCCGGCAAGGTACCCGAGGGCTCCATAATTCTTTCATCATTCCTGGGTGTTTTGGGGAGAAACTCACCAGGTTTGGCTAAGTGGGCAGTGAAAGAAAACATTGTGTGGGTGAAAGGCAATTGACAAATCTCTGTGTGTGTGTGTGTGTGTGTGTGTGTGTCTGAAACGTTCCCAGGAAGATATTTTGTTGGTCAAGTTTGTATTTTTCAGGGGTAGGTAGAAAAAAAAATATAAGTGTATATGTATGTATATATGTATATATATAAAATATATAATTATGTATATACCTACAATTATATATATATATAATATATAATTGTATCCTCTATTACATACATATCTATTTATATATATATATAAATATATATGTATGTATATGTAGTAGAGGACACAATTTTTTATACATATATAATTATATATATATATAAATGTCTATTATATAAATTTTACAAATATTTATTATGTATAAATTATATATATATATATATACACAATTTTATATATATAATATATAAAAAATTGTATCCTCTACTCACTCTGTCTCTCTCTCTCTCTCTCTCTATATATATATATATATAAAATAGAGGATACAATATATATCTCTATATAAAATATAATATAAACTTGACCACCAAAGGCTTACCACCATAGGATCCCGAGAATATCAAAACTATTTTAAATTTCCAGTATGTCAAAACCACTTAGTTGGAATAAATAGGCTTTGAATTATGATGATGAAATTGATTTAAGCAGAACTTTATCAGATGGGAACGGTTCCATGGTGAACAGAGGAATGTGACTTCGTAATTTGGGTTGAATTGGATGACAAGGGCAATGGGAAGGCCTGGTTCTTTTCCTTAATCCTTTTTTTTTTTTTTTTCTGTAATGAAAAAGGAAGTAATCATAGAATAACAGCCTCCTTCTCAAGTGTGCTAGTTTGCATCAGGATGAATGTTGTGCTTTGAGATCCTCGCCTGTAAAGTGTGAGAAAACAGCAAAGTTATTTTGCATGTTATTTTACTTATTGTTGCTATTTTAATTTTATCTCTCTTTTCTTTTTTTTTTTTTTTTTTTTCTGTATAAAAAATAAAAGCACCACAGTATAGCACTAGGAAGCATCTTGTACTGGGCCCCAGGGGACAGACCCGAGCCAGGCATGACTCAATAGGTCATCTCTTTTCCTAATTTCTCTAATTCTGTCTTTTATTTAATTACCCTGAGAGCCTTTGAATTTTCCCTGTGTGTACATGGCTGTGTGTCGCACATGCTGAACAAATGATACAGATATTAACATTTGAAAACATTATACGGTTGGGGGGGTTTTTTTTGGATGAAAAAACAAGTCCCTTTCTCGCAGCGATCCGCTGCCTTGTGCGCTGTGCAGTTGGGCTGAGGAGTTGCATAATAGCTCGGCGGAGCGGCAGGAGAGCAAAGCATGTGCTGGAGATGCTGGGAGCGCTGCGATGGAGCGGCTCTGCAGTGCCACGGCCCCGCTGCACCCCCGCACACCCGGCAGCGGCATCGCGGTGTCGCTCCCAGTTCATCCCAGTTCATCCCAGTTCGTCCCAGTTCATCCCAGTCCGTCCCAGTTCGTCCCGGCAGCTCCCGCCGGAGCATCCCGGTGCTGTGCGGGCTGCGGGCCGGGGGGAGGCTCCGGAGCCCTGCCGGGGCCGTGAGCAGCTCACAGCGCTGGGGAGTGCTGGCCGGGCTGCAGGACGTGCCGCTCTTCCCTCTGCGCTCCTCGGGGGCTCTGGGCGCTCCTGGGCCCCTCTGTTCTCCATAAAGATCCCGAGCAGGGCCCCCCAGCTCTCCTGGAGTCACCTGGCAGGTGCTGCCCAAGCCCTGCCTCCTCAGCATCCAGTCCCGAAATTCAATATTCTGATGGTTTCCCTTATTTAATTATACAGCATTCTGCATCTCTGCAGCTGTCACTGTTCCCCCTAGGATATTATTTGGTTGTGCTGCAATATCCAGCAAAGGATTGTGAGTTAGGGATGGTATTTCAGGCCCTGCTTTGCCCAGATCTGGGTGTTTGTCCCTGCTGGATGGATTGGAGGAATCACCTGGCAGGTGCTGCCCAAGCCTTGCCTCCTCAGCATCCAGTCCCAAAATTCAATATTCTGATTGTTTCCCTCATTTAATTATACAGCATTCTGCATCTCTGCAGCTGTCACTCCATTCCCCTTAGGATATTCTGTTTATTTGGTTGTGCTGCAATGTCCAATGCACGAGAGTGAGTTAGGGATGGTATTTCAGGCCCTGCTTTGCCCAAATCTGGGTGTTTGTCCCTGCTGGATGGATTGGAGGAATCACCTGATAGGTGCTACCCAAGCCCTGCATCCTCCTCTATCTCAGTCCCAAAATTCAATATTCTGATTGTTTCCCTCATTTAATTATACAGCGTTCTGCATCTCTGCAGCTGTCACTCCGTTCCCCTTAGGATATTCTGTTTATTTGGTTGTGCTGCAATGTCCAGTGCACGAGGGTGAGTTAGGGATGGTATTTCAGGCCCTGCTTTGCCCAAATCTGTGTGTTTGTCCCTGCTGGATGGATTGGACGAATCACCTGGCAGGTGCTACGCAAGCCCTGAGTCCTCCTCTATCTCAGTCCCAAAATTCAATATTCTGATTGTTTCCCTTATTTAATTATACAGCATTCTGGATTTCTGCAGCTGTCACTCCGTTCCCCCTAGGATATTCTGTTTATTTGGTTGTGCTGGAATATCCAGCACAGGAGGGTGAGTTAGGGGTGTTGTTTCAGGCCCTGCTTTGCCTAGATCTGTGTGTTTGTCCCTGCTGGATGCATTGGAGGAGCACAGAATGAATGCAGGGCTCTCTGAACCTGCTTGGGGTGTTCAATGTGGGCTGGACAGCCTTGATACAAAATGAGCTTATGGAGTTGAGATTTATATAAAGCAAATGCATTTAAAAATGAGCTTATAGGGTTTGTATTTATATAAAGCAAATACTTGTTTGCAGGCCATCCAGTGCACGGGCTGCAAACAAACCCTCAGGTCCTTGGTGCAGGAGCAGCAGTGCTGGGGTTAACCCAGATTTCCTCAGAGAGACACATGATGTCTGTCTGTCTGTCTGTCTGTACCAGGGAGGGACAGAAGGCTGCCAGCGGCACAGCCTGCCCTGACCCTCAGGAACAGCGCAGCCTTTCCCGGATTTCAGGCCCTGCATCCCTCCCGTGCTGTGGGGTCACCCCAAATCCCACTGCGGGGACAGCAGGGGACCCTGGGGCTGTCCTGGAGTTGCATAATGGCTCAGTGCAGTGGCAGGAGAGCAAAGCATGTGCTGGAGATGCTGCTGGGAACGCTGGGATGGAGCAGCTCTGCAGTGCCACGGCCCCGCTGCATCCCCTGCATGTCCCCATGCTGCTCCCTCACTGCATGGCCTGCATTTCCTGCACTGCTGATCCCTCATTTCCTGCACTGCTGCTCCCTCTCACCATGCCCTGCATTTCCTGCACTGCTGCTCCCACAGCACACCCTGCATTTCTTGCACTGCTGCTCCTTCATTTCCTGCACTGCTGCTCCCTCACAGCATGCCCTGCATTTCCTGCACTGCTGCTCCCTCTCAGCACACCCTGCATTTCCTGCACTGCTGCTCCCTCTCACCACACCCTGCATTTCCTGCACTGCTGCTCCCTCTCACTATACCCTGCATTTCCTGCACTGCTGCTCCCACAGCACACCCTGCATTTCCTGCACTGCTCCTCTCTCTCAGCACACCCTGCATTTCCTGCACTGCTCCTCTCTCTCAGCACCCCCTGCATTTCCTGCAGCAGCCACCTCACCCTGCCCCAATGATCTCATGGCCATCTGGTGGCCCCGGGGCTCTGCAGCACAGCTGGGGACAGCCAGGGGGGCCGGGTGACATCACAGAGTGGCAGTGGCACCATTGGTGCTGTCACAGCGCCCCGGTGGCAGCAGTGATGCTGCAGCCCCCGAGGATGCTGGCAGGACAGATGACAGCAGCGATTTGCCTCATCACAGCCTGCTGTCGTGGTTTAATTGGTCATTTTTTTGTGTTTTAATGCTGTTTTCATCTTTATATTGTGACCTGGTGTTGCGAGAGAGAGCTTTTGCCTCCGGGCTGACATCAGTGTTATCTCACAGCTCCTCGGGGACTGGAATCAGCCAGGCCTGGAGCTTTCAACCTCAGAAAGCCAAAAATCCACAGCAGCCTTTCCCTCCCCTTCCATCCCAGGCTGTGCTGCCTGCCCTGCTCTTCCTTCTTGGGGAGTTCATGATCCAGCAGAGATGGAAACTAATTTAGATCTTTGATGAAAAATGGAAATCTAATGCCAGAAGAGCGTTGCAGGGACAAAAACAAGCTGGTAGCTGAATTGATGTCCCATAAATGGGATACTGAGTAAAACTCTGCTCGTCTGATTTTCCTTCTTTTGTGGTTCCCTCTGCATTGCTTGTGCTGCTGTGCTGCTTGGAATAGTCCTGAGCTGCAGAACCTGCAATCTGGAACCTACAGAGAAAAGAAGGAAGGGCCAAAGGCTCCACTAAAAATAAATCTGTAATTCATTTTCCTGCTAGTGCCTGTGGGTGAGGGAAAAAAAAAAAAAAAACCCAACAAAACTCTCAATGTTCCAACACCCTCCTTATCTGAGGGAAGGATCTATTATGTAGTTGTGGGGGTGGGATGGGAACTAGGTAGGGTTACAGAACAGCAGAGCTAAAATTAGAAATTGTTTGATGTCAGGGAGCAGTGAAGATTGACTTGAGGCAGTTTCAGTTCTGCCTTGTGGATGCTGCGGCTGCAGGAGCCCCTTGGTGACCCCACCAGGCTGCCCCTGCCCTTCCCATCCTCTGGAAATCTGGAAATCTGGAAATCAGTGTCTCAGGGTGTGCAAAAGGAGAAGGAGGGGTTCCTGAGCTGTCACACTCGTCCCATGAGCAGTTTGATGTCAGGGAGCAGTGAAGAGTCACTTCAGGCAGTTTCAGTTCTGCCTTCTGCAGGCTGCAGGAGCCCCTTGGTACCTCCAGCAGGCTGCCCCTGCCCTTCCCATCCTCTGGAAATCTGGAAATCCGTGTCTCAGGGTGTGGGAGAGGGGAGGGAGGGGTTCCTGAGCTGTCACACTCATCCCACCCAGCTCCGCTCCT